>NC_083839.1:7618889-7727976 GCF_015708825.2 Lethenteron reissneri
TTGGTGTCTCTGTGTGTGTCTTTCCCTGCAGAGTCTCTCTCTGTGGTGGGTCTCCCTGCGGAGTCTCTCTCTGTGGTCTCTCTCTCCCTGCGGAGTCTCGACTTGCCCCGACTCCTCTCAGAGCCGCTTAGATCGAGAGCGCGACACAGCACACAG
The DNA here is from genome assembly GCF_015708825.2 of Lethenteron reissneri. Taxonomy (NCBI): domain Eukaryota; kingdom Metazoa; phylum Chordata; class Hyperoartia; order Petromyzontiformes; family Petromyzontidae; genus Lethenteron; species Lethenteron reissneri. Next base: position 7,619,046 of record NC_083839.1, read on the forward strand.
ACAAAGATCCCACGCGTAGCCTCCGACAGACCTGCGGGGCAAGTGCCGTCAGCGAGTAGAAACCCACTGAGGCCCGAGCACGCACGAGGGGTTGGTGGCCAGCACCACGCCCGGCCGCCTTTGTCTCTCCACCGGCGCCGATGTCTACAAAACGGCACCCGGTACTCATTTAAGGCCGAGTCGACCTAGGGGAGGATCCGAAGGGGTCGCGCACGCGGTCTGCGATGCAGATGAGGCCGGGACATTCCTGTGGCGAGGAGCGATCACGAGGGGGGGGGGGTCGAGGGTGTTAACGTGGGGGGGGGGGGGGGGGTTCGGTTAATGTGGGGGGTTTGAAGGGTTAATGTTGGAGGGGTTAATGTTGGGGGGTTCGATGGGGTTAATGTCGGGGGCTCTCAGAGCACAGTTGACGGGGAGTAAATGCAACGCGCTAATCCGTGCATGTATGTTTGTTGAACTTCCTTCGCACCGTACGTGGCCAACGCGTGCTCGTCGGAGGGTGCGCGCGCGGCGGGGGGGGGTAACAAACAAACTAAACGCAGCAACAACAACAGCAACAGCAACAACAGCAGCAACAACAACAGCAACAACAACAAGCAGATCGTCTTCCATCGCGTTCATTCGAAAGCGGGCACAGCTCCCGGCGGCGTGGTGGAGAGGAACGTTCCAGACGGCCGCAGCAGCGGCACCTTTGGAGGTGCCGCGCGATGCGGGCGACCTCCGCCCTCTCTGTTCGACGTTTCGCACCATCATGAGTGGAGTCAACGTGACGGTGTTTTTACGACTCCTCGATGAGGTGGACAGCGACGGTGTCGTTGTGGTCGATTTGTGGCCCAGCGCCTTGTGGGTAGCGGGTGAACAGGGGTTTGTGAACAGGGTTTGAGAACAGGGTTTGTGAACAGGGTTTGTGAACAGGGTTGTGAACAGGGTTTGTGAACAGGGTTTGAGAACAGGGTTTGTGAACAGGGTTGTGAACAGGGGTTGTGAACAGGGTTGTGAACAGGGTTGTGAACAGGGTTGTGAACAGGGTTTGTGAACAGGGTTGTGAACAGGGTTTGTGAACAGGGTTGTGAACAGGGTTTGAGAACAGGGTCTGTGAACAGGGTCTGTGAACAGGGTTTGTGAACAGGGGTTGTGAACAGGGGTTGTGAACAGGGGTTGTGAACAGGGTCTGTGAACAGGGTTTGTGAACAGGGGTTGTGAACAGGGTTGTGAACAGGGTTGTGAACAGGGTTTGTGAACAGGGGTTGTGAACAGGGTTGTGAACAGGGTTGTGAACAGGGTTGTGAACAGGGGTTGTGAACAGGGTTGTGAACAGGGTTGTGAACAGGGTTGTGAACAGGGGTTGTGAACAGGGTTTGTGAACAGGGGGTTGTGAACAGGGGGTTGTGAACAGGGTTGTGAACAGGGGGTTGTGAACAGGGGTTGTGAACAGGGGTTGTGAACAGGGTTGTGAACAGGGTTGTGAACAGGGGTTGTGAACAGGGTTGTGAACAGGGTTGTGAACAGGGTTTGTGAACAGGGTTGTGAACAGGGTTGTGAACAGGGGTTGTGAACAGGGTTGTGAACAGGTTGTGAACAGGGTTTGTGACAGGTTGTGAACAGGGTTGTGAACAGGGGTTGTGAACAGGGTTGTGAACAGGGGTTTGAACAGGGTTGTGAACAGGGTTGTGAACAGGGTGTTGAACAGGGTTGTGAACAGGGTTGTGAACAGGGGTGTGAACAGGGGTTGTGAACAGGGTTTGTGAACAGGGTTGTGAACAGGGGTGTGAACAGGGTTGTGAACAGGGTTGTGAACAGGGGTTTGAACAGGGTTGTGAACAGGGGTGTGAACAGGTGTTGTGAACAGGGTTTGTGAACAGGGTTGTGAACAGGGTTTGTGAACAGGGTTGTGAACAGGGTTGTGAACAGGGGTGTGAACAGGGTTTGTGAACAGGGTTTGTGAACAGGGTTGAACAGGGTGTGAACAGGGTTGTGAACAGGTTGTGAACAGGGGTGTGAACAGGGGTTGTGAACAGGGTTTGTGAACAGGGGTGTGAACAGGGGTTGTGAACAGGGTTTGTGAACAGGGTTGTGAACAGGGGTGTGAACAGGGTTGTGAACAGGGTTGTGAACAGGGGTTGTGAACAGGGTTGTGAACAGGTTGTGAACAGGGTTGTGAACAGGTTGTGAACAGGGGTTGTGAACAGGGTTGTGAACAGGGTTGTGAACAGGGTTGTGAACAGGGTTTGAACAGGGGTTGTGAACAGGGTTGTGAACAGGGTTGTGAACAGGTTGTGAACAGGTTGTGACAGGGTTGTGAACAGGGTTGTGAACAGGGTTGTGAACAGGGTTGTGAACAGGGTTGTGAACAGGGTGTGAACAGGGGTTGTGAACAGGGTTGTGAACAGGGTTGTGAACAGGGGTTGTGAACAGGGTTGTGAACAGGGTTTGTGAACAGGGGTTGTGAACAGGGGTTGTGAACAGGGGTTGTGAACAGGGTTTGTGAACAGGGTTGTGAACAGGGTTGTGAACAGGGGTTGTGAACAGGGTTTGTGAACAGGGTTTGTGAACAGGGTTGTGCACAGGGTTGTGAACAGGGTTGTGAACAGGGGTTGTGAACAGGGTTGTGAACAGGGTTGTGAACAGGTTTGTGAACAGGGTTGTGAACAGGTTTGTGAACAGGGGTTGTGAACAGGGTTGTGAACAGGGTTGTGAACAGGGTTGTGAACAGGGGTTGTGAACAGGGTTGTGAACAGGTTTGTGAACAGGGTTGTGAACAGGTTTGTGAACAGGGGTTGTGAACAGGGTTGTGAACAGGGTTGTGAACAGGGTTGTGAACAGGGGTTGTGAACAGGGTTTGAACAGGGTTGTGAACAGGGTTGAACAGGGTTGTGAACAGGGTTGTGAACAGGGTTGTGAACAGGGTTGTGAACAGGGTTGTGAACAGGTTGTGAACAGGGTTTTGTGAACAGGGGTTGTGAACAGGGTTGTGAACAGGTTGTGAACAGGGTTGTGAACAGGGTTGTGAACAGGGTTGTGAACAGGGTTGTGAACAGGGTTGTGAACAGGGGTTGTGAACAGGGTTGTGAACAGGGTTGTGAACAGGGTTGTGAACAGGGTTGTGAACAGGGTTGTGAACAGGGTTTGTGAACAGGTTTGTGAACAGGGTTGTGAACAGGGTTGTGAACAGGGGTGTGAACAGGGTTGTGAACAGGGTTTGTGAACAGGGTTTGTGAACAGGGGTTGTGAACAGGGTTGTGAACAGGGTTGTGAACAGGGTTGTGAACAGGGTTTGTGAACAGGGTTGTGCACAGGGTTGTGAACAGGATTGTGAACAGGGTTGTGAACAGGGTTGTGCACAGGGTTTGTGAACAGGGTTGTGCACAGGGTTGTGAACAGGGTTGTGAACAGGGTTGTGAACAGGGTTGTGAACAGGGTTTGTGAACAGGGTTGTGCACAGGGGTGTGAACAGGGTTGTGAACAGGGGTTGTGAACAGGGTTTGTGAACAGGGGTTGTGAACAGGGTTGTGAACAGAGTTGTGAACAGGGGTTGTGAACAGGGTTGTGAACAGGGTTGTGAACAGGGGTGAACATTTGTGAAAAGGGTTGTGAACAGGGGTGTGAACAGGGTTTGTGAACAGGGTTGTGAACAGGGTTTGTGAACAGGGTTGTGAACAGGGTTTGTGAACAGGGTTGTGAACAGGGTTGTGAACAGGGGTTGTGAACAGGGTTGTGAACAGGGTTGTGCACAGGGTTTGAACAGGATTGTGAACAGGGTTGTGAACAGGGTTGTGAACAGGGTTGTGAACAGGGGTTGTGAACAGGGTTGTGCACAGGGTTGTGAACAGGGTTGTGAACAGGGTTGTGAACAGGGGTTGTGAACAGGGTTGTGCACAGGGTTGTGAACAGGATTGTGAACAGGGTTGTGAACAGGTTTGTGACCAGGGGTTGTGAACAGGGTTGTGAACAGGGTTGTGAACAGGGTTGTGAACAGGGTTTGTGAACAGGGGTTGTGAACAGGGTTGTGAACAGGGTTGTGAACAGGGTTGTGAACAGGGTTGTGAACAGGGTTTGTGAACAGGGGTTGTGAACAGGGTTGTGAACAGGGTTGTGAACAGGGTTGTGAACAGGGTTGTGAACAGGGTTGTGAACAGGGTTGTGAACAGGGTTTGTGAACAGGGGTTGTGAACAGGGTTTGTGACAGGGTTGTGAACAGGGTTGTGAACAGGGTTGTGAACAGGGTTTGTGAACAGGGTTTGTGAACAGGGGTTGTGAACAGGGTTGTGAACAGGGTTGTGAACAGGGTTTGTGAACAGGGGTTGTGAACAGGGTTGTGAACAGGGGTTGTGAACAGGGTTGTGAACAGGGGTTGTGAACAGGGTTTGTGAACAGGGTTGTGAACAGGGTTGTGAACAGGGTTTGTGAACAGGGTTGTGAACAGGGTTGTGAACCTTCACTGGTGCTGTAGTGGTCAGCGCTGCACTGCGCTAACCACTGCAGCACCAGTGACGATGATTCTGAACCGTTACTGGGCATCCTCTAGGTCGACTCAGCCTCAAATGCGTACCTGGCCGGTGTGTAAACGTCGCCACTGGGGAGACAAAGGCGGCCGGGCGTGGTGCTGGCCACCCACCCCCTCGTGTGCCGTGCCGGCCTTCATAGGTGTTACCCGCTAACAGCACTTGCCCCAATAGTCCGTGAAGGCTACACGGGGGATCTTTGTCTTTGTTTGGTGAACCCCAGACGAACCCACCAGGGTGCCGGTTGGATTCGTGTCACCGGCACGGTCATTACGACCCCCTGTCTCTCTCTCTGTCTCTCTCTCTGTCTCTCTGTCTCTCTCTCTGTCTCTCTCTCTGTCTGTCTCTCTGTCTGTCTCTGTCTCTCTCTCTGTCTCTCTCTGTCTGTCTCTCTGTCTGTCTCCTCTCCCTGTGTCTCTGTCTCTCTGTATGTCTCTCTCTGTCTCTCTGTCTGTCTCTCTGTCTCTCTCTCTGTCTGTCTCTCTGTCTGTCTCTCTGTCTCGCTCTCTGTCTCTCTCTCTGTCTCTCTGTCTCTCTCTCTGTCTGTCTCTCTGTCTCTCTCTGTCTCTCTTCTGTCTGTCTCTCTGTCTGTCTCTGTCTCTCTCTCTGTCTCTCTCTGTCTGTCTCTCTGTCTGTCTCTCTCTCCCTGTGTCTCTGTATCTCTGTATGTCTCTCTCTGTCTCTCTGTCTGTCTCTCTGTCTGTCTCTGTCTGTCTCTCTCTCTGTCTCTGTCTCTCTCTCTCTGTCTCTGTCACCGCGAGCACGACACCTTCAGTGAGCTTCAGCAGTGCGATGATCAACGCGTCTGCTGCCAGCCAAGGCCGGCCGGGCTGCTGATGAGGCACTCGAACGCCGAAGCCGCTTCTCGAACGCGCTTTGCCTGCGCCGAATCGGGTCCGCCGCTTGCTGGTGGCATGCACGCTCGCAGAATGCTCGACGGCTGATGGGATGTGTCGAATAAATATATATATACACTTGTATTTGTAGAGGGCACACTGTGAGAAGGAAGGCCTCTGGCTGCTGAATCGTTGGTAGGTTATAAGTGTGACGGTGAAACGTTCGTCTCAGCAAGGCGGCATCCGCCGTGCATCCAACTCCCTCGGCTCCCACTTGACCAGCAGGGCGGGAGCGCATCAATCAGGGTCCACCCCTCCCCCCTCCTCCACCCCTCCCCCTTCTCCCCCCTCCCCCTCCTCCCACACCCCCTCCCCCCTTCTCACCCCCTTCTCCCCCCTTCTCCTCCCTCCCACCTCCTCCCACCCCTCCCACCCCTCCCCCCTCCTCCCACCCCTCCCACCCTCCTCCCACCCCCTCCGCCTTCTCACACCCCTCCCCCCTTCTCCCACCCTCCGCCTTCTCACCCCCCTCCCTTCTCTTCAGCACCCCACCTTCCATGGATTATCATCTCTCATTACTGTACTCCCCCATCCACACTCAGCGCCCCCGCCCCCTCGTCTCCCTCCCCTCTACCCGCTCCCCCCCCCTCCCCGCCGCCCCTAGAGCCCTCTCGTCCCCCTCTCCCCATTCATCTTTCCCCTTCCCACCTCCAACCCCCCTCACCTCCCTTCCCCTGCCCCCTCCCCTGCCCCTCTTCACCCTTCTCCCCCCGTCTCCCCCCTTCATCACCCGCTAGCCTATTCCTCCCCCCTCCCCTCTATCCCCCCTCCCCTCTAACCCCCCCTCCCCTCTACCCCCCTCCCCTGCTACCCCCCGCCCCTCTACCCCCCCGTCCCCTCGTACCCCCCCCCTCCCGCATATCATCCCCCCTCCCTCTATCCCCCCTCCCCTCTATCCCCCCTCCCCTCTATCCCCCTCCCCGCTATCCCCCCTCCCCTCTACCCCCCCCTCCCCTCTACCACCCCCCTCCCCTCTATCCCCCCTCCCCGCTATCCCCCTCCCCTCTACCCCCCCTCCCCTCTACCCGCCCCTCCCCGCTACCCCCCTCCCTCTACCCCCCCTCTCCGCTACCCCCCCCTCCCCTCTACCCCCCCCTCCCCTCTACCCCCCCTCCCCTCTACCCCCCCTCTCCGCTACCCCCCCTCCCCGCTATCCCCCCTCCCCTCTACCCCCCACGCCCCGCCCCCCATCCCGCGGCAGCATCTGTGCGCTCAGAGCTCCAGGTGGCGAGCCGCTTCACGCAGCCGCTCATTGTGAACTCCTCCGCGGTCGCGACGCGGTCCGTCGCTTTCCGCCTCCTGCTCGTGCGAGCGGGCAAGTGCGCCCTGGGGGCACTCATCCCCCCGCAATGCCCTGGGGGCAATCTGCCCCCCGCAATGCCCTGGGGGCTCTCTGCCCCCCCCCCCCATAATGTCCTGGGGGCTCTCTGCCCCCCCCCCCCCACAATGCCCTGAGGGCACTCTTCCCCCCCGCAATGCCCTGAGGGCACTCTGCCCCCCGAAATGCCCTGGGGGCTTTGGCTTCAGCAGTGAACTCAGGAGCCAGGGGATTGTCTCGATCCGCGTGCGAGAGCGAGTCAGGCGGCCGAGTAATTGACTCCGGGAAAGATTTTCAGATATTTGACACTCGCAAGCAAGGCTCTCGTTATGTCAGCGATGGGGCATTTCGCAACGCCTCCGAGTCGTTTCCCCACTTTAACAAGAACAACAATAAAACCGGTGGGAGGCTCCCCGTTGTAAAGAATTGCACTCGAGATGACGAGTCGCCTTGAACGGCACACGGAAGAGGACACCACAGAGCTACCTCCGAGTTCGTTGAGTGACGCTGCCGTCCACGCACAGTCGAGGGCATGGCTCCTCACACGCTGCCCTGCCCCACGAGGGCACGGCTCCTCACACGCGGCCCTGCCCCACGGGGCAGACGGCTCCTCACACGCGGCCCTGCCCCACGGGGCAGTCGGCTCCCCACACGCTGCCCTGCCCCACGGGGCAGTCGGCTCCTCACACGCTGCCCTGCCCCACGGGGCAGTCGGCTCCTCGCACGCTGCCCTGCCCCACGGGGCAGTCGGCTCCTCGCACGCTGCCCTGCCCCACGGGGCAGTCGGCTCCCCACACGCTGCCCTGCCCCACGGGGCAGTCGACTCCTCGCACGCTGCCCTGCCCCACGGGGCAGTCGGCTCCTCACACGCTGCCCTGCCCCACGGGGCAGTCGGCTCCCCACACGCTGCCCTGCCCCACGGGGCAGTCGACTCCTCGCACGCTGCCCTGCCCCACGGGGCAGTCGGCTCCTCACACGCTGCCCTGCCCCACGGGGCAGTCGGCTCCCCGCAGGGCGGTCAGGACGAGGTTGTTGCCCCGCGCCGCTGCAACGAAGCCCGACGGTGCCCAGCCACGAGCTGACTGCGGGTGGTGTGTGGCGTGCGGTCACTGGTGGCCGATCCGAGGCTATCAACTCGCGACACTTGAGAACCCGGTTTACTCACAACTCGGTCTCTGTGCGAGTCTATGGGTCTCTGTGCGAGTCTATGGGTCTCTGTGCGAGTCTATGGGTCTCTGTGCGAGTCTATGGGTCTCTGTGCGAGTCTATGGGTCTCTGTGCGAGTCTATGGGTCTCTGTGCGAGTCTATGGGTCTCTGTGCGAGTCTATGGGTCTCTGTGCGAGTCTATGGGTCTCTGTGCGAGTCTATGGGTCTCTGTGCGAGTCTATGGGTCTCTGTGCGAGTCTATGGGTCTCTGTGCGAGTCTATGGGTCTCTGTGCGAGTCTATGGGTCTCTGTGCGAGTCTATGGGTCTCTGTGCAAGTCTATGGGTCTCTGTGCGAGTTAATGGGTCTCTGTGCGAGTCTGTGGGTCTCTGTGCGAGTTAATGGGTCTCTGTGCGAGTCTATGGGTATCTGTGTGAGTCTATGGGTCTCTGTGCGAGTCTGTGGGTTTCTGTGTGAGTCTATGGGTCTCTGTGCGAGTTAATGGGTCTCTGTGCGAGTCTATGGGTCTCTGTGTGAGTCAATGGGTCTCTGTGTGAGTCTGTGGGTCTCTGTGTGAGTCTGTGGGTCTCTGTGCGAGTTAATGGGTCTCTGTGCGAGTCTATGGGTCTCTGTGCGAGTCTATGGGTCTCTGTGCGAGTCTATGGGTCTCTGTGCGAGTTAATGGGTCTCTGTGCGAGTCTATGGGTCTCTGTGCGAGTCTATGGGTCTCTGTGCGAGTCTATGGCTCTCTGTGTGAGTCTACGTGTCTCTGTGTGAGTCTATGGTCTATGTGCGAGTCTATGGACCTCTGTGCGAGTCTATGAGTCTTTGTGTGAGTCTATGGATCCCTTTATGGGTCTTTGTGCGAGTCTATGGGTCTCTGTGCGAGTCTATGGGTCTCTGTTTGAGTCGATGTGTCTCTGTGTGAGTCTATGCATCTCTGTGCGACTTAAAACACAGTGGGGGGGGGGGGGCGCGCTCACACGAACCCCACCCAGAGATGGGGGCCAGAGTCGGTCATTGCACCCAACTCCCTTCTTGCTGCAGCCACCCTGCACCCTATGAACTGCCCCGTGTCTGTGCCCCCCCCCCTTGCCCACGACGCAGGAGGCGGGTGCCAGGGGGGTGTGGGCCCCCAGCCCCTCCACGCCCGCCCCGCGATGCCCCTTCAGCACCCGGCAGCAGCAGCAGGAGGACTCAAGAACTTCCTCCCCTTCCCAGGGGAGGGCGCGCCCACGAGACTCAGCCTCTTCCACAACTTCCCGAATGTGAGCGGCCTCCTAAGACAGCGGTCACCCGTGCAGCCTTCGCAGACTGTCAGGGCAAGTGCTGTGGGTGATGTGAAACACAAAGATAAAGATTGACCCCGTGTAGCCTTCACAGACTGTTAGGGCAAGTGCTGTGGGTGATGTAAAAGACAAAGATAAAGATTGCCCCCCCCCCCCGTATAGCCTTAAGAGACTGTCAGGGCAAGTGCTGTGGGTGATGTAAAGCACAAAGATAAAGATTGCCCCCGTATAGCCTTCACAGACTATCAGGGCAAGTGCTGTGAGTGATGTTGAAGACAAAGATAAAGATTGCCCCCCGTGTAGCCTTCACAGACTATCAGGGCAAGTGCTGTGAGTGATGTTAAAGACAAAGATAAAGATTGCCCCCTGTATAGCCTTCACAGACTATCAGGGCAAGTGCTGTGAGTGATGTTAAAGACAAAGATAAAGATTGCCCCCCGTGTAGCCTTCACAGACTATCAGGGCAAGTGCTGTGAGTGATGTTAAAGACAAAGATGAAGATTGCCCCCCGTGTAGCCTTCACAGATTGTTAGGGCAAGTGCTGTTAAAGATACACCGACACACACTAACACAGACAAAGATCCCCCGTGTAGCCTTCCCAGATTGTTAGGGCAAGTGCTGTTAAAGATACACCGACACACACTAACACAGACAAAGGTCCCCCGTGTACCCTTCACAGACTGTTAGGGCAGGGGCTGTGGGTGATGTAAAACACAAAGATAAAGATTGCCCCCTTATAGCCTTAAGAGAATGTCAGGGCAAGTGCTGTGTGTGATATAAAAGACAAAGATAAAGATTCCTCCCGTATAGCCTTCACAGACTGTTAGGGCAAGTGCTGTGGGTGATGTAAAACACAAAGATAAAGATTGCCCCCCCTGTATAGCCTTCACAGACTGTTAGGGCAAGTGCTGTTAAAGATACACCGACACACACTAACACAGACAAAGATCCCCCGTGTAGCCTTCACAGACTGTTAGGGCAAGTTCTGTGGGTGATGTAAAACTCAAAGCTAAAGATTGCCCCCTGTATAGCCTTCACAGACTGTTAGGGCAAGTGCTGTGAGTGATGTTAAAGACAAAGATAAAGATTGCCCCCCCCGTATAGCCTTAAGAGACTGTCAGGGCAAGTGCTGTGGGTGATGTAAAGCACAAAGATAAAGATTGCCCCCGTATAGCCTTCACAGACTATCAGGGCAAGTGTTGTGAGTGATGTTAAAGACAAAGATAAAGATTGCCCCCCCCCGTATAGCCTTAAGAGACTGTCAGGGCAAGTGCTGTGGGTAATGTAAAACACAAAGATAAAGATTCCTCCCGTGTAGCCTGTCACAGACTGTCGGGGCAAGTGCTGTTGAGTGGCAAGTAGCTGCACCGATGAAGGCCGCCACAGTGGCACGCCAGGCGAGCACCACGCCCGGCCGCCTTTGTCTCTCCAGTGGCGATGTTTACCGCACACCGCACCCGGCTACTCAGTTACGACTTGAGTCGACCCGAAGCAACAACAATCTCTACAACGTGGTACCTAATTTTATCCACCCGCCCATAGGGATGAGCCATCACCAGAGGGAGATGGGAGAGAGATGAAGAGGGGGAGGGAGGTGATGGTGTAGAGGGAGATGGGAGAGAGATGAAGATGGGGAGGAAGGTGATGGTGCAGAGGGAGATGGGAGAGAGATGAAGAGGGGGAGGTGATGGTGTAGAGGGAGATGGGAGAGAGATGAAGATGGGGAGGAAGGTGATGGTGCAGAGGGAGATGGGAGAGAGATGAAGAGGGGGAGGTGATGGTGTAGAGGGAGATGGGAGAGAGATGAAGATGGGGAGGAAGGTGATGGTGCAGAGGGAGATGGGAGAGAGATGAAGAGGGGGAGGTGATGGTGTAGAGGGAGATGGGAGAGAGATGAAGATGGGGAGGAAGGTGATGGTGCAGAGGGAGATGGGAGAGAGAGGGGGAGGAAGGTGATGGTGCAGAGGGAGATGGGAGAGAGAGGGGGAGGAAGGTGATGGTGTAGAGGGAGATGGGAGAGAGAGGAAGATGGGGGAGGAGGTGATGGTGTAGAGGGAGATGGGAGAGAGAGGGAGAAGGGGGAGGGAGGTGTAGAGGGAGATGGAGAGAGACGGGGAGAGAGAGAGGAAGAGGGGGGAGGAGATCGCCGGGTGAGAGGGAGATAGAGGAGAGGAAGAGCGAACTAGGGGAGAGAGAGAGAGAGGAAGATGGGGGGGGTAGGAGGGTGGTGGTGGTGGTGGGGGAGAGAGACAGGAGAGAGATGGGGAGAGATGGGGAGGAGAGGAAAGAGGAGGGTGAGAGAGCGCGCGAGAGGAAATGATGAGCAGCACGTGAGAGAGACACGTGGGGGGGGGGGGGGGGCGATGGACAGGAGGAGCTCGCGGGGAGATGGAGCCGCTTGGGATCTCGGTTATTTCTGTTCCGGCGACATCACCGGAGACGCGGAGTCGGCGCGTGCGCGCAGAGACCTCGCAGAGCGCGCGTGGGGAGCGGTGGTGCAGCGGTTAGCGCGCTGCGCTGCGAACCCGGCGACCCCAGTTCGATTCCCGCTCACGGCCGACACCGGCGACGATTACCTGCAGCGGTCCTGAGCCTCCCCTAGGTCGACTCAGCCTCAATTGAGTGCTTAGTGCGGTGTGTAAGCGTCGCCACTAGGGAGACAAAGGCGGTCGGGCGTGGTGCTGGCCACCCACCCCCTCGTGTGCTGTACCAGTCTTCATTAGGTGCTCGCTAACAGCACTTGCCCCAACAGTCTGTTAAAGGCTACACGGGGGAATCTTTGTCTTTGTGTGTACGCACGTGAATGGAGCCCATAGCTCACACAGAAACAGAGCCCTTACCGATAACCATCCGGCCTGCACACCAGCCAGGGGCTCAAGCGAAGCCTGACTGCTGATGAGACACCCAGTGTCGAAGCCGCTGCGGAGTCGTGCTCGTGCCGAGCCAGCGCTGCTGAAACTGGTGCGCGTGCGCGGGGGGGCTCATGGGATGTGTCGAGAGAAGAAAAAACGACCATAGCGTTCATTTGCGAGCAGGTGGAAGAAGTGCCTGCCGAGTTCGATTCTTACTGGCGGGCACGTCCCTTGGACGTAACCCCCCCCCGTGCCCCCCCATGCCCCCCCCCCTCTCAGATGGATCCGGTACAGAAGGCGGTCATCAACCACACGTTCGGGGTGACTCCGGCTCCACGCAAGCGACAGATCATCACCTGCAGCCTGTGCCAGATCAGGTTCAACTCCCAGGTAAGGCGGGTCCCCCCCCCCCCCACACACACACACGAAATTAGACAATGATCCCCCGTGTAGCCTTTACAGACTGTGGAGGCAAGTGCTGTTCGTGAACACAGACCCACAAAGAGTTCCATAGACTCACACAGATATTCACAGACTCACACAGAGACCCATAGACTCGCCCAGAGACCCACAGACTCACACAGAGACCCATAGACTCACACAGAGACCCATAGACTCACACAGAGACCCATAGACTCACACAGAGACCCATAGACTCACACAGAGACCCAGTGACTCACACAGAGATCCATAGACTCACACAGAGACCCATAGACTCACACAGAGACCCATAGACTCACACAGAGACCCATATACTCACACAGAGACCCACAGACTCACACAACGACCCATAGACTCACACAAAGATCCATAGACTCACACAGAGATCCATAGACTCACACAATAACGCTGCTATTTGTGGTCGCAAAAGAAAACAAAATAAACACTCTGTGACGTTTCGGGCAGTGGCCCTTCTTCAGAGCGACTTGACTCTCCCCCTCTGGCTTCTCCTAAGTGTTGTGAAGCAGGGCCATTGCCCGAAACGTCGCACACCACTGCACGGCGGTGGTGTTATTATTATTGACACGGAACTTGCGTGTCTGTGTGAATTTTTTGTTGATCGACGAAATAAACTAATTTACGTTCAGAGTAATAAAAGGCGTATCAACTATTCCCATTGCTAACGCAGTTGCTGCTGCTGCAGTTGCTGCTGTTATTGCAACTGCAGTTGCTGCTGCTGCTCCAGTTGCTGCTGCAGTTGCTGCTGTTATTGCAGCTGCAGTTGCTGCTGCTGCAGTTGCTGCTGCAGTTGCTGCTGTTATTGCAGCTGCAGTTGCTGCTGCTGCTGCAGTTCCTTGCTGCAGTTGCTGCTGTTATTGCAGCTGCAGTTGCTGCTGCAGTTGCTGCTGCTATTGCATCTGCTGCAGTTGCTGCTGCAGTTGCTGCTGCTGTTGCTGTTGCAGTTTCTGCTGCAATTGCTGTAGTTGCTGCTGCAATTATTTCTGCAGTTGCTTCTGCAGTTGTTGCTGCAGTTGCTGCTGCAGTTACTGCAGCTGTTGCTGTTGCTGCTGCTGCGGTTGCTGCAGTTGTTGCTGCAGTTGCTGCTGCAGTTGCTGCAGTTGTTGCTGCTGCTGCTGCAGTTGCTGCTGCTGTTGCTGCAGCTGTTGCTGCTGCAGCGGCGTCGGCATCTGGCAGAGGGAAGGGAGCGATGGCGAGTCCGCGCCACGCTGGCCGACTCCCCGCCCGTGTCACGTGGTCGACTCCCCGCCCGTGCCACGTGGTCGCGGTGACCCGGCCGATGCCGCCAGGGACCTTCAGCAACATCGCCCCCTCGTGACGTCACCGTGCCCATAGTTGTGCAACACCTTTGGGGGGCGGGGGCCACGGGGGGTAGGGGGGGGTTGGAGATGGGGGCGGGGGCCACGGGGGGTAGGGGGGGGTTGGAGGTGGGAACGGGGGGCACGGGGGGTGGGGGGTTGGAGATGGGGGGGGGGGAACGAACTCTGTAATTGCCCCCCCAGGGAGCTCGAAAGACACCGGGACGACGTCTTCTTCTCCCGGCCTAACGACTCCCATTGTTGGCGGCCTCTCGTTATAAATACTACACTCGTGTGTGTGTACACGTGTGTGTGTCTGTGTGTGGCTGTGTGTACACGTGTGTGTGTGTCTGTGTGTGTACACGTGTGTGTGTCTGTGTGTACACGTGGCTGGCTGTGTGTGTGTCTGTGTGTGTGTACACGTGTGTGTGTGAACACGTGTATGTGTCTGTGTGTGTGTGTCTGTGTGTGTACACGTGTGTGTGTGTACACGTGTGTGTGTGTCTGTGTGTGGCTGTGTGTGTGATTGTGTGTGTGGGACGCGGTAGTGTAGCGGTTAGCGCGCTGCGCTACGAACCTGGTGACACCGGGTTCAATTCCCGCTCACGGCCAACACCAGTGGCGATTATCTGAACAGGTCCTGGGCCTCCCCTAGGTCGACTCAGCCTCAAATGAGTACCTGGTGCGAAGTGTAAACATCGCCACTGGGGAGATAAAGGCGGCCGGGCGTGGTGTTGGCCACCCACCCCCTCGTGTGCAGTGCCGACCTTTATAGGTGCTCGCTAACAGCACCTGCCCCAACAGTCTGTTCAGGCTACACGGGGGATCTTTGCCTTTGGCTGTGTGTGTGACTGTGTGTGCCAGAGGACATCCTTCATGATGGTGGGCAGGTCCGGATAAGGCTACGTCGCGAGGAGTCGGAGCCATTCCCTGTTCACCTTGGGGTGCGACAGGGATGTCCTCTGGCTCCCACATTTATTTCGACCACGCAGTTCGTGAAGCCTTCGATGGCTGTACCGGAGGAATTTCCATCTGGTACAGATACAACGGGAAGCAGATCGATACTCGGCGAGGTAGTTAACATCTCCTAGCCACCATGATGATGATGATGAGATAGAGACACGCAACATCCAAATATACAGCAGCAGATATCAGGATCGGGATGGAACCCACGACCTCCTGTATACCAGGCGAGGTAGTTAACATCTCCTAGCCACCGAGTTGATGATGATGATGACAGAGTGAGAGACACGCAAACTCCAAATATACAGCAGCAGGCGTCAGGGTCGGGATCGAACCCACGACCTCCTGTACACCAGGCGAGGTAGTTAACATCTCCTAGCCACCGTGATGATGATGATGAGAAAGAGACACGCAAACTCCAAATATACAGCAGCAGGCGTCAGGGTCGGGATGGAACCCACGACCTCATATAGACCAGGCGAGGTAGTCAACATATCCTAGCCACCGTGATGATGATGAGAGCGAGAGAGACACGCAAACTCCAAAATATACAGCAGTAGTTAACATCCCACAATGCCCTCTACGGCTGTGGCATCTCCTGAGCTCTCTCGGGTGAAGGTAGATGCCGCTTCTTCCGACAGCAGCGAGCACGGCTGTGCCTTGAACATAAACATTTTAACGCACAATACTGTCTCGATATGAATATATAAATCCGCCTCATCGCTAATAATATCCTCACAAAGAAGCCAAATGAAGGGTGCGTGTGTTTTAGTTCAGCCGGCAACTCATCGTCAGGATCTGTCTTTGTCGCGGAGCAATCCGATGAGGTGTGAAGCTCTGTTTGACAGGATCTGTCCTGCGACTGGGGTCAAACACGTGTCCCCACGTGTCCCCACGTGTCCACACGTCTCCCCATGCGGCACACCACATCCACTTACGTACCCCCCCCCCCCCCCCCCGTCTTCCTCCTCTCTCTGCCTGTGAGCTCCATTCCTCGCGAGAGCAGCCCGGGTCTTGTTGAACTCAGGCTCTGAGCGCTGCTGAGTTCACGAATCCGACATGGCCATTATGACCACCCACCACCACCCCCCACTGCACTACAGTAGCAGAGGTGGGTTGGGGGGGGGCGGGCGGTGCGATTATCAGCGGCTCCCCCCCCCCCCCCCCACTCGTCTCCTCCTTCCGAGGAATCTTTCAGATCCCCCCCCACCCGCCCCCCCACCCGCCCCTTCCCCGCCCCCGCCCCCCGCCCCATCTCATTACTTACGGCAATTTTATATATTTTTTCGCTGACTCAGCGCCTCAATTTGGCGAGTAACAATGACCTCCATTCACCGGGGGAGTCGGACGCGGCCGGCCCACGCGGTGCCTGGCCCCGGCCATAGGAACGTCGACGGAGCGAGGGGCCAGCGCCTCCGCGAGATCGTTCCCTGCGATGGCACGCGGAAGATACGCGCGATATCCAAAGTCTGTCCAATTGTACTGCGGTGCTCGGGGCTATTGTTAGGGGGGTTACACAATGGGGCTGCTACTAGCGGATACGGGCATAGGGGGCGGGGGGGGGGTAAGGGGTGGAGGTACCCCTCTCTAGGGGGGTACCCCCCCCCCTCTCCAAGGGGATACCCACACCTCCTTCAATGCCTCTCACCGTCTCTCTGTCATCGCCGCCGTCATTAAGTCTGAGCCCCGGGGAGCCTTGACGTGAACCCCCCTCGCCATCTCAGCGCCCCATCGGCATCGCC
Source organism: Lethenteron reissneri (assembly GCF_015708825.2). Lineage (NCBI taxonomy): Eukaryota > Metazoa > Chordata > Hyperoartia > Petromyzontiformes > Petromyzontidae > Lethenteron > Lethenteron reissneri. The sequence continues at coordinate 7,635,511 of NC_083839.1, forward strand.
ATGCGCCGTGGAATGTGCATGAATAGCGGGGTCTGTTCCTCTGTGTGTGTCGGGGGGGGGCGGGGTGGAGCGGTGGTGCAGCGGTTAGCGCTACGCTGCGCTACGAACCGGGCGAACCCGAGTTCGATTCCCGCTCGCGGCCACCAACGCCGGTGACGATTAATCGGAACCGGTGCTGCCCCCCTCCTAGGTCGACTCAGCCGCACATGAGTACCTGGCGCGGTTTGTAGTAAACATCGCCACTGGGGAGACAAAGGCGGCCGGGCGTGGTGTCGGACACGTGCCCGGCTTAACGGCACTTGACCCAAGCCTTGTGAAGGCTACACGGGGCACCTTTGTCCGTGCGTTCCAATGGGGCTGCCCTGGCCCTGTGGGAGCCTCTGGCCTCCTCCAGAGGGCCCTGCAGAGGGTACTTGGCCTCCTCTTCCTTTGAAGCGGTGCGGTCACCCACATTCTACCCCACACACACTGATCTGTACCGCGGGGTGGACAGAGGCAGGAGGGGTGGGGGGGAGGGGGAGGGGGGTGAGGGTGGGGGGGTGAGTGTGGGGGGGAGGGGGGTGAGGAGGGAGGGGGGGTGAGGGTGGGGGGTGGGGGTGAGGGTGGGGGGGAGGGGGGTGGGCATCTATGAAACTCGCCCCCATTGTTTGAACTCCGCGCAGGGAGATGGAACCGAGCGGGCGACTCTCTGGGTCTGCGCGTCTCCCCCTCGCGCGTGCACGTGGAGATATTCTGTCTCGCCGCGTCTGTGTGTGTGCCCCCCCCACCGTGTCTCACCGCGTCTCTGTGTTTCTCCACGTGTCCCCTCTGTGCCCCCCCCGTGTCTCCCCGTGTCTCCCCCTGTCTGTGTCCCCCCGTGCCCCCCCCCCCCGTGTCTCCCCCTGTCTGTGTCCCCCCGTGCCCCCCCCGTGTCTCCCCCTGTCTGTGTCCCCCCGTGCCCCCCCCGTGTCTCCCCCTATGCCCCCCCCCCGTGTCCCCCCCCCCCCCCCCGTGTCTCCGCACCCAGAACCAGGCGGACGCGCACTTCCAGGGCACCAAGCACGGCAGGAGGCTGCGGGCTATGGAGTCGGGCAAGGTGAAGATGGAGTCGGCCAAGGTGGTGAAGATGGAGTCGGCCAAGGTGAAGAAGGTCGCCGAGGGCCCGGGGGGAGGGGCCACTCGCCAGGGGGCGCCCCAAGAGGCTCCGGAGGGCGCGGATGAAGGTGGGGGGGGGCGTCAACCGTGACATGATGGCAGTGCTGATGATGATGGTGGTGGTGGTGCTGATGATGATGGTGGTGGTGCTGCTGCTGATGATGGTGGTGGTGCTGATGATGGTGGTGGTGGTGCTGCTGATGGTGGTGGTGGTGGTGCTGATGATGATGGTACTGCTGCTGATGATGGTACTGATGATGATGATGGCATTGCTGATTATGGTGGTGGTACTGATGATGATGATGATGGTACTGATGATATTGATGATGATACTGATGATGATGGTACTGATGATGATGGTACTGCTGATGATCATAGTACTGATGCTGATGATGGTGCTGCTGCTGATGATGGTACTGATGATGATGATGGTACTGATGATGATGATGATGGCATTGCTGATTATGGTGGTGGTACTGATGATGATGATGGTACTGATGATGATATTGATGATGATACTGATGATGATGCTACTGATGATGATGGTGCTACTGATGATCATAGTACTGATGCTGATGATGATGGTGCTGCTGCTGATGATGGTACTGATGATGATGATGGTACTGATGCTGATGATGATGGTACTGCTGATGATGATGCTACTGCTGATGGTGATGCTACTGCTGATGAGCATCGTCATGGACACTTGAACCCCTTTGACGATGCTGCTGCTGCTGCTGCTGCGTTGTTGGTGGTGCACAAACAACAACAACAACACACTCCGTGTCAATAACAGCAAACGCCGGGTGTATGTGGTCTTAAAAGGCAATATATATTTATATGACAGGCGACGTTTCGGCCAACGGCCCTTCCTCTTCACGGAAGCCCCAGCAGAGCGAGACAGAGAGAGACAGAGAGTGTATGACGAGGGGGGTGGGGGGGGGGCTGTTGTTGTTGTTGTTGACGGACGCGTTGAGCCGATGGGCGGCACCCCGTGTCTCTCGCCCTCTGCACCACCAGAACAACAACAACAGCAGCAGCTGCAGCAACAACAACAACAACCTCCCTGCAACAACAGCATCAGCAGCATCAGCAGCATCATGAGCAACGCAAGCTCACCACCACCACCAGCAACAACAACAACGATGACGACGACGTCACCGACGTCGTCACCCGCCCCCCCGAACGACCTCGCAAAGGGACCCGACCCCCCAGCGAGGGGGCTCAGCCCCCACGCCGAGCCCCTCCCCCCGGCGCCCCCCACGGGGGTCTCCGCGGGGCCCCCCACGGGGGGGGGCCCCACCGCCAAGGCGGAGAGCGAGGAAGAGAAGGCCAAGCGACTGCTGTACTGCGCCCTCTGCAAGGTGGCGGTGAACTCGCAGTCTCAGCTAGAGGCGCATTACAAAGGTAGCTCGCGACACGGAGAATACGGTAACAGCACAACGCACTCGTTTACACGTGGGGGCTGCGGTAGAGTGAATACGGTAATGCGGTGTGGGGTTGCTAAGGGCTGCAGTGAGGTGAATACGGTAATGCGGTGCGAGGTTGCTAGGGGCTGCGGTGAGGTGAATACGGTAATGCGGTGTGGGGTTGCTAGGGGCTGCAGTGGGGTGAATACGGTAATGCGGTGTGGGGTTGCTAAGGGCTGCGGTAGAGTGAATACGGTAATGCGGTGTTGGGTTGCTAGGGGCTGCAGTGGGGTGAATACGGTAATGCGGTGTTGGGTTGCTAAGGGCTGTAGTGAAGTGAATAAGATAATGCGGTGTGGGGTTGCTAAGGGCTGTAGTGAAGTGAATACGGTAATGCGGTGTGAGGTTGCTAAGGGCTGCAGTGAGGTGAATACGGTAATGCGGTGTGGGGTTGCTAAGGGCTGCAGTGAGGTGAATACGGTAATGCGGTGTGGGGTTGCTAAGGGCAGCAGTGAAGTGAACAGGGTAATGCGGTGTGGGGTTGCTAAGGGCGGCAGTGAGGTGAATACGGTAATGCGGTGTGGGGTTGCTAAGGGCAGCAGTGAAGTGAATACGGTAATGCGGTGTGGGGTTGCTAAGGGCTGCAGTGAGGTGAATACGGTAATGCGGTGTGAGGTTGCTAGGGGCTGCGGTGAGGTGAATACGGTAATGCGGCGTGGAGTTGCTAAGGGCAGCAGTGAAGTGAATACGGTAATGTGGTGTGGGGTTGCTAGGGGCTGCGGTGAGGTGAATACGGTAATGCGGCGTGGAGTTGCTAAGGGCAGCAGTGAAGTGAATACGGTAATGCGGTGTGGGGTTGCTAGGGGCTGCAGTGAGGTGAATACGGTAATGCGGTGTGGGGTTGCTAGGGGCTGCAGTGAGGTGAATACGGTAATGCGGTGTGGGGTTGCTAGGGGCTGCAGTGAGGTGAATACGGTAATGCGGTGTGGGGTTGCTAAGGGCTGCAGTGAAGTGAATACGGTAATGCGGTGTGGGGTTGCTAAGGGCAGCAGTGAGGTGAATACGGTAATGCGGTGTGGGGTTGCTGAGGGCTGCAGTGAGGTGAATACGGTAATGCGGTGTGGGGTTGCTAAGGGCAGCAGTTAAGTGAACACGGTAATGCGGTGTGGGGTTGCTAAGGGCAGCAGTGAAGTGAACACGGTAATGCGGTGTGGGGTTGCTAAGGGCGGCAGTGAGGTGAATACGGTAATGCGGTGTGGGGTTGCTAAGGGCGGCAGTGAAGTGAATACGGTAATGCGGTGTGGGGTTGCTAAGGGCGGCAGTGAAGTGAATACGGTAATGCGGTGTGGGGTTGCTAAGGGCTGCAGTGAGGTGAATACGGTAATGCGGTGTGGGTCGGATGGGCTACGCTGGAGTGAATACGGTAATGCGGTGTGGGGTTGCTAAGGGCTGCAGTGAAGTGAATACGGTAATGCGGTGTGGGGTTGCTAAGGGCAGCAGTGAGGTGAATACGGTAATGCGGTGTGGGGTTGCTAAGGGCGGCAGTGAGGTGAATACGGTAATGCGGTGTGGGGTTGCTAAGGGCAGCAGTGAAGTGAATACGGTAATGCGGTGTGGGGTTGCTAGGGGCTGCAGTGAGGTGAATACGGTAATGCGGTGTGGGGTTGCTAAGGGCTGCAGTGAAGTGAATATGGTAATGCGGTGTGGGTTGCTAAGGGCAGCAGTGAGGTGAATACGGTAATGCGGTGTGGGGTTGCTAAGGGCGGCAGTGAAGTGAATACGGTAATGCGGTGTGGGGTTGCTAAGGGCTGCAGTGAGGTGAATACGGTAATGCGGTGTGGGGTTGCTAAGGGCGGCAGTGAGGTGAATACGGTAATGCGGTGTGAGGCGAGGTAGTTAACATCTCCTAGCCACCGTGATGGTGATGAGAGAGAGAGACACGCAAACTCCAAATACACAGCAGTAGGCGTCAGGGTCGGGATCGAACCCACGACCTCCTGCGTACCAGGCGAGGTAGTTAACATCTCCTAGCCACCGTGATGATGATGAGAGAGAAAGACACCGCAAACTCCAAATATACAGCAGCAGGAGTCAGGGTCGGGATCGAACCCACGACCTCCTGTAGACCAGGCGAGGTAGTTAACATCTCCTAGCCACCGTGATGATGATGAGAGAGAGAGACACACAAACTCCAAATATACAGCAGCAGGAGTCAGGGTCGGAATCGACCCCACGACCTCCTGTAGACCAGGCGAGGTAGTTAACATCTCTTAGCCACCGTGATGATGATGAGAGAGAGAGACACACAAACTCCAAATACACAGCAGCAGGCGTCAGGGTCGGGATCGACCCTACGAGCTCCTGTATACCAGGCGAAGTAGTTAACATCTCCTAGCCACCGTGATGATGATGAGAGAGAGAGAGACGCAAACTCCAAATATACAGCAGCAGGCGTCAGGGTCGGGACCGACCCCACGACCTCCTGTAGACCAGGCGAGGTAGTTAACATCTCCTAGCCACCGTGATGGTGATGAGAGAGAGAGAGACGCAAACTCCAAATATACAGCAGCAAGCGTCAGGGTCGGGACCGACCCCACGAGCTCCTGTAGACCAGGCGAGGTAGTTAACATCTCCTGTCCACCGCGTGCGAGGGAGACGGCGGAGTAAGAGGCTGGAGAAGTCCCACTCGGCTCCCCGCACCCCGAGCCGTGCGAGCGACAGACAATTAATCACGATCATTGCCAAGAGGGGGGGGGTGAGGAGAATCTGGGGGGGTGTGGGGAGTGAGGGGGGGGCAGGGGGGTGAGGGTCTGGGGGGGGGTGTGTGGGGAGGGGCTATGGGGGAGGGGGGGGCTATGAGAATAGGGGGAAGTAGTTATGAGGGGAGGGGCTGTGGGTGAGGGGCTGTGTGCAGAATGGGTAGTGGCTATGAGGGGAGGGGCTGTGGGGGAGGGGAGGGGCTATGAGAATATGGGGACGGAGTTATGAGGGGAGGGGCTGTGGGTAAGGGGGGGGGGCTGTGGGGGAGGGGAGGGGTTGGTGCCAGTGAGGGAGGCAAGGCTGGTTGGTTGTGGTTGGTGGTTGTGGTTGGTTGTTGTTGGTGGTGGTTGTTGGTGGTGGTGGTGGTTGGTGGTGGTGGTGGTTGGCCTGGGCCCTGCGGTATGAATAGCTCCACGTGCACGCGCCGCGTGAGCGAAGTGGAATATCGATTAGCGCTGCGAAGGGGAGGGGAGGGGGGTGGAGATGTGGGGCGTGATTGGGGATCGGTGGAGGTGGCTTTTATTGTTGTTGAATCAATGATGAATAATCATATTTTTTTATGATGATGATGATGCTGACGGTGATGATACTGCTGATTGATGATAATGATGGCGATTATCGATGATGAATAATCACTATTTATGATGATGATGATGCTGCTGATACTGCTGATTGAACTCAAAATCACCGCGCTCATCAATGGCATGGACGAAGATCGTATTTATATTACTAATATAATGAGCCAAGGATGTGTGTGTCCCGCGCGTGACGTCACTCCTCATGAGGCCCACCCCCCTCATGAATATTCATGAGCGGGCGGATTTTTACACTAACGCAGAGGAAGATAAAGCAAAATTAAGTAATGTATTACTCCCCCTCACCCCTCCCACTCCCTACCGCCTCATTCACAACACTCCCCTCCAAACACTCCCCCCCCTCGCCCCCCCCCCACTCTCTACCGCCTCACTCTCCACTCCCCTCCCAACACTCTCCCTCGCCCCCCCCCCGACTCCCCCCCCACCTCCCCCCATCACCCTCACCCCCCCCCCTTCCATTGCCCCCCCCCAACCTCCTCCCCCCTCCCCACACCACCCCCACATTTCCCCCCAATCCCTCCCCCAACTCCCATTCTCCCCAAACCCCCCCCCCCCCACTACCACCCCCCCAAACCCCTCCCCCCCCACCCCCCATTCCCCCCTCCCCTTTTCCACCCCCCCCCCCGCCCTTATCCAACCCCCCCCCCCGCCCTTACCCCCCCCCCCCCGCAGGCGCCAAGCACAAGGTGATGATGGAGGTGCAGAGTGGGGGGGGCACGATCCGCGCGTGCATGCGGCCCGCGGGGGGGCGGGGCGGCGGGGGGCGGGGGGGCGGGGGGGCGGGGCCCGAGGGGGGCGGGGGGGCGGGGCCCGGGGGGGGCGTGGTGCAGCTGACCCGCGCCTTCCGCTGCGAGCTCTGTGACGTCGTCGTCAACTCCGAGTCGCAGCTCAAGCAGGTGGGTGGGGGGGGTGAGGGGGTGAGGGGGGTCAGAGGGCAACCCCGGGGGGAGGGGTTCATTGGGTCACGCAGGAGAAGCGGGGGGGTAAGGGGGAGTGGGGCGGGGGAGAATGAGGGGGGTCAGAGGGTAGCCCCGGGGTGTCATTGGGTCACGCAGGAGATGGGGGGGGTAGGGGGGAGTGGATGGGGGGCTGGGTCAAAGGGCAGCCGCGGGGGGTCATTGGGTCACGCAGGAGACGCGGGGGGGGTAGGGGGGAGTGGAGGGGAGAGGGGGTTGGGTCAGAGGGTAGCCCCGGGGGGTCATTGGGTCACGCAGGAGACGGGGGGGGTAGGGGGGAGTGGATGGGGGCTGGGTCAAAGGGCAGCCGCGGGGGGTCATTGGGTCACGCAGGAAAGGCGGGGGGGGATAGGGGGGAGTGGAAGGGAGGGGGGGTTGGGTCAGAGGGCAGCCCCGGGGGGGGTCATTGGGTCACGCAGGAGACGGGGGGGGGTCATTGGGTCACGCAGGTGAGATACGGCTCGAAGGTGACCCAGGGTGCGAGCGAGTGAGTGAGGAGGGGGTGGACAGGAGGGTGGGGGGGGGTGGTGTAGTGGTCAGCGCTACGCTGCGCTACGAACCCGGCGACCCGAGTACGATTCCCGCTCACGACGATTATCTGAACCGGTCCTGGGCCTCCCCTAGGTCGACTCAACCTTCAAATGAGTACCTGGTGCGGTGTGTAAACATCGCCACCGAGGAGACAAAGGCGGCCGGGCGTGGTGTTGGCCACCCACCCCCTCGTGTGCCGTGCCGGCCTTCGTAGGTACTCGCTAACAGCACTTGCCCCAACAGTCTGTTGAGGCTATACGGGGGGATCTTTGTCTTTGTAGTTGGCTCAGGGCACGAGCGAGCGAGCGAGTGAGTGAGTGAAGGGTGCAGGAGGATGGGGAGCTGAGTGGAATTCTGGTCCCAGCGGTGTCCAGACCGGCCGGGCGTGGTGCTGGCCACCCACCCACCCAGCCCACCCACCCACCCACCCACCCCGTTTGCCGTGCCATCCATCACGGGTGCTGCTCCTCGCTGACGGCACTTGCCCCAGCAGGCCGTTGAGGCTATACGGGGGCGGGGGGGTCCTTTGCCTGTGTTGTGTGACTGTGACGATCGGTATGCGCAGCACGTGACGAGTCGCCGGCACAAGGACAAGCTGGCGGGGAAGCCGCCCAAGCAGAAGCTGGGCCCCTACAGCCGAGTCGCTCGCAAACCCACACACAGTCAGCACCCCAGGGTGAGTGCAGCACGCACACTCACACACTCACACACACACACAATCACACACACACAGTCAGCACCCCAGGGTGAGTGCAACAAGCACACACACAATCACACAGACTCACACACACACAGACTCACACACATACACAATCACTCACACACACACTCACACACATATTCACACAATCACACACACACAATCACACACACTCACAGACTCACACACACACTCACACACACTTACACACAATCACACACACACAATCACACACACTCTCACACACACAATCACATACAATCACACACACTCACACACACACAGACTCACACACACACACAGACGCACACACACAGACACACTCACACACACTCACACACACACAATCACACACACACAATCACACACACACAATAACACACACACGCAGACTTACACACACAATCACACACACAGACTCACACACACAATCACACACACAGACTCACACACACACACAGACTCACACACGCGCACAGACTCGCACACACGCAGACTCACCCACACATGCACAGACTCACACGCACAAAAAAATGACAAAGATCCCGTCTAGCCTGTAACAGGCAAGTGCTGTTAGCGAGCAGCAGCGATGAAGGCCGGAACGACACACGAGTGGAGTGGGTGGCCAGCAACCACGCCCGGCCGCCTTTGTCTCCCTGGACGCACACAGCAGTGGCGGTGACGTCACCACGGCGCTTGTGCCAGGCCAGGTGCACGTTAAGGCCGTGTCAAACGCCCGCCGGCAGGAGGTCACAGGACAGACCCAGCAGGTGCCACGTGTCGACCGACTGAGATGACCGGCCGACGCACCACCCGTGCCCCCTACCATGCCACGCACACACACACACAGACAAAGGTCCCCCGTGTAGCCCGTGCCCTTTGCCGCCCACCCCCTTCCCGTCTTGCCGCAGCCGTCCAAGCTGAGCTTCCCCAAGGAGTTGGCGACGTCGCTCAACGGAGGCTACCTGCTGGCCCCGCTCCACCCGTCCTCGGGGCTCGCCCCCGGCGTGGCCCACGGCAAGATGGCCTTCGCCAAGGAGCCGCTCAAGACGCTCGGCCCGCCGGGCTTCCTGGGGCCTCCGCTCACCGCGGCCGGAGCGGCGGCCGCGGTGGCGGCGGCCGCGGCGGCAGCGGCGGCCGCCTCGCCGCTCCACGCGGCGTTCACGCTGCGGCCCGGCCCCCCGACCTTCATCCGCGGCCCGGCCTTCCTGCCGGCGCTGCTGAGACCGGCGCCGGGGCCTCTGCGGACCCCGCACGGACACTTCGTGTTCGCGCCCTACTAGCGGCGGCCAGGTTGGCGGTGTTTGGTGGGGGGGTGCGGGGGGGGCCGGTTTGTCACTGTCGGAACAGGAGCGGTGGGTGCGGTGTGCCGGGTCCACGCTGGTTAGGCCGGAGTTGGTGGCACGTGGCTCGCGGTAGCCGTGCGTGGTGTGCCGTGTGTGGTGTGCCAGGCGCGGTATGCCGGGCGTGGTGTGCCGTGTGTGGTGTGCTGGGCGTGGTGTTACGTGCGTGGTGTGCCGGGCGCGGTGTGCCATGCGCGGTGTGCCATGCGCCCCAAACAGCTGTTGATGAAATTCCGGCGATCGGCGATTTAAGCACAAATCAGAAGTCGGGGCAATGGCTTCTGCTCCAACGAGCAAAAATGGGGTCTGATGGTGGTGGGAATTCCCCGTTGCTGTGGCGAACGTCGGCCATGCCTTGACACGACTGTTGGCTCCTCGCTGGTTGGTGCTGCTCATGGTGTTGACATTGGAGGGATGGTGATGGTAGTGATGATGGTGTTGATGGTGATGGTGGTGATGATGGTGTTGATGGTGATGATGATGGTGTTGATGATAGTGATGATGGTGGTGATGATGACAGTAATGGTGGTGATGTAGTAGGGAGGATGGTGATGATAATGGTGTGGATGATGATGGTGTTGATGGTGTTGATGGTGATGGTGTTGATGATAATGATGGTGATGTTGATAGTGATGGCAATGAAGCTGATGGTAATACACGAAGTAAACAACCCACTTGATACCCTTGCAAATGTGGCTACACACACAAAGACAAAGATCTCTCGTATAGCCTGTAACAGACTGTTGGGACAAGTGCTGTTAGCGAGCGCCTATGAAGGCTACACACGCACACGTGCACGCACGCACCTGAACGCACACTCACCGATGTCACTCTTGACCACCGTGACACAGCGCAGCGCACAAGCTGCCGCTATTCACGGAAATCATAATAACGACGACGACGATGACGACGATGACGATGACGACGATTTCGCCACTCGTCTAGGGCTTGAGTCTCGAGACTCGCCCTTCGCGAGGGGGGGTCCCTGCGGCACCGAGCGACGCTTGCGTCCGGACCGTGATCTAACGAGGGACGATGTCCGATGGATCTCGGAGTCATCCAACTCCGCGTGTTCGTGTTACAGGGGTGACCTTTAAAGCGGCGCTACTTCTAGACGCGTGCAATCGTTAGCAAAGACAAAGGCGCCCTCTCACTCCCTCCACCCCCGGTATAGTCTTTAACAGGCTGCAGGGGCAAGTGCTGTGAGCGAGTACGGAGCGCGTATGATGATCGGCACGGCCGCCTTTGTCTCCCCCAAGCTGCCAGTTTATGTTTTTGTTGATACGCACCGCACGAAGGTACGCATTTTAAAGGCCGAACCGACCTAGGCGTAGGGCTCACGACCGATATTTGAATATTCGCTGTCCCATTGATTGGGTGGTCGTGAGCGGGGTATCGATCTCTGGTTGCCAGGTTCGAAGCGTGCACCGATCCACACACGCAGAGAACTCGGTACGCACACAACAATAGCAACAGCAACAACAACAGCCTCCATTCGCCACTAAGTGGCGGTGACGTCACCACAGCATTTGTGCCAGGCTAGGTTCACTCCGAGGCGATCGCGTGGGGTGGGTAGCCAGCACCGCGTCCGGCCGCCTTTGTCTCCCCACACCGCACCAGGTACTCATTTGAGGCTGAGTTGACCTAGGGGAGGCATAGGATCGATACAGATAATCGTCACTGATGTTGGCAGTTGAGCGAGAATCAAACTCGGGATATCACACACAGCAACAACAACAACCGCCGTTCATAACTAAGTGGCTGAGACGTCACGGCGCTTGTGCCAGGCTAGGTGCACCTTGTAGATGCACAGACACAGCGACACGCCTGCACGACCCACCCACCCTCACCTCGCCCACACCGCACGCACAGCAAGCCATCGTCTCAGTCTGTAAATAATGTAAACAGAGACGAGAGTAATCATCATGACGACGACGACGATCACGATACATGACAGAGGAGGGTGTGTTGGGCGTAAGGGAACGTGTGTGCACAAGAGATATTTTTTTGGTTTTTAAACCACAGCAAGAAATATCACGCTGTCTCTCTCGTACGGTAGCGTGCCGTAGAAATCGACGGCACGCGTTCTAGATGACGATGGTGGTGATGGTGATGCCGCCCGTACAAGTCGCAATATTGTATCTCCTTCTGTATAAGCACACAGGGCGGCGTGCCCTACCCTCTCTATGTAATATGCAGCTGCGGAATCATTGCTGTTAATGATGATGATCAATGATGATCAATGATGATGCCGATCAATGATGGTGATGGTCAATGATGATGGTAAGATAACAAACAAAAAAGCACGGGGCGCCTCCTGTAGTAAGCACAGAGAACCTCCCCCCAGCACCGTGCCTCTCGTGCCCCCCCCCCCGCCCGCCGGCCCCCCCAACCCCATACACACACGGCGAAAGTTTGCGAGCACCCGTTCCCGTTGGTATGCGTTGGTGTGCGTGCAGGGTGTTCACTCTCGTGGCGTTCCTATCCCTACAGTCGCTGTCCATGGTACTGAACAGACTCTACAGCAGCTGTCCATGGTACTGAACAGACCCTACAGCAGCTGTCTGTGATACTGAACAGACCCTACAGCAGCTGTCCATGGTACTGAACAGACTCTACAGTCGCTGTCCATGGTACTGAACAGACTCTACAGCAGCTGTCCATGGTACTGAACAGACCCTACAGCAGCTGTCTGTGATACTGAACAGACCCTACAGCAGCTGTCCATGGTACTGAACAGACTCTACAGTCGCTGTCCATGGTACTGAACAGTCTCTACAGCAGCTGTCTGTGGTACTGAACAGACTCTACAGCAGCTGTCCATGGTACTGAACAGACTCTACAGCAGCTGTCCGTGGTACTGAACAGACTCTACAGTAGCTGTCCATGGTACTGAACAGACCCTACAGCAGCTGTCCATGGTACTGAACAGACCCTACAGCAGCTGTCCATGGTACTGAACAGACTCTACAGCAGCTGTCCATGGTACTGAACAGACTCTACAGCAGCTGTCCATGGTACTGAACAGACTCTACAGCAGCTGTCCATGGTACTGAACAGACTCTACAGCAGCTGTCCATGGTACTGAACAGACTCTACAGCAGCTGTCCATGGTACTGAACAGTCTCTACAGTCGCTGTCCATGGTACTGAACAGTCCCTACAGCAGCTGTCCATGGTACTGAACAGACTCTACAGCCGCTGTCTGTGGTACTGAACAGACTCTACAGCAGCTGTCCATGGTACTGAACAGTCCCTACAGCAGCTGTCCATGGTACTGAACAGACTCTACAGCAGCTGTCCATGGTACTGAACAGACTCTACAGCAGCTGTCCATGGTACTGAACAGACCCTACAGCAGCTGTCCATGGTACTGAACAGACTCTACAGCAGCTGTCCATGGTACTGAACAGACTCTACAGCAGCTGTCCATGGTACTGAACAGACCCTACAGCAGCTGTCCATGGTACTGAACAGACTCTACAGCAGCTGTCCATGGTACTGAACAGACTCTACAGCCGCTGTCTGTGGTACTGAACAGACTCTACAGCAGCTGTCCATAGTACTGAACAGACCCTACAGCAGCTGTCCGTGGTACTGAACAGACTCTACAGCAGCTGTCCGTGGTACTGAACAGTCCCTAAAGCCGCTGTACAATTGGTGACTGAATTTACCCTACAGCCTCTGTCCAGGGTTACTGAACAACAATATTCACGACTGTTTTATGTTGTACAATCGTCAATATGCGGAGGTGCGAGTATATATGAAGGTGCTTTCGGCCAATGGTTGAATGTTAATACGTGTGGGAAGGAAAATCGGAGCACCCGGAGAAAACTCACGCGTACGTGGCGAGCAGGCAACACATGGAGAGGGGACAGATTGTGTTTGTCCGCGCGTTGCTTGTACCGCCTTTCCCATGGCGAGCCAGGGCACGGCACCTGCTCGACCCCCACAATGTGTGTGCGTGTGTGACCCACCAACCCTCCCTCGCTGCTGCCTTCACCCGTTCTGTATTGCAGGCCACGTCGCGTAGCCACCACCGGGCCGACTGAGCAGTGTTTGTCCATAAGCCTCTGTCCAAAGAAACGAAGTCGCCATCGTCACTGCCGCTATTTAAATTGTTCGTATTCGACTCCTGTCCACGGCCGTGACCTTTTGCAATTGAAAGTCTTCCACTGTTGCGACGAGGCTCCCCTTCCACGATACTCTCCCGGCTGGTGCTGTTCAGCCTCTCCTCCCGCGGTTCCCGATGATTCCCGTAGGCAGCTCCTTCCAGGCTTACTGAGCCATGCAAAAAATCATCTCTCGTCCGCGGTTACTGAGCTCGTTATCGTTTCGCGTCTGTTCGTTGTGCGCAAGGGCCCCGTTGGCGCGGGCACTGAGGCGTCTGCGGAGCCTCTGTGCGTGGTTCGGAATTGTCGGCGCTACCCCAGTAAACAATGCCGACATTGGAGCCCAGCGTTAGCGGTGTGGGTTTGCCACCAACCGTTGGGACCAACGTTGGCGCCCGACGTTGATTGAACGTCGAGGGCTAACGTTGGGCCAACGTTGGGAGCCAACCAACGTGCCACGTTTACTGGGTATTAGAGCCACTGTCCGCGACGAAGAACCTCGCGCCAAACAGATGCCGCGTAGTGCAAGTGGCTTGTGAGAGGGGGGGCAGTGATGTTGATGCTGATGGCGATGATGATGATGCTGATGGCGATGATGATGATGCTGATGGCGATGATGATGATGCTGATGGCGATGATGTTGATGCTGATGATGATGTTGGTGGACGATACGGATGAGCTGCACGTGCATGCGCGTCGCGTCGCGGCGATGCGACGGGGCGCGTGACGGTGAGGAGGTTGAGAGGATGGAGGCTCCGTGCCGGGAGACGGAGACCCGATTAACCTGGTTCACGACACGTGGACAATCGTCGTCGCCGTCGTTATTATCATTAACAATATTAATAGTTTTCATTATTTGTTGTTATCTTTATTGTTGTTTTTTTTTTAACGAAACACATCTCGCATCGGCACTTCCCTTGCCAGGGAAGCCATTCTCAGTCGTAGTGTGACGAAGGCGCTTGCGCCATGAGCTAATAAACAAGCACAAAGATAGAGACAAAGCCCCCCCCCCCCTCCCAGACCCTGCACCCTCTCCCAGGTAGCCTTCGAACGGGCTGTTGGGGCAAGTGCTGTCCGCAAGTTCCGTAGCACCCACGAAGGCAGGCACGGCCACACGTGCCTGGCGATGGGGTTTGCCAGTACCACTCACGACCGGCCGCCTTTGTCTCCCCCGTCATTGCTAATGTTGTTGTCCACACACACCACAGTAGCAGCAGCAGGTAACTCACCTTTAAAGGCTGAGTCGACCTAGGTAGACTGGTCCGTGAGCGAGAAACGGACACGGGTCGCTGGGTTCGTAGCGCAGCGCGCTAACCACTGCGCCCACCGCTCCCCCGCCAACGATAAGCTCTACACAAGCACACACACGTGGTATGCGCGCGTGGCTGTCCACGATGTGACACTATCGAAGCCGGGATTTTACTCCAATACATTTGCTATATACAGTATATATACAGTATATACACAGATACAGTATATACAGTAAATATACAGTATATATACAGTATATATACATGCATGCTATGTTCAAATTATTTTCTTCGCATTTTTGTTCTTGTTGCTGTTGTTGCGTCGTGCCCCTCACGACCCACGTTTAGTTTCATGCCCCCCACCAAACCGCCCCCCCCCCCACTATACGCACAACGTTGCACTCACACACACATACGCGCGCGCTCCTGAAGCGGGGTGCATGTTAGCGAGCACCTATTAAGGCAACGCATAAAGGGTTTGTGCTCAGGTTTTCGGCGTGCTCATTTTAAGCTGAGCTGACCTAGGGGGGGGGGGTGCTCGAGCCAGTCTCCAGCACTTACTATAAGACAGGGCAAAGGGTTTGTGGCTCGTGTTTGGACGTGCTAATTTTGGGCTGAGCTGACCTAAGGGGAGGCCCGAACCAAGTCCAGACGTCCGCTTGCCCACGCGGTGATGTGCGATGTTTCATCGCGTGGAGATTTCTCCTCGGGGTCCAGTGTCGGTGTCCCCGTTTTTTTTGTTGTTCTTCGTTTTTCTCCGGCTCTGAACAAAATCCACGCTCGTGGCTCGCCCAGTGACTTTGGCCAAACATTGCCCTGGGCAGGGACTCTCCTGGCGAGCCACTGAGCTCATCGATCACTCGCCGCCGTGGCCAGGGATCAAACTCAGGTGGCCGGGTTTGTAGTGCGGCAGCGGGAGAAATAAAAAAAAACAGCAGCAGCAGCCACGCTAGAAACACACACACACACACGCGCGCGCGCACACGTTCATGTCGTCTGTATATCTTGATAGCTCTTATCAGCAGAAGCCTCCGTAGATCACGTGAATCTGTGTGGCCACCCCCACAGCCTCTCCCTGTGAAAACAGCGCTACAGACACCGCTGCTTTCTCCTCCTCCTCTCTCCTCCCTCTCATCCCTCCGCCCTCACCACCACCACCACCGCCCTCCCATCCCAGACATCCTGGCCCGGTCACTCCTTCGCCCCCCCACCCACCACTCCTCGTCTTCTTCCTGCACCGACAATCATCCTCCTGCTCCTGCCTGCTGCTCATCTCGAGCCGTCACCTCCTCGTTGTCCGTCTCGGAGACTGCCGTGCAGGCCTCCCCGTTCCTTCCTCTCTCTCCCCTCCCCATAGATTCTGCCCCTGGCTCTTCTCCCCGTGGTGGCGGCGGCGGTGGTGGTGGTGGCGGTGGTGGTGGTGGTGGCGGCGGCGGCGGTGGCGGTGGTGGTGGTGGTGCCGCCACAGTGCATGCTAAAGCAACGCGTGCTGCTGACGAATGGCAGTGTCTGCTCTGGGTGGTTATTTCTCCGCGTTTCTGTATTTCCATTGTTGTCGCTGTCGTTGCCCGATAATTCATTACGCGTATAACTTTTGCGTAACTCTACTGCAGTGTATATACTTGAGCTTAGTATATATACACACACACACACACGAGTCTTCATGCTATGCTTTGTTTCGCGCACACACATATATACTCACACGACAAAGGTGCCCCGTATAGCCTGCACACGCTGTTGGGGGCAAGGTCTGTTAGCGAGCAACCCGTTCGGGCCGGCCACGGCACATCAGTGACGGGGTGGATGCCGTGGCCGTGAATTCACGAATTCCCGTGGCAGGCGCTCGGTATGGGGGACACGGACGTTGGCACCGAACCCTCGTCCACCGACACAATTCTTCGTCTTCCAAGTTACCCACACGTCTGTCCCCACGTGGGCGACTCGGGGGGGAGGTGGGGGGGGAGGTGGGGGGAGGTGGGGGGGAGGTGGGGGGGGAGGTGGGGGGAGACAGGGAGGTGGAGGTGGGGGGGGGATAGAGGGCGGGGAGGAGGGGGGGAGGTGGGGAGAGAGGGGGGAGGTGGGGGGGATGCAAAGCGACCCCACGAATCCACTTTGCGTCCAGTCTCCCTGCTCAACATTGAGCGTGACCACATTCCACGTTCCCATGGCGGGGTGGAGGAAGGTTTGGGGGGCGGGCCCAGTATACACGCGCAGGAATCAACACCACCACCGTTGTCTGCTCACAAAGTGGTAGCGGTTTTATTGACCCAACGTACGGATGATGAGCTCAGTCGAGCCGTGTCTATAATTATTAAGGATCCGGAAGAAAGCAAAGCAAGTTTACGAGATGGCCTGTACAGCTGTAGCAGTACAGCAAGTAGGCTATAGCCTGTTGACCTGTCCGTGTCATCAACAGATATTGTAAACGTGCGTTGTCTCTAAATCAGCCACTGAGAATTCTGAATTGATGCGTGTACGTGTGTACGTTGAACTTCGTTCGCACCGTACGCAGCCAACCGTGCTATGTTTCCCATAGCAGCATTTGCCGACTAACACCCCCATAAGAATCAACGGCACTGCACATATATTATATATGACTTTTATATTATATGTTATAAAACACAGGCTTCGATTTCTCTGCGCGTCATCAGCAGCGTGCAGCCCCTGTTCAACCAGGGGCTCCACACTGCTGAATGAAAAATAAGGGCCAGCCTCCCCACCACCCCCAACCACCTACACTACCCCCCCCCACCCTTTTGCAACACGTCTCTCACCCCCCCACATCACCCACCCCGCCCCCCCCCCCCACAAGCCTAATTAAATCAAGCAACATACATTGTGCAAAGCAATACCTATACTGCTGTACTTTGATACAGGAGGGCCGTTGTAAGTTCAATAAAGTCCTCTTTCTTTGTGACATTTTGTAAACAAAACGTGGAACCTTCAGACTGCTTTTGTTGTTGTTGTCGTCTCTTTTTGTTGGTCACTGCAAATCGCCCAACCCCCCCCCCCCCCCCCCGAGTCTTGGGCGACAACTTTCGCGACGGTGCCACGCGGCAGATCGCCGCGGGTTGCAGCAGCAGCTGCAGCAGCGCGATGGACACGAGGTGTGACACCGGGAGCATCCAGGGAGGCATCGAGGCACCTGGGAGGACGCGGAGTACCTTGGGGCTCTAGGGGCACCTGGGAGCCCTGGGGGCGCTTGGGAGCCCTGAGGGCACCTGGGAGCCCTGGAAATACGGAGGAGCCCTGAGGGTACCTGGGAGCCCTGGGGGTGCTTGGGAGCCCTGGAAATACTGAGGAGCCTTGGCAGCACCTGGGAGCCCTGTAAACACCTGGAAGCCCTGGGGGCACCTGGGAGCCCTGACGGCACCTGGGAGCCCTGAGGGCACCTGGGAGCCCTGGGGGCCTTGTGGGCCCTGGAGGCTCGGGTGCGACGGGGCCGTTTTTTTCTGGTGAACCAAATCGATTTGCATATTTGCCCATGACGTGGCAACTTGGTTTTATTGGCTCTGTCGCTGGGTGGTGGAGGGCTGTGGTTACAAAACGAATTGCGAGTCGTATTTCTGTTCGTGTGTTTATCATCATAATAACTGAGAGTCCGAACGCCCTTCGGACGCGTTCGGCCATCATTCCCCCCGGCCAGCCAGCCAGCCAGCAAAACTTGTCTAATACACACTGGTCAACACACTTTTTCTGGCATAAGGTATTCTAACGGTTTTAAGGTAAATTTGGGGTGCTGATTCCAAATCTGGCTTCAGTTTTTGTCTATCACATTTTTGAGATATCAAATATTGCATTTTTTATAAAAACTGCAGAAGAAAAATATTACATAAATGTGGATATCTACATAAATTGATATTATAAACACACTATCCTAAAAGTGCAGCACCATATTTTAGCACTAAAGCAGTCACTGACTAGCAACAACTTGCAATCATAAGTGACAGTTAATTTCGGGTAAAATCAATGAAAATGGGGTATGCCGATAGCATAAAAATGAAATGTGATAGAGCAAATCTGAGATCCGATTTGGAATCAGCACCCTGAAATTAGTCTAAAACAGCCGCAAAAGTCCAGGCCAGAATTTTTTTTGTTGTTGACCAGTGATATCGTAGTTCAGTACATGATGGTACGGTCGCGCGTTATCCCGTGCATTTGTAGCGGAGTGTACTTGGACGCGCCAAAACGACGTGGATCACACATCAAGAGATGTTTTCAAAATGCCCAAAATCAACAACTCGCAGACATCTGAACATGCGATTTAATGAGCTGGAATATAAATAGATACAAATATAAAGCCCCCCCCCACCCGTTATAGCCTGCAACAGGCTGTTGGGGCAAGTGCTGTTAGCGAGTAAGCACCCTTTGAAGGCCGCCTCAGTAGCACCACGCCCGACCAGTCCGCCTTTGTCTCCCCAGCGATGATGTTCACACACCTCACCAGGTACTCTTTTGAGGCCGAGTGGACCTATATACACGTACGTACAAATATACAATGACAAACCAAAGCTCCCCCGTGTAGCCTTAACAGGCTATTGGGGCAAGTGCTGTTAGCGAGCACCTATGAAGGCCGGCACGGCACACAAGGGGGTTGGGTGGCCAGCACCACGCCCGACCGCCTTTGTCTCCCCAGTGGCGATGGTTACACCGCACCAGGTACTCATTTGACACTGAGGGGCAAGTGCTGTTAGGAAGCGCCTACGAAGGCCGGAACGGCACGCAAGGGAGTTGGGTGACCAGCACCGCTGGCGATGTTTACTCCACAGCGCACCAGGTGCTCGTTTGAGGCTGAGCCGACCTAGGGGAGCACTCAGATCCGATCCAGATAACAATCGTCGCCGGCGATTGGCAGCCCCCCCACGTGGCACCAACCACACCGCCAGCCACACCGCCAGCTCGGCAAGGTAAGGTAAAAGTTAAAAGGTAAAAACAACGAGCATACCTTTACCCTACCCTTGACCCTTACCTCATACAAATTACCCGATTACAGGGTAATTACTGGGGTACTACTACACATGAACAAGGTTTATAACGGTAAATGCTACAAGGTAGAGCGCTTTATCCATATAGAATACTCTCGATGATTCCAATTTTACACGCTTGTCGTTGTTGTTGTATCCTCAAATCTTGTAACTCAATTTTAACCCACTTCCTAATGTGGTATCGACTGCAAACTTGGTATACTTACGTCAAACTGATGACAATACTATATTCTATCAAAATAAATAAATAAAGTATATTTTTACATTATTTAGTATATGTTATGTTTCGGCTTGGGTCCAATTGTCCACGCTCAACTGACGTTGGCTGTAATTGGCCACGGTCCCTTACGTTATGGCAAGCTTCGGGGCCACTTCCTGGAGTCGTGGAGTTCTGCCATGACTAGTACATTTCATAAAAGCGTGTTTTAAAAAAAGTTTATTTTTAATATTATTTATTAAATGGAGGCCACGGACTGCGCCACGGAGCTTTTAGCGGTAAACAAGGCACCGTATTTACCGGGTAATACTTCGCGCTATCTTTACCCTACCGGGTAATTCTTGCGAGCTACCTTTACCCTACCCTTTACCTTACCCCTTGGCATGTCGACACATTTACCCTTTTACCCGGTTAAAAGGGTAAATTACCTTGCCGAGGCCTCCCGCCAGCAGCGAGGCACGGGACTCTGCCGCCCTCTGCTGCTCGCGAGGGGGTGGTGGTGTGGGTGGTGGGGGTGGTGGTGGTGGTGGGGGTGGTGGTGGTGGTGGGGGTGGTGGGGGTGGTGGTGGTGGTGCGTGGTGGTGGGGGTGGTGGTCGAGGTGCGTGGTCGTAGTACGTGGTGGTGGGGGTGGTCGTGGTGGTGGGGGTGGTGGTGGTGGTGCGTGGTGGGGGTGGTGGTGGTGGGGGTGGTGGTGGTGCGTGGTGGTGGTGGTGGGGTGGTGGTGGTGGTGGGGTGGGGTGGTGGGGTGGTGCGTGGTGGTGGGGGTGGTGGTGGGGGAGGGAGGAACTCGCTCACAACTCCAACGCCACCACGACGTCCACGCAACTCTGCTCACTCCCGGCTCGACGCCGCGTTGTTGACGCGGCGTCGCCGCCACTCAGAGGCGTAGCTAGAATATTTTGCGCCCGGGGACGAACTATAAAATTGGCGCCCCCCCCCGTTTAATCACATTTTCCTATTACATCGAATAAGGAATAACAATTGAAATTGTAATGAAACATTGTATTTAAAGAAGCAAATTTATAGAAATTATATTACATGGCTCACTCAGTTACTGTCGTAGACTGGTTGACAGTCTACAAAATATTATTTTTTCTTGATTTCACTGTCGCAAACTGTTCAATCACGTAATCAAAATCTTTTTTTTCCAATGTTTCTCTTTCAGCACTAAGAAGAGCAAGATCGCTGAGACGATCTTGTCCCATTTGAAGCACGCAAATATGACAAAATAAGTTTCAATTTGCTGAACGACCGCTCACAGCTTGCAATTGAAACTGCTATTGTTAATAAAATTTGCAGTGAAATTCGCAAATTCGGAAATGTCGTCTCCATAAATACAATAAAACCAAGAAGATCCAAAGGAGTTTCTGGTAAAACTTCATTCCGGTTACTGAGCAGCATTTTGCAATCTCCAATTTCTGTGAAAAGTTCGTGGCCATTGATGTTGGTGTAATAGAAATTTCCAAAATCTGTGCAAATTCGACGAATTGCATCGACATCTGTGTCGGATAGAAGAGTTTTGACGTCCAGCAGAAATCCAAAGTTTGTGTTCAGGTCTTTTAGTGGTAAAAACCGTGTTGACATTTCCTGTTGAAGTCGATAAAATACGCTCTTCGTAACGCGCACAATTTCTTCTTCTGCTGAAAGTCCTGCATCTCTTGCCAGTTCTCCTGGCATCTTCCGACGTCGCCTAATTCTTCTGTCCACTCGATCCCCCAGGCTGTGCGTCTTGTTTTGGCGTTTTCTACAGCAACTTGGCTCAAATCATCACGAAGCTTGACAAATTCATGCTCCAAAGAAATAAGATCAATTGCTGCTTCCTTGAAATTCATAGTAGGATCCTGTAAGCGTTTCTGAACACGATCAATTTTTCCAAGAATGACATTCCAGAAATGTTATAAAACTATGGTTTCAGGCGTCATAGTTACGTCCTCCGATAATTTGTCTAGCAGCCTTACTAGTTCATCCAGTCCTTCATAGATAGCTTTAACAGCTTCTGATCGTGCACTCCAGCGTGTTTCAGGAAGTCGTAGTTTCCGCCACCAAAAAACAGGCCACTGACTAAGACTAAAAGACTGCGCCTGTCTGTTGTTTGGGACGTTCTTCCATGTAAGTTCTTAATAGGCGCGCGTACCAAAATGTAATTACATGACATGTAGGCTGTGTGTGGCGGGATATGTAAACTTTTAGGTTGAGGTGTAGATTTTTGCAGTAGTTTCAGGCTGCCGCGCCCGCCGCAATAAGTTATAATGTCACGTTGTAAGCCTCATTTTGGCGCCCCTTTACCTTGGCGCCCGGGGACATGTGTACCCCCCTGCCCCCCCCTAGCTACGCCTCTGCCGCCACTGCGCTGCTGGCTCGCGAGAACCAGCGACTGGGAATGCCGCGGGGGGCAGAGGGCGCGCCACAAGCTACTGGGGAGTGGCTGACGGCGAGGCGGCATGAAACGTCGGACTCGAATTGTAAAATGCCGTGGGTTGAACTCTCCAACACACCGCAGTGCTGAACGAGTGACGAATTTGCACGTTTTGTTTGCTTGCAAACCCTTTACGACTTGGCCGTGCGGGTGGTGGCGGGTCTAACGGCACATTTATATTTACGCAAGGCCGGAGCCATGGAGTCAACACTGGGGGGGACCAAATCTTCCAGGGGGTCTGGGGGCCCCCCTCCAGAAAATAAATCTAAATTTTAAAACTCATTTCCTGCCTAAAATATTAAAAAATGCACTAACATAGGTTGGACTTTTTATTTGTTTTTTTTTACAATAATATCTAACAGTGTATTGTATTACATTGCTCTGTTTTTTTTTCTTTTTTACCTTTTCTTGTTTCATTATATGTAATGGCAGAGATTATGGATTCATAAAGTACAACCATAACCACAATCATATCAACAGAAATCATTTTTTTTGCAATATATTGGGGGGGGGGCATTTTGAGCATATTTGAATACTGGGGGGGATGTCCCCCCCCCTCAAAATATTATTATGGCCTTGTATTTACGCTAACCTTTTTTTATTATGGATGTGTGTACGTAGTGTGTCGTCTTCCCCCCCCCCCGCCCGCACCTCCGATTAGCATGGCTACGTACGGTGCGAAAGAAGTTCAACACACACAGCACAGAGGGAGTACTTGGGGATCACGAAGGGTTCGGAGAGGTACGGGAAGGAGTGGAGGGACGCGGGAATGTAATTGGCGGTGGAGAAGAGCTTTAGGAGAGTGGAAGGAGGTGAAGGAGGGGGGGGGGTGCTTAATGGGCGGGGGAAGTTGGTTTTGTGTAACCAGCGGGAGAAGTCGGAGAGACCGGGAGAGTCTCATTCGCAAGAAGGCACCGGGGGTCCCCCAATGTGGGGAAAGCAAAAACCCCCAAAAATGAGCGAATGGACGAGGCGGTGAGTGAGTTAGCGAGTGCATCGTGTGGGTGGGCGCGATTGTGAGTGAAGGAATGAGATGGTGGGTGGGCGCGATTGTGAGTGAATGAGCGAGATAGTGAGCAAGCAAGTTGGTGGGTGAATGAGATGGTGAGTGAGTGAGTGAGATGGTGAAATAGTTGGGAAGAGAGTGAATGAATGAGATGGTGGGTGAGTGAGATGGTGGGTGAGTGAGATGGTGGGTGAGTGAGATGGTGGGTGAATGAGATGGTGAGTGAGTGAGATGGTGAAATAGTTGGGAAGAGAGTGAATGAATGAGATGGTGGGTGAGTGAGATGGTGGGTGAGTGAGATGGTGGGTGAGTGAGATGGTGGGTGAATGAGATGGTGAGTGAGTGAGATGGTGAAATAGTTGGGAAGAGAGTGAATGAATGAGATGGTGGGTGAGTGAGATGGTGGGTGAGTGAGATGGTGGGTGAGTGAGATGGTGGGTGAATGAGATGGTGAGTGAGTGAGATGGTGAAATAGTTGGGAAGAGAGTGAATGAATGAGATGGTGGGTGAGTGAGATGGTGGGTGAGTGAGATGGTGGGTGAATGAGATGGTGGGTGAGTGAGATGGTGGGCGAGATGGTGGGTGAGTGAGATGGTGGGCGAGACAGTGGGTGAATGAGGCGATGGGTTTTATTTTTCCCCACATTGCACCAGTCAACTCGGGCCGCCGGATTCGTATTTAACAATACCCGAACCACTGCGCCGTCGCTCCCCACCAAAATGACATCAAAACCAAAAATGAGTGAATGAGACAGATGGGGAGTGAATTAGTGAGCGAATAGGTGGGTAGGCCGGATGGCGAGTGAATGAATGAGATGGTGGGTGAGTGACATGGTGGGTGAGATGGTGGGTGGGTGAGATGGTGGATGGGTGAGTGAGATGGTGGGTGAGTGACATGGTGGGTGAGTGAGATGGTGGGTGAGTGACATGGTGGGTGAGTGAGATGGTGGGTGGGTGAGTGAGATGGTGGGTGAGTGACATGGTGGGTGAGTGAGATGGTGGGTGAGTGACATGGTGGGTGAGTGAGAAGGTGGGTGGGTGAGATGGTGGGTGGGTGAGTGAGATGGTAGGTGAGTGAGATGGTGGGTGGGTGAGCGAGATGGTGGGTGAGTGAGATAATGGGTGAGATGGTGGGTGGGTGAGCGAGATGGTGGGTGAGTGAGATGGTGGGTGAGTGAGATGGTGGGTGAGTGAAATGGTGGGTGGGTGAGCGAGATGGTGGGTGTGTGAGTGAGATGGTGGATGGGTGAGTGAGATGGTGGGTGAGATGGTGGGTGGGTGAGATGGTGGATGGGTGAGTGAGATGGTGGGTGAGTGAGATGGTGGATGGGTGAGATGGTGGATGGGTGAGATGGTGGGTGGGTGAGATGGTGGATGGGTGAGTAAGATGGTGGGTGGGTGAGCGAGATGGTGGTGGGTGAGATGGTGGATGGGTGAGTGAGATGGTGGGTGGGTGAGTGAGATGGTGGGTGGTTGGGTGGGTGAGATGGTGGATGGGTGAGTGAGATGGTGGGTGGATGGGTGAGTGAGATGGTGGGTAGGTGAGTGACATGGTGGGTGAGTGAGATGGTGGGTGAGTGAGATGGTGAGTGAGTGAGATGTGGAAAGAGTTGGGAAGAAAGTGAATGAATGAGATGGTGGGTTAGTGAGATGGTGGGTTAGTGAGATGGTGGGTGAATGAGGCGATTGGGTTTTATTTTCCCCCACACTGCACCAGTCAACTCGGGCCGCCGGATTCGTATTTAACAATACACGAACCACTGCGCCATCGCTCCCCACCAGACAGTTGGGGAGTGAATTAGTGAGCGAATAGGTGGGTAGGCCGGATGGCGAGTGAATGAATGAGATGGTGGGTGAGTGACATGGTGGGTGAGTGAGTTGGTAGGTGGGTGAGATGGTGGGTGAGTGAGATGGTGGGTGTGTGAGTGAGATGGTGGATGGGTGAGTGAGATGGTGGGTGAGATGGTGGGTGGGTGAGATGGTGGATGGGTGAGTGAGATGGTGGGTGAGTGAGATGGTGGATGGGTGAGATGGTGGATGGGTGAGATGGTGGGTGGGTGAGATGGTGGATGGGTGAGTAAGATGGTGGGTGGGTGAGCGAGATGGTGGTGGGTGAGATGGTGGATGGGTGAGTGAGATGGTGGGTAGGTGAGTGACATGGTGGGTGAGTGAGATGGTGGGTGAGTGAGATGGTGAGTGAGTGAGATGTGGAAAGAGTTGGGAAGAAAGTGAATGAATGAGATGGTGGGTTAGTGAGATGGTGGGTTAGTGAGATGGTGGGTGAATGAGGCGATTGGGTTTTATTTTCCCCCACACTGCACCAGTCAACTCGGGCCGCCGGATTCGTATTTAACAATACACGAACCACTGCGCCATCGCTCCCCACCAGACAGTTGGGGAGTGAATTAGTGAGCGAATAGGTGGGTAGGCCGGATGGCGAGTGAATGAATGAGATGGTGGGTGCGTGACATGGTGGGTGAGTGAGTTGGTAGGTGGGTGAGTGAGATGGTGGGTGGGTGAGTGAGATTGTGGGTGAGTGAGATGGTGGGTGAGTGAGATGGTGGGTGGGTGAGATAGTAGGTGAGTGAGATGGTGAGTGAGTGAGATGGTAGGTGAGTGAGATGGTGAGTGAGATGGTGGGTGGGTGAGTGAGATGGTGGGTGAGTGAGATGGTGGGTGGGTGAGATGGTGGGTGAGTGAGATGGTGGGTGGGTGAGATAATAGGTGAGTGAGATGGTGGGTGGGTGAGTGAGATTGTGGGTGAGTGAGATGGTGGGTGGTTGAGTGAGATGGTGGGTGAGTGAGATGGTGGGTGAGTGAGATGGTGGGTGGGTGAGATGGTGGGTGAGTGAGATGGTGGGTGGGTGAGTGAGATGGTGGGTGGGTGAGTGAGATGGTGGGTGAATGAGGCGATTGGGTTTTATTTCCCCCCACACTGCACCAGTCAACTCGGGCCGCCGGATTCGTATTTAACAATACACGAACCACTGCGCCATCGCTCCCCACCAGACAGTTGGGGAGTGAATTAGTGAGCGAATAGGTGGGTAGGCCGGATGGCGAGTGAATGAATGAGATGGTGGGTGAGTGACATGGTGGGTGAGTGAGTTGGTAGGTGGGTGAGATGGTGGGTGAGTGAGATAGTAGGTGAGTGAGATGGTGGGTGGGTGAGTGAGATTGTGGGTGAGTGAGATGGTGGGTGAGTGAGATGGTGGGTGAGTGAGATGGTGGGTGGGTGAGATAGTGGGTGGGTGAGATAGTAGGTGAGTGAGATGGTGAGTGAGTGAGATGGTAGGTGAGTGAGATGGTAGGTGAGTGAGATGGTGGGTGGGTGAGTGAGATGGTGGGTGAGTGAGATGGTGGGTGGGTGAGATGGTGGGTGAGTGAGATGGTGGGTGGGTGAGATAGTAGGTGAGTGAGATGGTGGGTGGGATTGTGGGTGAGTGAGATGGTGGGTGGGTGAGTGAGATGGTGGGTGAGTGAGATGGTGGGTGAGTGAGATGGTGGGTGGGTGAGATGGTGGGTGAGTGAGATGGTGGGTGGGTGAGTGAGATGGTGGGTGGGTGAGTGAGATGGTGGGTGAGTGAGATGGTAGGTGATTGAGATGGTGGGTGGGTGAGTGAGATTGTGGGTGAGTGAGATGGTAGGTGATTGAGATGGTGGGTGGGTGAGTGAGATTGTGGGTGAGTGAGATGGTGGGTGGGTGAGTGAGATGGTGGGTGAGCGAGATGGTGGGTGGGTGAGCGAGATGGTGAGTGACATGGTGGGTGAG
This sequence comes from Lethenteron reissneri, assembly GCF_015708825.2. Taxonomy (NCBI): domain Eukaryota; kingdom Metazoa; phylum Chordata; class Hyperoartia; order Petromyzontiformes; family Petromyzontidae; genus Lethenteron; species Lethenteron reissneri. Next base: position 7,662,694 of record NC_083839.1, read on the forward strand.
CGAGATGGTGAATTCATGAGTTGGTGAGAGTGAATGGGCGCGATGGTGGGCGGGCGAGATGGTGAATGAGTTGGCGAGTGTGAATGAGCCAGAAGATGGATTAATGAGGTGAATGGGTTTTATTTTTTCCGACACCGCACTGGTCAACTCAGGCCGCCGGATTCCTCACGGTGGTGTGCTAACCACTGCGCCACTGCTCCCTACATATACAAAGACCCCTGTATAGACTTAACCTACTGTTGGGGCAAGTGCTGTTAGCGAGCACCAATGAAAGCCGGCACACGAGGTGGTAGGTGGCCAGCACCACGCCCGGCCGCCTTCGTCTCCCCATTGACGATGTTTACTACGCACCGCACCAGATACTCATTTGAGGCTGAGTCGACCTAAGGGAGGCCCAGGATCGGTTCAGATAATCGTCACTGGTGTTGGCCGTGAGCGGGAATCGAACTCGGGTCGCCAGGTTCGTAGCGCAGCGCGCTAACCGCTACACTATCGCTCCCCACACACAGACACACACGCAGCTACACTCACACAGACACACACACACAGACACACACACACATCTACACTCACACACGCGTCTACAAATAAAACATATAGAGGCGCACACAAGTAAACAGAGACGGCCAACGACGTTGTTATTAAAATTATATATTATGTTTTTGTACCGTAATTGCACCGTTCACAAATTATACACCACCAATCACGCACCACAACAAACACCACCACCACCACCACCACGTGTTTAATCCACGGGGAGGCCGCCCGTTGCCCCCCCCCCACCCCTCGTGTTATTCTCGTGGTAATTATTTTGGCAAAGGAATTTGGGCCACGAATCATCTCATTAAAACCCAGACGGATGAGTCGTAAAACCGCGAGACGGGAATATTGGGTTTTTTTAGCGGAGAAAAGGCGGCGGTGTAAAATTAGTCAAATATAAACCATCGGATACAGAACCCTCCCGTCTCATCCCATACAGAACCATCGTCTCGTCCCATACAGAACCCTCCTGTCTCATCCCATACAGAACCCTCCTGTTCTCATCCCATACAGAACCATCGTGTTCTCATCCCATACAGAACCCTCCTGTTCTCATCCCATACAGAACCCTCCTGTTCTCATGCCATACAGAACCCTCGCCTCATCCCATACAGAACCCTCCTGTTCTCATCCCATACAGAACCCTCGCCTCATCCCATACAGAACCCTCCTGTTCTCATCCCATACAGAACCCTCGCCTCATCCCATACAGAACCCTCCTGTTCTCATCCCATACAGAACCATCGCCTGGTCCCATACAGAACCCTCCTGTTCTCATGCCATACAGAACCATCGTCTCATCCCATACAGAACCCTCCTGTTCTCATGCCATACAGAACCCTCGTCGCATATTGTCCCATAAATAACTCTCGTGCGATCTCATCGGATCGCTCAGGGTTCTCCGGTTTCCTCCCAAAGCTAAAAACACCCCCCCCCCCCCCCACACAATGTGCCCGGTATTGGTCAAAGTGTCCCAATGCAGAACACATTGCCTGGCACGTGACTCCTCAATGGGCATCATCGTCGTCATCATCAGTGCACCCCGACCGCTGTGGCCACGTCAGCTGCAGCCCCTGCACACGTGACCCAGCGGACGGCCCACCGGCCGCTTTTAAAAGACAACCAGCTCCAATTAGCAATCGTGCCACCGATTTGAATGGGTGATGGACAAAGGCAAATGTTGTCCACCTCCTAGTCTGTCCATCTTTTGGTAATAATGAAATAGTCAGTTTAACACGTGACCAATATAATCACGTGACCAATATAATCGCGTAAATATGTGTCGCCAGAACCCGCCACCACCCGACACAGCCAACTAGTAAGGGTTGTCACGTAAACAGAACGTGGCCAGCTCGTCACTAGTACAGCACTAACCGGTAGTGTGTAGTGTAGTGTATAGTGTAGTATACTAGTACAGCACTAGTGTGTAGTGTATAGTGTAGTATACTAGTACAGCACTAGTGTGTAGTGTATAGTGTAGTATACGAGTACAGCACTAGTGTGTAGTGTATAGTGTAGTGTATAGTGTAGTATACTAGTACAGCACTAGTGTGTAGTGTATAGTGTAGTATACGAGTACAGCACCACCGGTAGTGTGTTGGAGAGCCAATCTGTACGACGTTTCGCCAGTAATTACAACTAGCTTCATCAGGCCACAGCCACACATCTGGCACATTTATATATTTACGCGATCTAACCCAAAACCAAAACAAACCTCTTATGAACAATAAAATAACATAATAAATAAATATCCGGTGTGTACCCTTCCACCAAAGTAAACGTCATAGTAATAATTGTCGTCGTCGTCCAACTTGCACCAACCACGGCCCGCCTTGTTGTTTGTAGACGGCTGTTGAGGCACAGCAACACGTGGTCGGGTTTCGCCCCCCAGGGGTCTCCTCGGCAGTATGAGGCCCGTGTACAGCGCACGCGGCAGCACCGCCGTGCCGGCTTGCCGGGCAGGACTGCTCCTCGTGAGGGCACTCCACGGGCCGGCTAAACGACGGGAGGGCGGGGAGCACCCTGGTTTATCCAGGCCTCGCCGGAGCAGAGGGTACCAGGGACGTGCGGTCAGGGGAGGCAGAGCCTCACCTGCCATACTCCAATGAAAATAGCTGCTACGAAAAGTAAAAAGAATAATCAAGTAAAATAAATATTTAGATTTTTCCACCGGTCTGTGTTATAAATGCCATTTCTGTACGATTCCAATCATTTTTATCGTCAAAATCGCCAAATTTGCGGAGCTCCGCTGCAAATACAGGAAGAGACGAGAGGTGAGGCAGCGATGAGCTCAGCCTCCCCTCTGATTGCGCAACCCCTCAGTAACTGGATGGAGCGCGGGCAGTAAGCGCGTGTCTGTTACTATCTCAGTATGTCACCAATGTAATGTTTGTAGACCCCCTCATTTCATGTCCTCGCCTTTCAAACTCCAGGTAACCTATTTCACGCATGTGTATAAAGATATTTAGGCTCCCTGGTCTCGTCATGAAACTGCAATGAAAAAGGACCAGGGGAGGCAGCTATCACATCTGCCTCAGAGGACACGCCCCCTCAGTTAAGACACGCCCCCCTCAGTTAAGACACGCCCCCTCAGTTAAGACACGCCCCCCTCAGCGTGTGAATCTGGCTCTGACACTCGCCAGTGCCTCCCCAGCCACTGACCTCACCGCACGTCACTGTTCGGCACCATTCCAACATTCTCCTGCGGCTCCAACGGGGATTCTGGTGGCGTGAAACCGGCCCCGCCCACCACCCCCGCTGGCTCCGCCCACCACATCACTGGCCTCGCCCACCACCCCCGCTGGCTCCGCCCACCACATCACTGGCCCCACCCACCACCCCCAATGGCCCCGCCCACCACATCACTGGCCCCGCCCACCAACCCCACTGGCTCCGCCCACCACCCCCATTGGCCCCGCCCACCACATCACTGGCCCCGCCCACCACCCCCACTGGCCCCGCCCACCACCCCCATTGGCCCCGCCCACCACATCACTGGCCCCACCCACCACCCACACTGGCCCCGCCCACCAACCCCCATTGGCTCCGCCCACCATCCCTGCTAACCAGAGGTCGCAATCGGGTACCCGATACCCGTACCCTACCCGATACCCATACCCGGCCGGGTACGGGTAGCCGTTTGCGACCCTGGTGTGACGCAACAGTGACGTCACAGGGGCGCAACAGTGACGTCATAGGGGCACTACAATGACGTCACAGGGGCACTACAATGACGTCACAGGGGCACTACAATGCCGTCACAGGGGCACTACAATGACGTCACAGGGGCACTACAATGACGTTGGTTGCCAAGTTGGGGCAGCGCTGCCCACCGGAGATTGAACGGTGCCGTTTGTTGCTGGCCGCTTGCCCTTAGGGCCTAGTTGGTGGCTGCGTTCAGTAACCGAGCCAAGATATATAAATAAATATTGCCGCCGCCAATGGTCGGCGGGAGGCGATGGCGCTCGTGAAGGCGCCCAAAGCGTGACACCACTGGTTACACCACTGGTTACACCACTGGTGCCGATTGCGCAAAAACAAAATATTCGGCGCTGATGGTCAATTGGGTCCTTGCTGATCGTGTGATCAGCCGGTGCCGATCGTGACATTAGCTGGCGCCGATCGTGAGATTATCCGATGCTGATCGTGAGATTATCTGTGTCTGATCGTGAGATTATCTGTGTCTGATCGTGAGATTATCTGTGTCTGATCGTGAGATTATCTGTGTCTGATCGTGAGATTATCTGTGTCTGATCGTGAGATTATCTGTGTCTGATCGTGAGATTATCTGTGTCTGATCGTGAGATTATCTGTGTCTGATCGTGAGATTATCTGTGTTTGATCGTGAGATTATCTGTGTCTGATCGTGAGATTATCTGTGTCTGATCGTGAGATTATCTGTGTCTGATCGTGAGATTATCTGTGTCTGATCGTGAGATTATCTGTGTTTGATCGTGAGATTATCTGTGTCTGATCGTGAGATTATCTGTGTCTGATCGTGAGATTATCTGTGTCTGATCGTGAGATTATCTGTGTCTGATCGTGAGATTATCTGTGTCTGATCGTGAGATTATCTGTGTCTGATCGTGAGATTATCTGATGCTGATCGTGATATTATCTGTGTTTGATCGTGATATTATCTGTGTTTGATCGTGAGATTATCTGTGTTTGATCGTGAGATTATCTGTGTTTGATCGTGAGATTATCTGTGTCTGCTTGTGAGATTATCTGTGTTTGATCGTGAGATTATCTGTGTTTGATCGTGAGATTATCTGTTTGATCGTGAGATTATCTGTGTCTGATCGTGAGATTATCTGTGTCTGATCGTGAGATTATCTGTGTTTGATCGTGAGATTATCTGTGTTTGATCGTGAGATTATCTGTGTCTGATCGTGAGATTATCTGTGTTTGATCGTGAGATTATCTGTGTCTGATCGTGAGATTATCTGTGTTTGATCGTGAGATTATCTGTGTCTGATCGTGAGATTATCTGTGTCTGATCGTGAGATTATCTGTGTCTGATCGTGAGATTATCTGTGTCTGATCGTGAGATTATCTGTGTCTGATCGTGAGATTATCTGTGTCTGATCGTGAGATTATCTGTGTCTGATCGTGAGATTATCTGTGTTTGATCGTGAGATTATCTGTGTTTGATCGTGAGATTATCTGTGTCTGATCGTGAGATTATCTGTGTCTGATCGTGAGATTATCTGTGTCTGATCGTGAGATTATCTGTGTCTGATCGTGAGATTATCTGTGTCTGATCGTGAGATTATCTGTGTCTGATCGTGAGATTATCTGTGTTTGATCGTGAGATTATCTGGGTCTGATCGTGAGATTATCTGTGTCTGATCGTGAGATTATCTGTGTTTGATCGTGAGATTATCTGTGTCTGATCGTGAGATTATCTGTGTCTGATCGTGAGATTATCTGTGTCTGATCGTGAGATTATCTGTGTCTGATCGTGAGATTATCTGTGTCTGATCGTGAGATTATCCGATGCTGATCGTGATATTATCTGTGTCTGATCGTGACATTATCTGTGTCTGATCGTGATATTATCTGTGTCTGATCGTGAGATTATCTGTGTCTGATCGTGAGATTATCTGTGTCTGATCGTGAGATTATCTGTGTTTGATCGTGAGATTATCTGTGTCTGATCGTGAGATTATCTGTGTCTGATCGTGAGATTATCTGTGTCTGATCGTGAGATTATCCGATGCTGATCGTGATATTATCTGTGTCTGATCGTGAGATTATCTGTGTCTGATCGTGAGATTATCTGTGTTTGATCGTGAGATTATCCGGGTATGATCGTGAGAGTATCCGGATCCGATTGTGATATTATCCTGCGCCGATGGTAATATTGTCGGGCGCTGTCGAAGCAGGGGTCCAGGTGGGAGGCGCTGTGTCTAAGCTGACAGCGCTGTCGACGGCGCTCACACGACGCGGTCCGACTCCAGCTGGTTCTGCTCGTAGAGGTGGTCGAGCGCCCCGAGCTGGGCCCGCATGGCGCCCAGGTACGTGTCCAGGTCGCGGTTCAGCTGCGCGCGGAACTCAGGCCCCGTGGGGTCGCCCTCACGTGCCGTCAGCGCCGCCAGGAACCCGTCCAGCGCCGGGGCCGCACGCAGCGCCAGCTGCGGGAACACCCGGCGCGTCATCGTGAGCCATCATCGATCCACTGCCTTACACCAGCTGTGATATCGCCACTACCAGACACCCATCGTCGTCATCGTGAGCCATGATCTATCGACTGCTGGGTGAAGCCCTTCCCAAGCAGCCTGTGGCCCGAGAATCAACTACCACACACACAGCAAAGATAAAGCTCCCGCGTGTAGCCAATAACAGACTTTTGGGGCAAGTGCTGCTAGCGAGTAGCACCTATGAAGGCCAGCACGGCGCACGAGGGGTGGGTGATGGCGAGTGTGAGCGAGTGAAACGAGCAGGGGTGCTGGACAGCTAAAATCCAGGTTGGTACAAGCGGGGGCAACGGCTGGTGCATCTGCCTATCATCTCAGTCAGTCAACTCATGGCACCTGGGTCTGTCCCGTGACCTCATGTCATCTTAGTCAGTCAACCCATGGCACCTGGGTCTGTCCCGTGACCTCATGTCATCTTAGTCAGTCAACCCATGGCACCTGGGACTGTCCCGTGACCTCATGTCATCACAGTCAGTCAATCTATGGCACCTGGGTCTGTCCCAAGACCTCCCGTCATCACAGTCAGTCAACCCATGGCACCTGGGTCTGTCCCGTGACCTCCTGTCACCTCAGTCAGTCAACTCATGGCACCTGGGTCTGTCCCGTGACCTCCTGTCATCACAGTCAGTCAACTCATGGCACCTGGGACTGTCCCGTGACCTCCTGTCATCTCAGTCAGTCAACTCATGGCACCTGGGTCTGTCCCGTGACCTCCTGTCACCTCAGTCAGTCAACTCATGGCACCTGGGACTGTCCCGTGACCTCCTGTCACCTCAGTCAGTCAACTCATGGCACCTGGGTCTGTCCCGTGACCTCCTGTCACCTCAGTCAGTCAACCCATGGCACCTGGGTCTGTCCCGTGACCTCCTGTCATCTCAGTCAGTCAACTCATGGCACCTGGGTCTGTCCCGTGACCTCCTGTCATCTTAGTCAGTCAACTCATGGCACCTGGGTCTGTCCCGTGACCTCCTGTCATCACAGTCAGTCAACCCATGGCACCTGGGACTGTCCCGTGACCTCCTGTCATCACAGTCAGTCAACCCATGGCACATGGGTTCTGTCCCGTGACCTCCTGTCATCACAGTCAGTCAACCCATGGTACCTGGGTCTGTCCCGTGACCTCCTGTCATCACAGTCAGTCAACCCATGGCACCTGGGTCTGTCCCGTGACCTCATGTCACCTCAGTCAGTCAACCCATGGCACCTGGGTCTGTCCCGTGACCTCCTGTCATCTTAGTTAGTCAACCCATGGCACCTGGGTCTGTCCCGTGACCTCCTCTCATCTCAGTCAGTCAGCCCATGGCACCTAGGTCTGTCCCGTGACCTCCTGTCACCTCAGTCAGTCAACTCATGGCACCTGGGTCTGTCCCGTGACCTCCTGTCATCACAGTCAGTCAACTCACGGCACCTGCGTCTGTCCCGTGACCTCCTCCTGCCAGCGAGCCTTCGACACTTGACGTGGCCATAACGTGCACATAGCCTGGCACAAGTGCCGTGGTGACCTCACCGCCACTTAGTGGTGAACGGCGGTTGTTGCTGTTGCTGTGAGTGGGTGCGAGTGTGGAGTTGGCATTCTCTCTCCCTGCTCTGCACTGGGTTTCCCCCGGGGTTCTGGGTCAGGCGAGGCGCCGAGGCGCCGGGGCACTCACCGCGAACACCCCCCGCACCACCCAGCCGTGGTAGCGCCTCAGAGTCCGCCCGTACGCATTGCCTGTGTGTGCACGGGGAGAGAGGTAGTCACCCTGCCTCCACCAAATCCGCTGGGTCAATCCGCAATCCGTTGTGTCAACTTGAAAACTTTAACCCATTCGCTCGCTCACCATCTCGCTCACTCACTCACCCGCTCATTCTCTCGCCAACTCACTCACTATCTCGCGCATTCACTCCTTCACCCACCATCTCACTCGCCCACCCACTCATTCATTCACTCGCTCACTCACCCACTCCCTCTTGCAACCGAGCGTAATCCTGCCCTCCCGTGTGTCTCACCTCGCTACACAAAGTAAAGTTGTCACTTGAACTTCTACTAAATCGCACCACAACGACTACAACAACAACAGGAACAGGAACAGCAACGAGCGACTCACTGAGTGCCACGTGCAGGTTGGCCTGGCCCTCCCGCACCTCGGTCAGCAGCTCCAGAAGGAACTTGAGGCCCCTGGGCCGAGGGGACGCGGCGGAAAAGGAGAGGAACGCGGCGGGGTCAGCGGCAAACGAACCGAGAAGAGCGGCGAGCGACGCGCCAGCGACGCCGTCACGGTGACGCACACTCACCCTCTCTCTCCCAAGCGCTCACCCTCTCACCCACGCACACGCCTCCCACCAACCTCGCCCCCCACATGCGGATCATCACCCTCTCCTCCACCACCCATGCTCACCCCCGTCATCACCCTCACCCTCTCTCTCCCAAGCGCTCACCCTCTCACCACGCACGCCTCACACCAACCTCGTCCCCCACATGCGGATCATCACCCTCTCCTCCACCACCCACGCTCACCCCCGTCATCACCCTCAGCCACTCGCACCCTCCACACACTCACCCTGTTGCTCGTCCCTCAGCCTCGCCCCAAAGTCCTCCTCCCAAACCACTCAACCCTCACCCTAACCCTCTCCTCCCCACGCGCCCTCCTCACCGACGCTCCCCCTCCCCCCGCTCACCGCCTGAGCCAGAGCAGCGCCTCGGTGGTGGAGTTGCGCACCAGGGCGGTGCCGCTGCTCAGCTCGTGGCCCACGATGCTCTGCAGCGTGGGGAAGGCCGCCCGGTCCGTCTCGTACTTCTGCGTGATTTTCTGTCGACCAAACACACGAGTTCTCACCCTGCTCACACGACCATCGCCCCACCCCCACCCCCGCCGCCCCCGACTGCCGCCAGACTCGTGCCCCACAAAACTTTTGTCTCCCGAATTGTACGTATGTTCAACTTCTTTCACACCGTACCGTAGCCAACCGTGATAACCATGCTAAAACTATGGATCTCTGTGTAAACGTGAAAGATATCTGTGTAACTATGTATATCTGTGTAACTCTATGGATCTCTGTGTAACTCTATGGATCTCTGTGTAACTCTATGGATCTCTGTGTAAATATGTATATCTGTGTAACTCTATGGATCTCTGTGTAACTCTATGGATCTCTGTGTAACTCTATGGATCTCTGTGTAACTCTATGGATCTCTGTGTAACTCTATAGATCTGTGTAACTCTATGGATCTCCGTGTAACTCTATGGATCTCTGTGTAACTCTATGGATCTCTGTGTAACTCTATGGATCTCTGTGTAACTCTATAGATCTGTGTAACTCTATGGATCTCTGTGTAACTCTGTGGATCTCTGTGTAACTCTATGGATCTCTGTGTAACTCTGTGGATCTCTGTGTAACTCTATGGATCTCTGTGTGACTCTATGGATCTCTGTGTAACTCTATGTATCTCTGTGTAACTCTATAGATCTCCGTGTAACTCTATGGATCTCTGTGTAACTCTATGGATCTCTGTGTAGCTCTATGGATCTCTGTGTAACTCTATGGATCACTGTGTAACTCTATGGATCTCTGTGTAAGTATGTATCTCTGTGTAACTCTATGGATCTCCGTATAACTCTATGGATCTCCGTGTAACTCTATGGATCTCCGTGTAACTCTATGGATCTCTGTGTAACTCTATGCATCTCTGTGTAACTCTATGCATCTCTGTGTAACTCTATGGATCTCTGTGTAACTCTATGGATCTCTGTGTAACTCTATGCATCTCTGTGTAACTCTATGGATCTCTGTGTAACTCTATTGATCTGTGTGTAACTCTATGGATCTCTGTGTAACTCTATGGATCTCTGTAACTCTATGGATCTCTGTGTAACTCTATGGATCTCTGTGTAACTCTATGGATCTCTGTGTAACTCTATGGATCTCTGTGTAACTCTATGGATCTCTGTGTAACTCTATGGATCTCTGTGTAACTCTATGGATCTCTGTGTAACTCTATGGATCTCTGTGTAACTCTATGGATCTCTGTGTAACTCTATGGATCTCTGTGTAACTCTATGGGTGTCTGTGTAACTCTATGGGTCTCTGTGTAACTCTATGGTTCTCTGTGTAACTCTATGGATCTCTGTGTAACTCTATGGATCTCTGTGTAACTCTATGGATCTCTGTGTAACTCTATGGATCTCTGTTTAACTCTATGGGTGTCTGTGTAACTCTATGGGTCTCTGTGTAACTCTATGGATCTCTGTGTAACTCTATGGATCTCTGTGTAACTCTATGGATCTCTGTGTAACTCTATGGATCTCTGTGTAACTCTATGGATCTCTGTGTAACTCTATGGATCTCTGTGTAACTCTATGGATCTCTGTGTAACTCTATGGGTGTCTGTGTAACTCTATGGGTCTCTGTGTAACTCTATGGGTCTCTGTGTAACTCTATGGTTCTCTGTGTAACTCTATGGATCTCTGTGTAATTCTATAGATCTCTGTGTAACTCTATGGATCTCTGTGTAACTCTATGGATCTCTGTGTAACTCTATGGATCTCTGTGTAACTCTATGGATCTCTATGTAACTCTATGGATCTCTGTGTAACTCTATGGATCTCTGTGTAACTCTATGGATCTCTGTGTAACTCTATGCATCTCTGTGTAACTCTATGGATCTCTGTGTAGCTCTATGGATCTCTGTGTAACTCTATGGATCTCTGTGTAACTCTATGGATCTCTGTGTAACTCTATGGATCTCTGTGTAACTCTATGGATCTCTGTGTAACTCTATGCATCTCTGTGTAACTCTATGGATCTCTGTGTAACTCTATTGATCTGTGTGTAACTCTATGGATCTCTGTGTAACTCTATGGATCTCTGTAACTCTATGGATCTCTGTGTAACTCTATGGATCTCTGTGTAACTCTATGGATCTCTGTGTAACTCTATGGATCGCTGTGTAACTCTATGGATCTCTGTGTAACTCTATGGATCTCTGTGTAACTCTATGGATCTCTGTGTAACTCTATGGATCTCTGTGTAACTCTATGGATCTCTGTAACTCTATGGATCTCTGTGTAACTCTATGGATCTCTGTGTAACTCTATGGGTGTCTGTGTAACTCTATGGGTCTCTGTGTAACTCTATGGTTCTCTGTGTAACTCTATGGATCTCTGTGTAACTCTATGGATCTCTGTGTAACTCTATGGATCTCTGTGTAACTCTATGGATCTCTGTGTAACTCTATGGGTGTCTGTGTAACTCTATGGGTCTCTGTGTAACTCTATGGATCTCTGTGTAACTCTATGGATCTCTGTGTAACTCTATGGATCTCTGTGTAACTCTATGGATCTCTGTGTAACTCTATGGATCTCTGTAACTCTATGGATCTCTGTGTAACTCTATGGATCTCTATGTAACTCTATAGGTGTCTGTGTAACTCTATGGGTCTCTGTGTAACTCTATGGTTCTCTGTGTAACTCTATGGATCTCTGTGTAACTCTATGGATCTCTGTGTAACTCTATGGATCTCTGTGTAACTCTATGGATCTCTGTGTAACTCTATGGATCTCTATGTAACTCTATGGGTGTCTGTGTAACTCTATGGGTCTCTGTGTAACTCTATGGTTCTCTGTGTAACTCTATGGTTCTCTGTGTAACTCTATGGATCTCTGTGTAACTCTATGGATCTCTGTGTAACTCTATGGATCTCTGTGTAACTCTATGGATCTCTGTGTAACTCTATGTAACTCTATGGGTGTCTGTGTAACTCTATGGGTCTCTGTGTAACTCTATGGTTCTCTGTGTAACTCTATGGGTGTCTGTGTAACTCTATGGGTCTCTGTGTAACTCTATGGGTCTCTGTCTAACTCCATGGATCTCTGTGTAACTCTATGGGTCTCTGTGTAACTCTATGGATCTCTGTGTAACTCTATGGATCTCTGTGTAACTCTATGGATCTCTGTGTAACTCTATGGATCTCTGTGTAACTCTATGGATCTGTGTAACTCTATGGATCTCTGTGTAACTCTATGGGTCTCTGTGTAAATCTATGGGTCTCTGTGTAACTCTATGGATCTCTGTGTCACTCTATGGATCTCTGTGTAACTCTATGGCTCTCGGAGTAACTGCCACGTCCTGTAAACGGCCGCCACTACCGATGGCCTTGGGCTGTGGCCGTCCTCGTAACGGGGGCCGCTCGGCTCACCGGGAGACCTTGGCACGCGTGCGGTCATCAGCGACGGGCAGGGTTGGGGGTGATGGGCAGGAGGGTCTGGTGGGGGGGGGGGCGGCACTCACCCGGATGTTGCCCACGAAGTCGAGCTTGACCGGAGCGAACGCCGTGGGGCCCAGCTTGTCTGGGGAGGAGGGGGAGGAGGGGGAGGAGGGGGGGAGTGGCGACACAGGCACGCGCAGGGGTCAGGGGTCGCACGTGGGGCACTGCACGACGAGCCGGCAATTATGAACCGCCCAGCAGACCGGGAAGAAGCAGAGGTGACGAGGCCCGTGGTGTGAATTGAAGAGTCGAAGCGGCGGTGCTGGCTCAGAGCTCAGTCTCCGACACGGCCAAGTTGAACCCCCTAAGAAGAACACCCAGACCCGCGGGATTGAACCAAGCCCCCTAGGCGTTCAGAGTCTCCGACACGGCCAAGTTGAACCCCCTATGAAGAACACCCAGACCCCGAGATTGAACCAAGCCCCCTAGGCGTTCAGAGTCTCCGACACGGCCAAGTTGAACCCCCTATGAAGAACACCCAGACCCCGAGATTGAACCAAGCCCCCTAGGCGTTCAGAGTCTCCGACACGGCCAAGTTGAACCCCCTATGAAGAACACCCAGACCCCGAGATTGAACCAAGCCCCCTAGGCGTTCAGAGTCTCCGACACGGCCAAGTTGAACCCCCTAAGAAGAACACCCAGACCCCGAGATTGAACCAAGCCCCCTAGGCGTTCAGAGTCTCCGACACGGCCAAGTTGAACCCCCTAAGAAGAACACCCAGACCCCGAGATTGAACCAAGCCCCCTAGGCGTTCAGAGTCTCCGACACGGCCAAGTTGAACCCCCTAAGAAGAACACCCAGACCCCGAGATTGAACCAAGCCCCCTAGGCGTTCAGAGTCTCCGACACGGCCAAGTTGAACCCCCTAAGAAGAACACCCAGACCCCGAGATTGAACCAAGCCCCCTAGGCGTTCAGAGTCTCCGACACGGCCAAGTTGAACCCCCTAAGAAGAACACCCAGACCCCGAGATTGAACCAAGCCCCCTAGGCGTTCAGAGTCTCCGACACGGCCAAGTTGAACCCCCTAAGAAGAACACCCAGACCCCGAGATTGAACCAAGCCCCCTAGGCGTTCAGAGTCTCCGACACGGCCAAGTTGAACCCCCTAAGAAGAACACCCAGACCCCGAGATTGAACCAAGCCCCCTAGGCGTTCAGAGTCTCCGACACGGCCAAGTTGAACCCCCTAAGAAGAACACCCAGACCCCGAGATTGAACCAAGCCCCCTAGGCGTTCAGAGTCTCCGACACGGCCAAGTTGAACCCCCTAAGAAGAACACCCAGACCCCGAGATTGAACCAAGCCACCTAGGCGTTCAGAGTCTCCGACACGGCCATGTTGAACCCCCTAAGAGGAACACCCAGATCCGCGGGATTGAACCAAGCCCCCTAGGGGTTCAGAGTCTCCGACACGGCCATGTTGAACCCCCTAAGAGGAACACCCAGATCCGCGGGATTGAACCAAGCCCCCTAGGCGTTCAGAGTCTCCGACACGGCCATGGTGATCCACCTGGCTGGGAGTGTCGAGCTGCGACTTACCGAGCACGGGGACGATGGAGGCGCACGCCCTCAGGAACGGCTCCACGTGGATCCCTTGCTCGTCCTGCAGCTCCGCGTCGCTGAACCTGGGCCGAGAGACAAAGACAAAGGTCCCCCGTGGAGCCGCTTGATCGACCATTGGGGGCGAGCGGCGTTCGCCGAGAAGCGCCTGAGGGCCGGCACGGCACACGAGCGGGTGGTGTGGCAAAGTCGATACCCGGCCGCCTTTGTCTCTCACCGGAGCCGATGGTTATACGCACACCGCTACTTACCAACGACTTTGGTTACGGAGGTACTGTTCGTAAGTCAATTTGTTCGCGAGTTCAACTTTACTCCTGTCGATTCCAACGATGTTGTATGGCGTGTACACTAAACACGGGGAAAAGCTTTAAAATCTCCTATAGGTGTAGATGTCACTGGTTCGTCATGTGTTGCAGATCTAGATGCCACTGGTTCTTCACGTTCTGCAGATGTAGAAGCCACTGGTTCTCACGTTCTGCAGATGTAAAAGCCACTGGTTCTTCACGTTCTGCAGATGTAGATGCCACTGGTTCTTTACGTTCTGCAGATGTAGATGCCACTGGTTCTTCACGTTCTGCAGATGTAGATGCCACTGGTTCTTCACGTTCTGCAGATGTAGATGCCACTGGTTCTTCACGTTCTGCAGGTGTAGATGCCACCGGTTCTTCACGTTCTGCAGATGTAGATGCCACCGGTTCTTCACGTTCTGCAGATGTAGATGCCACTGGTTCTTCACGTTCTGTAGATGTAGATGCCACTGGTTCTTCACGTTCTGCAGATGTAGATGCCACTGGTTCTTCACGTTCTGTAGATGTAGATGCCACTGGTTCTTCACGTTCTGCAGATGTAGATGCCACCGGTTCTTCACGTTCTGCAGATGTAGATGCCACTGGTTCTTCACGTTCTGCAGATGTAGATGCCACCGGTTCTTCACGTTCTGTAGATGTAGATGCCACTGGTTCTTCACGTTCTGTAGATGTAGATGCCACCGGTTCTTCACGTTCTGCAGATGTAGATGCCACTGGTTCTTCACATTCTGCAGATGTAGATGCCACTGGTTCTTCACGTTCTGCAGATGTAGATGCCACTGGTTCTTCACATTCTGCAGATGTAGATGCCACTGGTTCTTCACGTTCTGCAGATGTAGATGCCACTGGTTCTTCACGTTCTGCAGATGTAGATGCCACCGGTTCTTCACGTTCTGCAGATGTAGATGCCACTGGTTCTTCACGTTCTACAGATGTAGATGCCACTGGTTCTTCACGTTCTACAGATGTAGATGCCACTGGTTCTTCACGTTCTACAGATGTAGATGCCACTGGTTCTTCACGTTCTGCAGATGTAGATGCCACTGGTTCTTCACGTTCTACAGATGTAGATGCCACTGGTTCTTCACGTTCTGCAGATGTAGATGCCACTGGTTCTTCACGTTCTACAGATGTAGATGCCACTGGTTCTTCACGTTCTACAGATGTAGATGCCATTGGTTCTTCACGTTCTGCAGATGTAGATGCCACTGGTTCTTCACGTTCTGCAGATGTAGATGCCACTGGTTCTTCACGTTCTGTAGATGTAGATGCCACTGGTTCTTCACGTTCTGCAGATGTAGATGCCACCGGTTCTTCACGTTCTGCAGATGTAGATGCCACTGGTTCTTCACGTTCTGCAGATGTAGATGCCACCGGTTCTTCACGTTCTGTAGATGTAGATGCCACTGGTTCTTCACGTTCTGTAGATGTAGATGCCACCGGTTCTTCACGTTCTGCAGATGTAGATGCCACTGGTTCTTCACGTTCTGCAGATGTAGATGCCACTGGTTCTTCACGTTCTGCAGATGTAGATGCCACTGGTTCTTCACGTTCTGCAGATGTAGATGCCACTGGTTCTTCACGTTCTGCAGATGTAGATGCCACTGGTTCTTCACATTCTGCAGATGTAGATGCCACCGGTTCTTCACGTTCTGCAGATGTAGATGCCACTGGTTCTTCACGTTCTACAGATGTAGATGCCACTGGTTCTTCACGTTCTACAGATGTAGATGCCACTGGTTCTTCACGTTCTACAGATGTAGATGCCACTGGTTCTTCACGTTCTGCAGATGTAGATGCCACTGGTTCTTCACGTTCTACAGATGTAGATGCCACTGGTTCTTCACGTTCTACAGATGTAGATGCCATTGGTTCTTCACGTTCTGCAGATGTAGATGCCACTGGTTCTCCACGTTCTACAGATGTAGATGCCACCACCGCCATCTATTGGGCGGCGGTTGAACTTACGACTCTCGGTCCAAACAGGCAACTGGACATCCAGACAGGTTTGTAAGTTACTCAGAAAGTTTGTTAGCCGAACTGTTCGTAAGTAGAGGAGTCCCTGTACTTATTTCAGGCTGAGTCCACCAAGGGGAGGCTCAGGACCGGTTCAGATAATCACAGCCGATGTTGGCCGGGACTGGGAATCGAACCTCGGGTCACCGGGTTCGTAGCACAGTGCACTAACCACTGCACCACCACTCCACTATTCACCACAACAACGGACGCAGTGACGTCACCACGGCGCATGTGTCAGGCTAGATGCACCTTGAGGCCATCGCGTGAAGCATGCCTCACTGGCGGGTCACAAGCCAGACCCAGGTGTTAAAGGTTCACCAAGATGCTACATTTCACCCATCACCACACGGTGTTCAACCACCATCACCACCACACTGCAGGTCACAACAGCACTCGCTCGCTCACCCACGCGCTCACCCACACAGTCACCCACGCACTCACCCTTGCACTCACCCACGCACTCACCCTTGCACTCACTCGCTCACCCTCGCACTCACTCGCTCACCCTCGCACTCACTCACTCACTCACCCACGACTCACCCGCTCACCCACGCACTCACCCACGCACTCACCCACACACTCACCCACACACTCACCCAAGCACTCACTCGCTCGCCCTCTCACAAACTCGGCTCACCCGTCCATCCATGCACTAACTCGCCTATCTGCTCACCCGCTCACTCAGCCCCGCCCACCTCAATGCAAGACACGCGCCAACAACTCGATAGCAGTGCTGTTTGTTGCTGGCCGTGTCAACGAGCCGCGTGCTCACGCTCACTCAGCGGAGCAACCCGCGACGCTCTCACCTCTGTGCCATGACACCGAAGAAGGTCTCCACCGTCTCACCCCCAGAGTCCTCACCCCCGCCGTCCTCACCCTCACCACCAGCGTCCTCACCCTCAACCCCAGGGTCCTCACCCTCGCCCCAACAGTCCTCACCCTCGCCCAGTGTCTCCGGATGGAATCCCCGATCGGCCACGTGTCCGGCATCCGAGTTCTCTCCCGCACCGCCCTCCTCCCCACGCCCAGCAGTGCCCACGTCGCCATCGTCAGCATCGTTACCATCATCAGCATCATCAAAATGACCGTCGTTGATACTATCGGCATCATCGGCATCATCGGCAGCAGCGGCATTAGGATCATCACCGTCGACCGTGGAGTCTTCCCCGTCCCGTCGGTGTTCTG
This sequence comes from Lethenteron reissneri, assembly GCF_015708825.2. NCBI lineage: Eukaryota > Metazoa > Chordata > Hyperoartia > Petromyzontiformes > Petromyzontidae > Lethenteron > Lethenteron reissneri. The sequence continues at coordinate 7,680,246 of NC_083839.1, forward strand.
CGGGTCTCCTCGACTCCTGTGTGGCGACGTCCGAAGTCTCGAACCTCGGACACACGTCGCTCCCCGCGATCACTTCAAGTGGCGTGGTGGTCTGGTTTGGCGTGTCTGCGTCATGTGACGCGGCCTGCTGCGGCGTGTCTGCGTCATGTGACGCGGCCTGTTGCGGCGTGTCTGCGTCACGTGACGCGTCATGTGACGTGGCCTGCTGCGGCGTGTCTGCGTCACGTGACGTAGCCTGCTGCGGTGTGTCTGCGTCATGTGACGCGTCATGTGACGCGGCCTGCTGCGGCGTGTCTGCGTCATGTGACCCGTCACGTGACGCGGCCTGCTGCGGCATGTCTGCGTCACGTGACACGGCCTGTTGCGGCGTGTCTGCGTCATGTGACGCGTCATGTGACGCGCCCTGCTGCGGCGTGTCTGCGTCACGTGACTCTCCACTCGCCGCGGCCTCCTGAGATGCGTGTTCACGGGGCGCTGCTGCGGCCGTCGGCTCTGGCCGGGACGCTCCCTCGGCTGCAGGGGCCTCCACCGCCGCCGCCTCCTCCTCCACCTCCTCCACGATCGCCCCGACTCGCGTTGACGCCATGGCCAGCCTCCGCCGTGACGAGGAGGAGGACGAGGAGGTTCTGCCGCTCTTGTTGCTGTTGTTGTTGGGCTCGCGCTTGCGGGAGGACGGGGGCGGTCTCGGTAGGGACCTCGTGGTGCTGGGGACACAAGGGTGGACGCAAGGGTGGACGCAAGGGTGGATAGACGCACGGATGGATGCATACAGATGGACTCTGGGAGAGAGCGACGAGAGCGAGCGAGCGAGCGAGCGAGCGAGACAGAAAGTGAATGAGTGAGTGAACGGAGTAAATGAACGAGTGAACGGAGCGAACGAAGGGGCGGTGGTGCGAGTGTCGGTGCTTGTTCACCTCTCCGTGTGCGATGTGCGACCTTGACTCTTGACCTGCGAACGAGACGGAGGGGGAGCAGAGCTTCGCGTCACCCCGAGCGGCAACTCGTGTACCGAGCCGCACACGTTGGGTATGGGCGCTGGCGTTCTCAGAGCGCCGCTGCAAGGCTATCACCACGTAGGAAGGCGCCGCTGCGTTTCACAGCGGGGGGGGGAGGGGGGGCGATGTTGCTGTGTGCGTGAGATCCTAATGGAGTAATTTGCAGGTCATTTAAAAAATCTGAATTGGGATGCTTTTTGGCCAATAGATATATTGTGTGTGTAATTAGCTATGGGGAACACCGGAGAATCCGGAGAAAACTCATGCAGAACAGGGAGAGAACATACAAACTCCACTCACTCACTCTGCAGAACAGGGGGAGGTCATACAAACTCCACTCACTCACTCACTCTGCAGAACAGGGTGAGAGCATACAAACTACACTCACTCACTCTGCAGAACAGGGGGAGGTCATACAAACTACACTCACTCACTCACTCTGCAGAACAGGGGGAAATCAACCAAACTCCACTCACTCACACTCTGTAGAACAGTTGGGAGATCATACAAACTCCACTCACTCACTCACTCTGCAGAACAGGGGGAAATCATACAAACTCCACTCACTCACACTCTGTAGAACAGTTGGGAGATCATACAAACTCCAATCACTCCACTCTCACTGTAGAAGAGCTGGGAGATCATACAAACTCCAATCACTCACTCTGCAGAACAGGGGGAGATCATACCATCTACACTCACTCACTCTCACTGTAGAAGAGTTGGGAGATCATACAAACTGCAATCACTCCACTCTCACTGTAGAAGAGCTGGGAGATCATACAAACTCCACACAAAGAAACGCCCGAGTCGGGAATCGAACCCAGTTCCTTCTTGCTGTGATGCGCGACCGTCGCCACTGCGCTTGCACCACCGCCACCCCACAAGGGGGGCGACGATGGCGACGAGCGGTGGGACGAGCGGTGGGGCGAGCGTGTACCCGTGTGCCCGCGTACCCTGGCTGGACGCTGCGGGCTGCGTGGTGTGGGCGACATCACGGCTGGCGGGGCCAGCTGCTGCTGCTGCTGTTGCTGCTGCGTGGAGGGCCGCACGCTGCTGGCCGCGGTGTGGACGCACTCCTCCAAGGCGCGCACAAACGTGTCGCAGGTGGCGCTCAGCAGGGACGACGCCTCGCTCATCCTCTACCACGCACAGAGCAATGGCGCAGACACGCTGCCATCCACGCGGCACACAGCAGCCTGGCTCGCCAGCGGCACGTGGACTCCCACCTGTTCCGTCTGTGTGGGATAGCGTGTTGCCCCCTCGCGCGCGTCGTGGTTTTTCTCTGGGACACACTCCCGTTTTCCTCCAACACGTATCAACACAGCGTTGGATCGGTGTTAAATCTTCCTGGATATATGGGATTTCTCCTGGCACTCTGGGTTTTCTTGGCACATGTATAACCACTCAATAATGGAGTGGGCCAAAAACCTACTGAGCCCCGGGCCACTGTTGGAGATTGAGTGCTGCGCCTCCCTCTCACCGGCACCGTGGGTTTTCTCCGGGCGAGTCTTTCCACACGTACAAACTCTATTGAAGAAAGTTGGCCAAATATCCCAACATAAGGACATGCAGAGCTTGAGAAATCGCTGGGTTCCGGGTCTGGCTTGCGCTTCCTTCCCACCCCACGCACGTTGCAAACTCCCCCCGGCGTTCGCACAAAACGCAATCCGCACGGACAAGCTATCCGACAACTGGGAAAGCATCGTCCGGGTGCGTCCGGCGACCCGGGTTCGATTCCCGCTCACGGTCAACACCAGTGAGGATTGTCTGAACCGGTCCTGGGCCCCCCCCCCTAGGTCGACTCGGCCTCAAATGAGTACCTGGTGCGGCGGAGCGTGGTGCTGGCCAACCCACCCCCTCGTGTGCCATCCCGGCCTTCATAGGTGCTACTCGCTAAACAGCACCTGCCCCAACAGTGTGTTCAAGGCGATACGGGGATATCTGTGTCCGCGTGTGCGTGCGTTTGCACGACGGTTTTCCGTGACGGCGCGTCTCACCTGCACGTCGGGCCGTGGCTCCTGGATGCCCTGGCGGATGAGCGACACCTGCTGCGTCATGAGGTCATAGTAGAGACGCATCTCGGACATCTTGGAGCACAGCGAGTCGCTCGCCTCCATGATTTCTGCTCGCGCGTGCAGAAGAAAATAAAAAAACACCCAACGGACGTCAGAATGAGATTGTTTACTGCAGACTGGCGATATCAAATGAGCTACAAAGCTATTTTGTCACGGATGTCCAGTATGGGCGGGTCAGCAAAGGATGTCCTCGAATTCGCAACAACAATAACACAAAGCCAATATTACACGGGTCATAACTGTGAGGCCGTGTAACAATCCGGACAAATGCGTGTTGCAAGAACGCGCTCCCACCACACGCCACAGCTCAAACGAAATCGTCGCGGAAGGACTTTCTGGACCTCGCTGTCCACAAGAAGCCTGGCGCAGATTCAAGCGGCACCGTCCACATTTCTAATCACTTTAACTAAAGTATAATAATATAATAATATGCCTCCATATTATTATATTATTAGCTGGAGGCATATTATATTTTTTGCGACATAGAATTATAATATATGACTTACTGTTAGTAGCTCAGCTTATTGGAGAGTATATTTAGTATATTGATGATACTGATGTAGTTTAGGTTTTAGTTTTTTACGTGGTGGTTTAGCTGCTGCAGCTCCTTACTATTAAAATTCCTTCCCTCTATTACTGCTAACCCTACTCCCTCCCTTTGATGCTGCTAATCCTGCATACTGCATAATGCACGGGCATAATATGACTTTTAAACCTCTTGATATGCAAATTCCTTTGTCAAGGCGCCTCTTCCCCCTCCAACCCAGCTTAAATATACACTGCCAAGCCTGGTGGTGCCCATTCAGACGCTGTGTTTCCGACAGACCTGTTCTTCACCTGAGGACGGCTGCTTGCGTTGTGGCCGAAACGTCGTGAGAATTATTTTATTATGTTTTATTTTTATTATTTTATTATTTCACTTCTACGTGAATTTTCCGAAAGAACCAAGAAGATTTAACTAAACAACTTTGTATTTTACTAGGCAAGGCCCACTGAGCTATATAGGTATTTTTTCAGAAGCGGCCTGGCCATCACAATTGATAGCTCAACGAAGTGGGCTTATCATCATCATCATCATCATGTGGAAATGTATAGCAGCAGCCAAATACTCTGAACGCGTGACGTTGATTCTAAATGTGGAGGGGAAACTGGAGGACCCGGAGAAAAACCCACACGACCATGGGGAGAGCGAGACACGCAAACCTCCAAACGTACAGCAGGCATCAGGGTCGGGATCGAACCCAAGGCATCGCGTGCGGTGGCAGGTCATGAGACTCTCTCTACAACCCACCCCCCCCCCCACAGTAAGCGAAGTCAAAATGTTAATAAATCACTCGTACACCACATGGCAATTGAAAAATTCCATTCGGCTGCGTCAGGTGGCAGAGGGTTTCTTAACAACACAGATGTTGCCTGGTCGTTCATTGCGCAGTGGGCTGCGCTGTCAAGGGCGTGTCCAGACACACAGCAGTGGTGCCCAGACACTTCCTTGTTCCTCGACAACTCAATCACGTTAAATTTCGATTTAAAGCTTTCGTGACTGCAGGGATTCATCTTCTTGGTTCTTTCGGTAAAGTCACGTAGAAGGGAAGTAATAAAATAATAAAAATAAAACATAATAAAATAATTCTCACGACGTTTCGGCCACAACGCAAGCAGCCGTCCTCAGGTGAAAACCAGGTCCGTCGAGGCGACAGAGTCTGAATGAAACAGCACACGAGCTTGGAGCATGTGTATATAAGCTGGGCGCCTTGACAAAGGAATTTGCATATCAAGAGGAATTTAGCATATTTATGGGAAATGCAGGAATGTGATTGGTACTACATATGCATGTGCATTATGCAGGATTAACAGCATCAAAGGGAGCTGCAGTTTGCTGCTGCTGCTGTAGTTTGCTGCTGCTGCTGCAGTTTGCTGCTGCTGCTGCAGTTGCTGCTGCTGCTGCAGTTGCTGCTGCTGCTGCTGCAATTGCTGCTGCTGCAGTTGCTGCTGCTGCAGTTGCTGCTGCTGCAGCAGTTGCTGCCTTATCCATTTTAATATAACACTATGTATTATTCTACCCACCCTAATGTGTATCACACTGCTATATATTTACTATACAATTACGACACCATACATTACTCTGCACACTGCAACAAGCATACAAATGCCACACTATCTGCCACTATACACTGTACCATTGACCGTCGTATCAATGGGTGAGTGGTGGAAGGAAACTTGCAGCGGAGCAAAGAATCCATTCCCTGCGGAGAATACAATGCCAGTGAGTGGAACGCGGTCTGACAGTCACCGTAAACGTGAACACAATCAGTTAAGATCCGAAATGGTTTATTACGTCCTTCCAATGATTACTAAGCCAGAATCCATCTTCTCAATCACGACCAACTTGAAAACATCACAACAACAACAAAAAGGAAATTGTGACTTGCGGTAGCATCATTGTGCCATGATCTAATTTCTAATCTGATCGTATATTTATAGAGCGCCTTAACTCAAGGCGCCTGATGTTCAGCTCACAAAACGATGACAGGATAGAATTTACACGATGAGACCTCCTTTACCAGTGGCAAAATATAGTAATAGGTTTTTACCCTTTCAACTGGTACAAAAACTGACCATTATCAGAGTTGTTTCTTTTTGTTTGCATTTTGACTGCTTGTGTTGCGGTTATTGCAAACATGACCCCTTGTATAAAGGTGTCAGTTTTTGTACCAGTTGAAAGGATAGAATTGTCAGATTGACGGGGGGGGGGGGGGGGCGGGGGTGGACGCTGGCGTGTTAAGAGCGTTGAGGAATGAGTGACGGCGACAGAGGGCGGCCATGCGAGCGAAGGAGGAGGGGGAGGGGGAGGAGGAGGAGGAGGGGGAGGAGGAGGGGGGCGCCGCTCGCCTTTCTCTTTGCGCGTGCGGCTGTCGGTGAGGCAGGCCTTGGCGGAGCCGAGCGCCACCACCCAGCCCTGCCTCTCCGCGGCGCTGGTCGTGCGCAAGTAGAAGTGCTGCTCGCCGGGGATCACCAGCTCCAGGCGGGAGTCATCGCTCGGGCACACTGTGGGGCGGGGGGGGAGGGTACGGGGTGGTAGAGGGGGGCACGGCGACACACGCAGGGGGGGGGGTAACGAGCAGTGGATAGAAAAAAAACAAAGTGGGGGGTAGGTAATGAGCTCTTGCTACTAACGTAATTTCTCAGTCAGAACACTGCTGACAGAAGGGACTCCACTTCTACGTACAAACACACGCGCACATCAACGGCACAACACAAGGCGCAGTAGGAGTAGTAAAAATAATAAAACTGATCATTATTATAATTAGTTCTTCCCCGCACTTCCGATTAGCACGGTTGGCTACGTACGGTGCGAAAGAACTTCAACATGCATACGACAATCACAAATAACATGAAAATAATAAACCTAGATTTATGAAGCGCAATTCGCACAAATACCATCGAAGCGCGTTAGCTTTACTGTACAAACATAAGTTGCAGATGAAAGCATGTTGTGCTAATCTTATTCTTTCATATGGATTCATGGCAGCAGATTAAAGATGTAATTTTAGATTTGCTATCCGCTCAATTGTCCATTCAGGCGCAGAGTGGATCTTGTCCGTTCGTCGTTTACAGGAGTATGAACTAAGACATTTACAGAGTGCTTAGAAAAAGTGTTAACACTTACATGGGACTATCTTTTTAATGAAAAAAGAACAGATCATACACTTTAACATGATAAACACATTCCTGCGGAGGGAGCTGGTAGGAACGTTGGGTTGCTCGGTCAATGGCCAGAGTCAACGGCGGCGTGGTGTATTCCGCAAATATGGCTGACTGTGAGGGCGGGCACAAGCCGGCGTGAGTAGGTTAAACGTTGAGTTTTATAAGGGCACCACGGGGTGACCAGCCCCTCCACACCCAGTCCCATCCTCCCCATCCTCCCCACCCAGCCCCTCCCTACCCTCCCCACCAGCCACTCCTCACCCAGCCCCTCCCACCCTCCCCTCCCACACCCTCCCCACCCAGCCCCTCCCCACCCTCCCCTCCCCACTCAGCCCCTCCCTTCCCACCCAGCCCCTCCCTGCACGACGGACACAATAATCCCCTGTGGGCTGGTGTAACCAGGAGGTTCCTACCAGTAAAAATGTACATTAATAGCTTCAAAAAGTCAGAGTCTTCACTTTTTCGCCATCATTGTCAACACGTGCCTGGAGGGACATTTCTCCGTGGTATTGTTGCAAATTCTCCGAAGTGTTCACATTTTTTTGAAGCACGCTGTATATATTCCATCAAGGTCCTTAAGACCTCATGATCTGCAAGTGCTCGGCGATGCCCAGGTCTCGGTTGGCGTATCGGGTTTTTGTCAGCATGGCACCCAGGCAATGTAACGCGCCTCACCACTTGAAATCAGGCGATCGGAGTCGGTCGATATATTCAAGTCTGCTTTGAAACCCCAGCTCTTTAAACTGAGCCTTCCCTCTTTAGTCTGGGCCGGTTGTTTTTTGTTTCCTGCTTCTCATGCATTGCGCATTGGGATCCTGCGACGGGATGGCGCAATGATACATTAGAATTATTATTATTAAACTAAGCACCGACGAGTTTCAAAGACGAGCGGAGCTGTCGTCCGTCCGGTGGGTGACCCCCCCTGACCCCCAGACCCCACCCCACCCACCCGCCCCCCACCCCGCCGTCCCCCACCCGCCCCCCCGTCCCCCAACCTACCCCCCGTCCCCCCACCCGCCCTCCAACCCCCGTCCCCCACCCCCCGACCCCACCCCCTGTCCCCCACCCCCCCCTCCCGCCCCCCCCACCCCACCTTGGATCTCGCACACGGCCATCTTCAGGCTGCCCTTGCTGCCCTTGCGCACATCCTCCTTGTGGTCGTAGTAGGAGAGCACGCCGCCGTCCAGCACGAACCAGCGCGGCTGCCAGCCTGCAGCCGCGACACCAGCACACACATGAACACACACACAGCACACACGCTCACACACACACACATGAACACACACACGGCACACACACAGCACACACACACGGCACACACACACACACAGCACACACACACATGAGCACACACACAGCACACACACACGCGACACAAGCACACACACAAGCACACACGAGCACACACACACGCTCACACACGAGCACACACACACACGCGACACCAGCACACACGACACGCGAACACACACGCACGAACACACGAACACACACACGAACACACGCACACACACGCACGAACACACGCACACACACACGCACACGAACACACACGACACAAGCGCACACACACGCGCGCGCACACACATGGGGCACAGATCAGATGGATGGCTTCCAACATTCGTAATTGTTTCAATCGCTTATGGCGCGTCTCCGCGCATTCTCATCTTTAGACAATCCGCATTTAGACTGGAAGAAATCCGGTGAGCTGTGAAGCTCCATTTCCTGAGCTATCCACAATGACTTCGGGAGCCGCGAGGAGGCGGCCGCGGACAAGCGAACGTTCGACCGCAAGCTCTGCGGTCCTCTGTATGTACGGTTGCTATGGCCAACGGATTAGAGGCGCGTACAGCGTGGTATTAAGACATCATCACTCGCGTCGCTGTGTGGGATGTGAACAAAACAGATTGGCGATGTCTCCGCAACATCATTTCTCTCCGTGTAAAACAAACAATAGTGCTTCTTTACACAGCCCATCATCCGCACGGTCTTTCTGGTTCTTAATTCAAAGCGCATCTGCTGCTGCTGCTGCTGCTAATGAGACACCACCTTGTGGTCCCGAGTTTGCTCGTCTTAAATCGATAACGCCAAGATTACTTTGCGTTCCTGCATGAATGGGGAAGGCCTCTCTCTGTACGATGCTCAGCTCAGTTCCGGCGCGCACATAATGATTGTGTTACCACACGTTCGTTATGGGACATCAAATTATTGTCCTGTGGATAAACTGGCCCCGGCCATGAGAACGGAGAATTTCCAGCACTGGCTAAGTGCGCCTGTGAGGAAGGGACGAGCGCCCCCTCACGCTAGTTTGCGCGGGAAACATTTTAAATTTAAGTTTTCACTTATTAAAAAAAACTCCAGGAGGAGATGGGGGGGACCGAGCCGCCTCGCCCGATGGGGAAGGCAGCAGCTGCCCGGCAGGACGATCTAGGCGAGACCGAGGTCTCAACCCACACCCCGAGAGGCCTAGTGACCCGGAGCGCCGGGGCCGCCGAGGCGCGAGTTGGCAACCATCCCTGGGGCGTGCCGCTCGCTGAAGAGAGGCAAAAGACCCCGGGCGCGGGAGCAAGAAGCGAGCGGGAGGGCGCGGGGAGCCGAGGAGTGGATCCGCGGTACCGTTGTAGTAGTTGGTCCATTTGTAGAGCACACCCTCCATTGCAAACCGTGGCGACGTGGAAGGCGGAAGTACACAAACCGTCACGTGAGGTATCACGTGACGCGCTGGCGGCCATCTTTGTAAGGAGAAGAGGTGGATGGCTTTTAATGCATTGTGGTGGCCATATTGCTCGGGGAAGAGGCCCAAATATGGTGCCCCGGCGGCCATCTTCCTAGGGAAAGAAGCCACAGTGCATCGGCGGCCATCTTGCTAAGGAATAAAGGCCCATACACGGTGTCTCGGCGGCCATCTTGCTCGAGGAAGAGGACTATACACGGTGTCTCGGCGGCCATCTTGCTCGGGGAAGAGGACCATACACGGTGTCTCGGTGGCCACATTGCTCGGAAAGCCACACAGTGTCTCGGCGGCCATATTGATAGAGAGGCTCAAACACTGTCTTGGCGGCCATCTTGCTAAGGGAAGAGGGCCCAATTGGATTTAATGAGAGGCGGGGAGCGATCTTATTCCCAGTTGTGGTCAATCCACTGCTGGATGAAGGCCTCGCCAAGCCGTCGCCTCCCCCCTGCGATCCTGCTATTTAAATACCCAACCTCGCGCCTCGTCGGTTTTTTATGACGTCATGCACTCCTTAGAGTTGCATCATCTTCGCGACGCAGAACTTGACGTTATTTACAATTTAGATTTTAAGTTTTCGTGACTGCAGGGATTCATATTCTTGGTTCTTTCAGTAAAGTCACGTAGAAGGGAAATAATAAAATAATAAACATATAAAAAATAACAATTCTCACGACGTTTCGACCGCAGCACTAGAACATTTTCTTGCTGTGGATTTTACACCTGATGATGATTGCTTGTGTTGCAGTCGAAACGTCGTGAGAATTTTATTGTTTTATATTTATATTATTTTATTATTTTCCTTCTACGTGACTTTACCGAAAGAACCAAGAATATGTCATTTACAATGTCAGTGTCTGCAGGAGGAATCCGATGAGCTATGAAGCTCTTTCATTCACAGGTGTCCAGTAGGGGGCCCGGGGTGAGAACGTGACAACAACAACAGTACAAACACACGAGGCCGTCGTAGTGCAAAGTACAAGCGAGGTCAACAAATCACACAAACAAATACAACACGAAACCATCCACATCCCTCCAGGCAAAGCCCCACTGATGTATTCACTTATTTTTCAGAAGCCACCTGGCTCCCACAAATGATAGATACTGTCCTGTACTTTCATATATGTTTTACATATATACGTAGATATTTGTGGGAGACATACACACATTGTCCGCTTATTTGTGGCTTATTTATTTTACTCCACAACGACGACTCGAGCGATTATGCAAATTGTTATGCACGACGCTGCCGATTAAGGGGCCGTCCATAAATGACGTCACGCGATATTGGACGATTTTTGACCCCCCCCCCCCCCTCGTCACAAAAAGTCGGACCCCCCTAAAATATGACGTCACAAAGCTCTGCCCCCCCCCCCCCCGCAAAAAAACATAAAACATGCTTCAAATCGCTTTAAACTATTGTAGTGCGTATTTAATGTGGCGCTGCACTCTGATGTTGTAGGAGAAAACATTTATTAAAAAGTAAATTTAATTAAGTAGAACGTGTTGTCTATATTGATGTGACGTCACATTTCACAAACCCCCCAGGTGCGTGACGTCACATTTCTCAAACCCCCCAGGTGCGTGACGTCATTTATGGACGTCCCCGAATGAATCTGAATACATTATGCTAATCGCGCGTGACGTCACACACACCCGTCCCGTGACGTCACGCCTTGTGCCACGCACGCCGCCCCGGCTGACGATCGCCCGCGCTCCCCGCTCGCCTCTCGCGCCCCGAGCTTGCGATGAACCCGGCTCGCTCTCCGCCGCCGCTACTGCTGCTGCCCCTGCTGCTGCCCCTGCTGCTCCTGCTGCTGGAGCCGCGACCCACGGCAGCCGCCAAGATCCCCGAGGCGGAGGTGAAGGTGGAGGTGACGCACCGGCCATTCCTGTGCCACCGCAAGAGCAAGCGAGGCGACCTCGTGGCGCTGTCCTACCGCGGCTTCCTCGAGAACGGGACCCGCTTCCACTCCACGTGAGCCGCCACGCGGGGCACGGGGGGTCAGGGTGGAGGTGCAGGGGAGGTGCAGGGCAGGGGAGGTGGAGGGGAGGGTGGAGGGGAGGGTGCAGGGGAGGTGCAGGGGAAGGTGCAGTGGAGGTGGAGGAGAGGGTGGAGGAGAGGGTGCAGGGGAGGGTGCAGGGGAGATGGAGGGTGCAGGGGAGGTGGAGGGTGGAGGGGAGGGTGCAGGGGAGGTGCAGGGGAGGTGCAGGGGAGGGTGGAGGGGAGGTGCAGGGAGGTGCAGGGGAGGTGCAGGGGAGGTGGAGGGTGGAGGGGAGGGTGCAGGGGAGGGTGCAGGGGAGGGTGCAGGGGAGGTGCAGGGGAGGTGCAGGGGAGGGTGCAGGGGAGGTGCAGGGGAGGGTGCAGGGGAGGTGGAGGGTGCAGGGGAGGGTGCAGGGGAGGTGCAGGGGAGGTGGAGGGTGGAGGGGAGGGTGCAGGGGAGGGTGCAGGGGAGGGTGCAGGGGAGGTGCAGGGGAGGGTGCAGGGGAGGTGCAGGGGAGGGTGCAGGGGAGGTGGAGGGTGCAGGGGAGGGTGCAGGGGAGGTGCAGGGGAGGTGCAGGGGAGGGTGCAGGGGAGGTGGAGGGTGCAGGGGAGGGTGCAGGGGAGGTGCAAGGGAGGGTGCAGGGGAGGGTGCAGGGGAGGTGGAGGGTGGGGGGGAGGGTGCAGGGGAGGTGCAGGGGAGGGTGCAGGGGAGGGTGGAGGGTGGGGGGGAGGGTGCAGGGGAGGTGCAAGGGAGGGTGCAGGGGAGGGTGCAGGGGAGGGTGCAGGGGAGGTGCAGGGGGAGGGTGGAGGGAGGGTGCAGGGGAGGTGCAGGGGAGGGTGCAGGGGAGGTGGAGGGTGGAGGGGAGGGTGCAGGGGAGGTGCAGGGGAGGGTGCAGGGGAGGTGGAGGGTGGAGGGGAGGGTGCAGGGGAGGGTGCAGGGGAGGTGGAGGGTGGAGGGGAGGGTGGAGGGGAGGGTGCAGGGGAGGGTGCAGGGGAGGGTGGAGGGTGGAGGGGAGGGTGCAGGGGAGGGTGCAGGGGAGGTGGAGGGTGGAGGGGAGGGTGCAGGGGAGGTGCAGGGGAGGTGGAGGGTGGAGGGGAGGGTGCAGGGGAGGTGGAGGGGAGGGGAGGTGGGGGATGTGTGAGGTTGGGCAGGGCGCAGAGGGTGAGGTGACAGTGATGGGAGTGGTGAAGTGAGGGTAGCTGGAGAGGTGCGGCGAGTGAGGGGCGAGGGAAGGAGGTGAGGAGATGGATAGAGTGGAGGTTCGGTGAAGGAAGGGCTGTGAGCAGGTGAGTACTGTGGAAGGTGCGGTATAAATATTAAATAACGAAGATGTGATTGATTGTTTTGGCATGCTTGTGACGATGATGATGGTGATGGCGTGATTGTGGTGATGATGATGGTGGTGGCATGGTTGTGGCGATATCGATGGCGATGATGACGACGATGTTGTCGATGTGCGCCCCGCCACCTCCTCCCATCACAGTGACGAGCACAACAATGGCCACCCGGTGTGGGTGACGCTGGGGGTGGGCGAGGTGATCCGGGGCTGGGACCGCGGCCTTGTGGGCATGTGTGTGGGCGAGAAGCGGCGCCTCACCGTGCCGCCCACCCTCGCCTACGGCAAGGAGGGCAAGGGTGAGGGGCCCCCACCACGCGCTCACCACCACGCGCTCACCACCACGCGCTCACCACCACGCGCTCACCACCACGCGCTCACCACCACGCGCTCACCACCACGCGCTCACCACCACGCGCTCACCACCACGCGCTCACCACCACGCGCTCACCACCACGCGCTCACCACCACGCGCTCACCACCACGCGCTCACCACCACGCGCTCACCACCACGCGCTCACCACCACGCGCTCACCACCACGCGCTCACCACCACGCGCTCACCACCACGCGCTCACCACCACGCGCTCACCACCACGCGCTCACCACCACGCGCTCACCACCACGCGCTCACCACCACGCGCTCACCACCACGCGCTCACCACCACGCGCTCACCACCACGCGCTCACCACCACGCGCTCACCACCACGCGCTCACCCACCACGCGCTCACCACCACGCGCTCACCACCACGCGCTCACCCACCACGCGCTCACCCACCACGCGCTCACCCACCACGCGCTCCCACCACGCGCTCCCACACGCGCTCCCCACCACGCGCTCCCCACCACGCGCTCCCCACCACGCGCTCCCCACCACGCGCTCCCCACCACGCGCTCCCCACCACGCGCTCCCCACCACGCGCTCCCCACCACGCGCTCCCCACCACGCGCTCCCCACCACGCGCTCACCCACCACGCGCTCCCCACCACGCGCTCCCCACCACGCGCTCACCACCACGCGCTCCCCACCACGCGCTCCCCACCACGCGCTCCCCACCACGCGCTCACCACCACGCGCTCCCCACCACGCGCTCACCACCACGCGCTCACCCAACACGCGCTCCCCACCACGCGCTCCCCACACGCGCTCCCCACCACGCGCTCCCCACCACGCGCTCCCCACCACGCGCTCCCCACCACGCGCTCCCCACCACGCGCTCCCCACCACGCGCTCCCCACCACGCGCTCCCCACACGCGCTCCCCACCACGCGCTCCCCACCACGCGCTCCCCACCCACGCGCTCCCCACCACGCGCTCCCCACCACGCGCTCCCCACCACGCGCTCCCCACCACGCGCTCCCCACCACGCGCTCCCCACCACGCGCTCCCCACCACGCGCTCCCACCCACGCGCTCCCCACCACGCGCTCCCCACCACGCGCTCACCACCACGCGCTCCGCGTCACCACCACGCGCTCACCACCACGCGCTCCCCACCACGCGCTCACTACCATGTGTTCACAACCACGCGCTCACCACCACGCGCTCACCACCACGCGCTCACCACCACGCGCTCACCACCACGCGCTCACCACCACGCGCTCACCACCACGCGCTCACTACCACGTGTTCACCACCACGCGCTCACCACCACGCGCTCACTACCACGCGCTCACCACCACGCGCTCACCACCACGCGCTCACTACCACGCGCTCACCACCACGCGCTCACCACCACGCGCTCACCACCACGCGCTCACCACCACGCGATCACCACCACGCGCTCACTACCATGTGTTCACCACCACGCGCTCACTACCACGTGCTCCCCACCACGCGCTCACCACCACGTGCTCACCACCACGCGCTCACCACCACGTGCTCACCACCACGCGCTCACCACCACGCGCTCACCACCACGCGCTCACCACCACGCGCTCACCACCACGCGCTCACTACCATGTGTTCACCACCACGCGCTCACTACCACGTGCTCCCCACCACGCGCTCACCACCACGTGCTCACCACCACGCGCTCACCACCACGTGCTCACCACCACGCGCTCACCACCACGCGCTCCCCACCACGCGCTCACCACCACGTGCTCACCACCACGCGCTCACCACCACGCGCTCACTACCATGTGTTCACCACCACGCGCTCACTACCACGTGCTCCCCACCACGCGCTCACCACCACGTGCTCACCACCACGCGCTCACCACCACGTGCTCACTACCACGTGTTCACCACCACGTGCTCACCACCATGTGTTCACCACCACGTGCTCACCACCACGCGCTCACCACCACGCGCTCACCACCACGCGCTCCCCACCACGTGTTCACCACCACGTGCTCACCACCACGTGCTCACTACCACGTGCTCACCACCACGACTAGGACTACACGCTCCACTACCGTCAGCGGCGTAGTAACGTCATTATCAGTGGTGTAGTAACTACATCATCAGTGGCGTAGTGACTACATTATCAGTGACGTAGAGACTACATTATCAGTGACGTAGTAACTACATTATCAGTGGCGATTGTGATAACGACAATGGTGACAATGACGATAACGATGAAGGTGACGATGACGACGACGACAACGACAAAACAGATAATGACAGTGATGATGATGATGACTATGCGGCGTGCAGGGCGAATCCCGCCGGACGCGACGCTCATCTTCGACATGGAGCTGCACGAGATCCGGAACGGCCCCCGCTCCCACGAGTCCTTCCAGGAGATGGACCTCGACGACGACTGGAAGCTGTCGCGCATCGAGGTCTCGCCAGGACAAAGATCACGACACTGACGACGATGACGATGACAATTACAGCGACGACGACAATTACAGCGATGACGATAACGGCGCTGCTGCTGCTACGTGGGCCTTGCCCTGCTGACTGACAAGAGGGCAGGCACGTCGCATTGGTTCGTGAGCGCTTGCCATGCTGATGAATCCCAGTGAAGTCAAATCCCTGAACATTGAGGCACCCGGTGGTACTGCCGATGCTGCTGCTGATGGCTGTTGATGCTATGACCAGAGATACTACTGGGAGGAAACTCCTGGTTACACCAGCCCACAGGGGATTATTGTGTTCGTCTGTCCGTCGTGCAGGGAGGGGCTGGGTGGGGAGGGGCTGGTCACCCCGTGGTGCCCTTATAAAGCTCAACGTTTAACCTACTCACGCCGGCTTGTGCCCGCCCTCACAGTCGACCATATTTGCGGAATACACCACGCCGCCGTTGACCCTGGCCATTGACCGAGCAACTCAACGTTCCTAGCAGCTCCCTCCGCAGGAATGTGCTGTTACCGATAAAGTTGCTGCTGCTGATGTTGATGACGCCGAAGCTGTTGCCGATACTAACGATCGCGCCGATGCTAAAAAACGATGTTGAAGATACCAATGTGGCTGCCGATGATGTTGACCTTACGGAGTCTAATCACGATGCCGATACTAACGGCGGTGATGTTGATGATGATGCCACTGATAATGATCCTGTCGCTGATGCTGTCGCTGATGCTACTGATGATGCTGCCGCTGATGCTGCCGCTGATGCTGCTGGACGTCGCTGTGCCCCGCCAGGTGGAGGAGTACCTCCGCAAGGAGTTCTCCAAGTCCGGGGTGAACCACAACGAGTCGTACCAGGGCCTCGTCGAAGACATCTTCACCAAGGAGGACGAGGATGAGGACGGCTTCATATCAGCTCGCGAGTTCACCTACCGGCACGACGAGCTGTGACGCGCGAGGGCGGGCGAGCGAGCGGGTGGGCGAGTGGGCGGGCAGGCGAGCGGGTGGAGTGGGCAAGTGTGTGCGTGAGTGGTTGGGTGAGTTGGCATAGTCAGGGGGCACAGGTGGTGCATCGGCCAGTCATCTAAGGCGGTCGACCAATGGTCCCTGGGTCTGTACCGTGACCTCCTGCCAGCGGGCGTTCGAGACTTTAAGCGGCCTTAAAGTGCACCTGGCCTGGTGCAAGCGCCGTGTTGACGTCACGGCCACTTAGTGGCGAATGGCGGTTGTTGTTGTTGGGCGAGTTGAGTGAGTGGAGTGAGTGTGCGAGCGGGTGGGTGAGTTAGTGAGTGGAGTGAGTGGCCGAGTGGGTCTGTAACCGAGTGAGAAAGTGATTGAGCGAGTGGATGGGTGAGCAACTCGGCGAGTGATTAAGTGGGCGAGTGATTTGGCCAAGGCCTGTGGGCGCTGAGGGCAATACACCTCCTCTCCGTGATACAGAATTCTACTCAAAATCTGAAATTGGCCCACTGCCCGAAACAGCGGCTAGCTGCTGAGAAGTACGGTTAAATATCCCTCACGGCCCGCGTGGGGAGCGGTGGTGCAGCGCTACGAACCCAGCGACCGGGGTTGGATTCCCACTCGCGGCCAACACCGGTGACGATTATCTGAATCGGTCCTGGGCCTCCCCACTCGGGAGACAATCGTGGCCGGGCGTAGTGCTGGCCACCCACCACTTCGTGTGCCGTGGTGCCGGTCTTCATAGGTGATATTCGTTTGCCCCAACAGCGCTTGCCCCAACAGCGCTTGCCCCAACAGTCAGTTGAACTTTGTGTGAGTGGAGTTGGCATGTTCTCTCCATTCTGCATGGGTTTCCTCCTGTCGCTAAACGTACAACGTAACCCGCATCAGTCAAATATCCCAATGCCCGAAAAAATTACCTGCTTATTACTCAGTTGGGATTATACACAGCAGCAACATCATCGCACCCAACCCCCGCCCCGGTGCCCCGGCAACGAAACACCTGACAGGACCCACGTGAACATGAGACTTGAGAGAACTCGTGAGTTGCTGAGGCTTTCCCGAGCAAAGAAGGCGTTATTGATGATAGGTTTACACCATTTGAACCTCCTTTGCCAGTAGCAAAATATGATAATTGCTTTTTTACCCTTTTATCTGGCAACAAAACTGACACCTTTTTTTACAAGGAGTCATGTTTGCATTGACCACAATACCTGCGGGTCGGAATGCAAACAAAAAACATAACTCTGATAATGATATGCACTGTCCTTGAAATTGATTGGTCCACACCCGAGACAGCTTTTCTTAGAGCCTCGTCTCACATGGTGTTGGACCAGATGACGCTAAAAGGTGCATTATGATAATAGGTGTTTCCCTTTTCTGGCAAAGGGGGTCCCATGATGTAGCTGCTCACATGGATCTCTCAATGTCCTGATAGTGCGTTGTCCTTGTGCTGGTTGCCTTGTGGCGTCCTCTGGTCTAACACTGTTAGTGAGACGAGGCTCTTAAGAAAGCTGTCTCTGGTGTGGACCAATCAGTTTAAAAGACGATGCACCATATACTGTCAAAGCATGTTTTTGTTTGCATGTTCACCACAAGTATGTGTGCTGAACATGCAGACATGATTCCTCGCAACGGTTTCAGTTTGGTGTTTTAACATCTTAACACCCGTTTTAGTATTGCCAGAAAAGGGTAAAAACCTATTATCGTAATGTAAGACTGGCAAAGGAGGACCCGTGATGAAGGCGTAATGATCACACTGCAATCCCGTACACGAGCAGCAGCTGTCTGCCCCCGGTCGCCAGGTGGCGATGTTGGGTGAGACGAAGCAAAACCACTGCGGTCGACTAAGGGCCCCCCCCCCCCCAGTCTACACACCCACCCTGGTACACCTCTACAACGCAGGTGACCCCATCGACCTTCACGCAAATGAAAGTGGTCGCACAGCGCGCATGCAAAATGCATCCCGCGCGCGTTTCGTTTGTAGTCCCTACCCCGCACCTGCGACTGGCACGGCTGGCTACGTACGGTGGGGAAGGAAGTTAAACGTAGAGACCGTCAAATTTCGATTTAAAGCTTTCGTGACTGCAGGGATTTATCTTCTTGGTTCTTTCGGTAAAGTCACGTAGAATGGAAACAATAAAAATAATAAAATAAAACATAATAAAATTATTCTCACGACGTTTCGGCCACAACGCAAGCAGCCGTCATCAGGTGAAGACCAGGTCTGTCGGGGAGACGCTTATTTTTAAATCCTTTATATTAAGTTCGCTTGCTTGCTTAGGACCGTGCAAATCTTTCGGTCGTTTTTTAACCCACTTCCCGTGATCCAATCGAGCTGACATTTTGCACACAGACTCGTGTGTGACAATGCATTTTCGTGAAAAATTTTAAAATATTTAATTACCAATTGTTTAATGCTGCCAGACAATCATCTGACCCATAGGTGGCAGCCATCTCAAGCCAGAGGACGAGAGGACTCTAGCCGCCCCGATGCCATGCATATAAAGGATTTATAGTGAAAAACTTTGTTTTTACGGGTTTACTTGTTATTGTTTCCATTCTACGTGACTTTACCGAAAGAACCAAGAAGGTAGAGACCGTCCTTTGACGGTGGCGAGGCCGTGAACGGCTTGCGTCACGGACCCGCCGACCCGAAATTGACATTGCCAGCCGCCGCCTGCGTCGGTGACGAATACCCAAAGCACCGCTCCTGGTTCTCCCTCTCGGTCGACTGAGCTGTACTCGCGAGAACACAAATACCACCCAGCGTGGCGCCGACCACACCGCCACACCACTCGCGTGCCGTGCCAAGCCCGTTAATAGGTGCTCGCAAACAGGGCTTGCCCCAGTGGTCCGATGGGTTAAACGGGGAGGGGGAGAAGAGACCCTTGTCACGTGCAGTTACAATTTACACTGCGGCCGTGTCTGTGTGTGTGTGTACACGTGTCCCACGTGCTAAATCACGCAGTGCTGTTTAGTAACGATGAGGCACGTGCAGTGTGTGGGGAGACTTGCTTCCCAACGCCAATGGCTCGTAACATACCACGGTGGGTGGTGATGGTGAATTCGGTTTTCCATAAATCGGTGTATTCCATAAATAGGCTAACGTTTAAAAAAAAAATCTACATTTGCCTTAGAAATTAACACTCCATATGTATTATTAGTAGGGTTGTTAACATGTTTTGTGCGGTTTTTTTATTATTGCATTGCCGGTAACGGCACGAAAGTTTGAAGTCACCGGTTTTCCCGCGCGTGTAAAAATGCCCAAGGACAAAAATTCTTGATACCGTTTTGGGGACGGCTTCAACCTCCTCCAAGACGTCTGGAGATGCATTCAATGGGCCGAGCACTCCAGAGGTTTTATACTTGAACGACCCATTAGCAGCCCGGAGTTGTGTGGGCATGTTAAGCGGTCTGCTCTTCGAATGCTCCTCCAGTCTGCGTGGAAGAGTAGACCAAACACCCGCCTGCCGTCTGCCAGCAGTAGCGTGGGCAAGCAATTGAAGGGCTGCCCCTTTATCTTTGACGTGAAAGGGGAGGGCGAATGTACCACGCGGTGACTTGTGCCGTCTGTACATTCGCGGGTGCCAATCCGGTGCATTCATTTCTAAAATCCCACCAGAATCAGGTGCCAGCGACAGATATATCTATATTTTTTAGAACCGGTAACCAAATCTGAAAACAGTTCCCCGGTTTACCGCCTATAGGTTTAAGGACAATTATTAGCGGTCGTTCTTTCCGGCAGAAGCAGTCCGGAACGCCGACGCTCACCAAAGCAGTATTATCAAAGAGCTCCCAGGCTCGGTGAAACGTTCACATCGTAGCAAACGTAAGTCGTGGGTTTTAGTCAACGACAGGTGCAGATAATAGCGATTTCACGGTGCTAAAGTACGTTTCTGCTGGAGTCCTAGGACGACGCTTGCTTGCTGCCAATAAGCTGTTATATATAAAAGTATTTCTGCGAAGCTGAGCGATGTTCACGTGTCGGCTGTTGACGGTGCCGAAGTACATTTCGTAACCGGCTCGGCGGCGAAGCAAGCGGCTCGCAATCGTGGGGTGGGGGGGTGAGGAAGAGTGGCTGACTTTGCCCATCATCCCTCCTTCGAGAAGATCAACAGGGGTTCGGTGCTGTGGAGAAGACTCGTCCCCACTGTAACAATGTGGATTTTTCAACCACTTTGCTCTGTGCGGCTGTACGATGAACACTGGGTCAGTGATGTTCGCTTGAGAGCAAGAAATCACTTTAGGCTTTTTTTTTTACAAAGTACATTTCACATTGATGGAACTGCCGGTGATTATAAAGTCACTTCTATTTTTCTTTCTTGAATGTTGCAATTTTACATGTTTGACGTAGATTTTTTTATGACTAACGGGGTTTTTGGTATGACAACACTAAACTCAAAAGTGCCTTACAAACGAAAAAAGTCCATACAAATAAAACTATTGTTTAAAAAATGTAAAGAGTGGCTTTCTGTGTTGCCGAGTCCCCTTCGAGTCTTTCTGTAAAATTGCGGCAGCTGTTCGAACGGCCATTTAATATTCACTTCAAGAGGTGGCCAAGTGGCTCGGAGGTCAAGAGTGCTGAGAGTACATTCTCCGTGGTGTTGTGACCATAGAAGAACAATACAACCAGGGCTAATGCAACTGGGTCTGTCTGGCTCAACGGCCGCCAAAAATACATCTTGCTTCCGGCAACACCACCACATCCAGTATACCATCTCGCTGTGGATATTAGGCACAGCTCCAGTCTACGAGAGGGCCCTAAAATATTTCGTGATAAATTAAGCTCTCGATTCAACAATGGACTTGCACTACCCTCTGCCCCTCTATAACTGCCCAACGAACCCCCTCTGCCATCCACAGCAATGCACGATTATACTGGTAAGAACCTCCTGGTTACACCAGCCCACAGGGAATGATTGTGCCCGTCCGTCGTGCAGGGAGGGGCTGGGTGGGGAGGGGCTGGGTGGGGAGGGGCTGGTCACCCCG
This sequence comes from Lethenteron reissneri, assembly GCF_015708825.2. Classification (NCBI taxonomy): domain Eukaryota; kingdom Metazoa; phylum Chordata; class Hyperoartia; order Petromyzontiformes; family Petromyzontidae; genus Lethenteron; species Lethenteron reissneri. The sequence goes on from NC_083839.1 coordinate 7,701,828, forward strand.
TGGTGCCCTTATAAAAGTCAACGTTTAACCTACTCACACCGGCTTGTGCCCGCCCTCACAGTCGGCCATATTTGCAGGAATACACCACGCCGCCGTTGACCCTGACCATTGACCGAGCAACCCAACGTTCCTACCAGCTCCCTCCGCAGGAATGTGTTATAAAAAAAAAATTCCAAAAATACGGTGTCACAACAAACAAAACATGTGCACCCAGCTGCGAGTTTGTACGGGTTTTGCTTTTATTCGCCATTCACATTAAAAGTTCCCCAACCCCACACACACAACGGCTCAGAGCCGGCGACATTCCACAGGAGAACCGTAACTACCAACAAAGACGACTAATCGCCCGCTCTCTCCCTCCCTCTCTGTGCGAGGCGGAAACTCCAAAGCTGCACGTGCGCGCGCGTGCGGAGCTGCCCGAGAAGTGTGCAAGGCAACTCCGCTCGGCTGAAAATGAAATTGGACGGGGGACTGGAAATAAATACGGGGCGCACACGCGGTCGCCATCACCCTTGCCGCGTGTTTTTGCCGGCCGAGTTCTTCTGGATGTGTGCCCGTCCGTCTACTCCGAGGTCGACTTCTTGAGGTAGGCGATGAGGTCCTTCCTCTCGCCCTCCTTCTTGATGCCGGCGAAGATCATCTTGGTGCCCGGGATGTACTTCTTCGGGTTTTCCAGGTACACGAAGAGGGTTTCTTCGTTCCACACGATGCCTGCGCCGCCGGGGACGAGGGGAAACGGTTTAGAGAGCTCGGTTCGCGATCGCAAAGTCCAAGGTTCGAGTCCCGCTCGGGTGTTGGCACGCACATCATTTATCGTCGTCGTCGTCACCATAACCGCTTTGGGACTGACGAGCTATGTGGCAGCAATACTTTTGGGAAGTCAGCTAGTTGTCGTGCCTTGGGGATGTGGAATTCCACTAGTACCACAGGGTTGCTAATGGATGAGTGCCACCCAACATGGAGAGAACCAGTGGACTGTCAGGTTTTGTGGAAACGTATGATACAACAAAAAAATCCCAACCTACTATGTTGGGAGTGAAACAAAATAAAATATTATTCTAAACCAATAAAATATTGTCCAGTGATATCAGTTGTTTAAAATCCCATTTTAGTCTGCAGAAAAATACACTAGTATCATGTAACAATAAAAATACAAATGCAGGTTGAAACTAAAGGTGGTTGCAAAAAATGTACACATTTAATTAAATACCGATTCCCAAATCCTTCCCCAAATTATTTTTCATTACAAAAAAACTGCAGCCTCAGTGCACGACATATTTATGTACTGCTGAGGTAGACTCGTTTTAAAAAAGTAGTTTCATCATCATCCATTATAGATCCACTGCTGTATAAAGACTGCCTCATGTCATCACCATCTATCACTACTTCGACACCTGTACAACCAGGTGTCAATGTTTTAGAATTACCTCTAATGTAAAAACACCAATTGGGTGTTTTCGACAAGGTTAGAAAATGGTTGACATTTCACGATTTTGTGAGTTATCCACCAACCCCTCCCCTCCACAGTGCTGAATGACAGGCATGCACAAAGCCACACATGGATGGCAACTGGGAGTATCTAACGCAAAGTTCTTGAGTAAATATGGACAAAGCGAAATGGAAGAGGGCACCGCTGACATCTTGAAGAACGAACATCATGGCACACAGTGAGAAAGAGACAGCCACCAAAGCACGGCATGACAACATAATCGTTTATAAGGCGCCTCGTAACAACAATGCCACGCACACAAAGACAACAACGACCCCCGTATAGCCTGAACACAAAGACACACACACACACAGTGGCAGACACACACAGGGGCAAATGCAAACCGATGCCAGGAACGTGAGGCAACCCTTGCAGCCTTAAATAGCTGGGGCCAAGCGGTTCGTGGCATTTCAGTGACGGGAGCAGGACTCCGTAGCGATAGAGTTACCAACATAACCGGGCCGAGGCTTCAACCAGCAGGCGCTTATGACTTTGAGACGCCCTCTTGTCTATGATTAGCCGGGATGGCACAGTCAGTACCAGCAGCAGCAGATGTTACGGCACTGCGCAGATCTTGGGATGCAAGGCAGATGTTACCTAAATAACACCACTTTGAGTCATGAAACGGCATAAGTTGTCGCGGTTGTGCTGCTCTGTTGCTCTGCAATGTGTTTTTGGGTTGCACCGCGCGTTGATCAGCACCATCTCCGACGTTCCACTCCAAGTGGTGGGAACTTCTTCTTCGGGAACTGAATGTTCTCAAAGTTCCTGGAGGAGTTCCAACGCTGGACCAAGGGCTGCAACATATTTATATTACTAATTATTATCACTGCTGTCTGCCTGGCTCAAACAAGCGATGGGGTAACATCCACTTTTATGGTGTTGGTGGAAATTCTACATTCCAGTGATGGGGGGTGGGGGTACCACTGGAAAGTGAGAGCATGGTGGAGTGAAATGCTAATGGTCGAATTAGCATGTAGCTGCTGCTGTTAAAAAACAGCTTGGCTTTACATTCTTTATTTAACTGCCCTCTGGGTCCTTCCCCACACCATTCATCCAGGTCAGGGAGGGGACACATTTGTTCACTGTGGAGGGTCATTATACACTTACACGGTGCGTGTGCCGACCTGTGTTTAATTCCAAGGAAAACCAGTCCCATGGCGTTTTGCCTTTTTAAATCGACCCCGATCTTTCTCGGAAGCCACGGAGTCCATCCCCGCCCAAAGTGCTTTAATGAGTGTTGGGCGCTGCTTATCTATGCCCACTGCTAATTCGGAGCCAGTGGTGGAAATTCCACATTGGAATTCGTGGGGGAAACGGTTTCGCTTAAAATTACACAACAGCGGCTGCTGCTGCTGCTGGCGTTTCTTGCGTTAACTGGCGAGAAGTCACCAAGTGGTGACTACCGCTCCCCAAACACACTCGTACGCACACACGGACACACACCATAGACAAAACACTTGACACACAAAGACAAAGATCCCCCCGTATAGCCTGAACAGACTGTTGGAAGAAGCGGTGTTTGCGAGTTCCTATGAAGGCAGGCACGGCACACAAGGGGGTGGGTGGCCAGCACCACTCCCGGCCGCCTTTGTCTCCCGAGTGGCGATGTTGACACACTGCACCAGGTACTCATTTCCGGCCGACTCATCCTAGAGGAGGCCCAGGACCGGTTTAGATAATCGCCACTGGTGTTAGCCGTGAGCGAGAATCGAACCCGGGTAGCCGGGTTCGTAGCGCAGCGCGCTAACCACTGCTCTACCGCTCCACCGCTCCCCATTACACTTACAGTGCTTTTGCTGACGCGCTGCACACACACTCACGTAAATACATAGTGACAACAATAACAGTACGTGTGCGTGCGTGCACTTGGCCGCACCCACCCTTGGACTTGTTGGCGTCAGTGTAGCTGAAGCCCGGGGCCTGGCCGGTCTTGCGGCCAAACAGACCCGACAGGTTGGGGCCTGTCTTGTGCTTGCCGGCGCTCTCCACCGTGTGGCACTGGGAGCACTTCTGCACGAACACCTTCTTGCCCTTTTCCACGTCACCCATCTCCACTGCTGTCTCCACACAACTGATCTGGTGCGGGGTCAGGGGGTGAAAAGCGGTAGAGGGTTTTGTAATAATAATTTGTCATTGATTGAACGCACGCATATCATGGCGCGCGGCACCTCAACAGTGCTTTGCACGCCAAAATAGGCTGGCATCTTATATCAAACATCTGAACGGGCATCCCCGGTGACCCTGTGCAACAAAAAGGTGACTCGGCACCTGAGCCTGCAAGCGGGCGTTCGTCTCTGGCAGTCAGGGGAAGAAGATTGCTGCGCGTTTTCAAAATTAAGTCAATTAAGAGTACTTTTTTTTTGCAAATCTGGATTGAATGCCCTCGCGGGATCCTTTGACGCACCCTACGAAGGCGACGTACGTTTACGGTCAACATGCCAGTGAGTATCGACGTGGGCTGCCTGCCTGGAGAAACAAGTGGCAATGGACGTGCTGCCGCTTGGGCCACGTCACAGTGCGATGTAACTTCTTACGGCGGGGCAATTACCCCAGAACTCTGGAATTGTGCTCAGCAGGTCATGTGCTTCGTCGTTATGTCCGAGACTGTGCGTCCGGTTTATTCACATACGTCTATGACGGGATTGTTGGCACTGTTCTTACTTTTTCTTTCGTATGGATGAATAGCAGCAGATCAAAGATGTAAATTGTGATTCGTTATCCACTCAATTTGCTGTCCACTCCTTTAAAGGAGTGAAGACAGCATCGCGGTGGAGTGTTTAAGACGTGGTCGTTGGTTTGGGATTCGTGACCGCACTCGCAGGCTGCCGAATCTTTGACGCGCCATTTGTGCATCGGGTGGACGCATCGGCCACACGGCCCGGTCCCGATTCGGCTGATGGTCGATCATTGGCGGCGTGGAAGGTTGAAACCGGGGAGGGTTCAATGGTAGGGTCCTGTATGTGTGAATTGCACTTAAGCACTAGTTACTGTTTATCCTGTTTGCAGTTGGATCTGGGTTTCGTGCAAGTAATTTTTTTTGCTTAATGTTCTTTGCACATTGCCTCCGTGAAATGTCCTGTACCTGCCGTGGCTGCAAACCGTCCTAGGCTGTGGTCGTCCTTGTAAAAGAGCTGCTCATTTTAACGGGCCTTACCAGCTCAGTCTATTCATCTCAGTGTAACTCTATGGATTCATATTCTTAGGTTTTTTCGGTAAAGTCATGTACGTAAAACATCAAAATTAATAAAAATTAAATAAAATAAAGATCACGACGTTTCGGAGGCAACACAAGTCTCCGTCATCAGGTGGGACCATCACAGCCAGATTAGCGTCACTTGATGCAGCTAATCTGGCTGTGACGGTCCCACCTGATGACGGAGACTTGTGTTGCCTCCGAAACGTCGTGATCTTTATTTTATTTTATTTTTATTAATTTTGATGTTTTACCTACGTGACTTTACCGAAAAAACCTAAGAATATGAATCCTTGCAGTCACGAAAGCTTCAAATCTAGAATTAACTCTATGGATCTCTATGTAATTCTACAGATTTAAAAGCAACTCTATGTAACTGCAGTTACTCTTCATATGCCAGACCATGCTGTGGGTTACACAATCACTCATTAAATAATTATCACAAGAATTTATAAATCAATGATTATATTACCAGTGTAAATAATTGTTGGAACACTATTTTTTGAAGCACTAACTTCATGGGTTACGTAACTATTGTGTTTGTCATTGAATAAATAATTTGTCAAGAAATTAAATGTTTTTCGACAAAATGAGCTACAGGGATACCTTGACTTTCGTCACTTCGCTCTTTCGGCCGTTTTCAATTATCACCACATTTCAAATTTCGTCCACATCCCATTTCATCCCAAACCTTCTACGACGTTCGCGCCACGCACCATCTTTTTAGTTCAGTCTTTGAATAGAAGTCGTTCAGTGAGCATCTCTTATATTTGTGTTTATTCATATATTATTAATAACGTACTTATTTCTGTGATTATACTGTAAACAATTCATAGTTATGTTTGTGATAAGAGTATAATACTAGTTTTCCTAGTTATTTTCGTGATTATAAAACACGTGTAACAGTATTCATACTGTCCTTATTTTTTTGATTACTGTTACTTGCATGTATGTTTTTCACCGGTCAAAATACATTTTCAAGCTAAATAAAGGCTCTGCTTACACATTCGTCCAGACGAACCAGACGAAAGTGCAAAGTATGCCTGCACGATAATCAGGATACGACGATATTATGCAGACCTTATCTCTTACGATACATCAGTCCATTAGAGGTGTTTGGGTTATATCGCGTACATATAAATGTGTCTGCCTGATAATGCTAGTTGTAATTACTGACGAAACGTCGTACTCGAATTGTAAATGTTGTGGGTTTACTCTCCAGCACACCGGTGTGCTGTACTAGTAACGTTTACGTGACAAACCGTAGTAATTGGCTGTCGGGTGGTGGCGGGTTTAACGACACATTTATATTTACACAAGATCTAACCCAAAAACCTCTATTATGGATATTGGTCCAGACAACGTACGTGTTATACACACAGTATCACCATTGTAAGTCTACTTAGGAGCAATGGGAATGGCATTGTCATCCCTCTGGCGTTGATTAAACGAAGTCTCCACTTTTTAGAAATTTGACAGTAGTTGTCCGATGGATAACGTCATGCCTTTCATGGAAATGTGGAATTTCCAACACAAGTGCAGAACTTTAAAACTATATATATGTTTCAACTGTCTCTCTACTGTTGGATGATGGCCTCATGGGATTTCCGTAACCAGGTTTGTGAAACAGCCCCAAGACAAGTTCACGTATCACTCGCCACTGATGTTAGCCGTGGCCAGGGAATTGAACTCAGTTCACGGGGCTTCATCGAGCGCGGGTGTGCTTTCCATTGCTCTGCCACTCCATCCCTTTGATTCCTACAGTAGTGCTCTGTTCCAAATACTAATTTTATTACAGAAAACACCACTGATACTTTGAGTTAAGTTCACCTTAATTCTACAAGGAGCCCTGTATGAAACAAACAGATTAACTTGGGTTTAATTACAATGAAGATGTTGAAATTGATTTGGAATTTGTAACTCCCGAGTCCCATTCCGAATCGAATGATCGTAAGCCCAGAGCGGTAGCATTTTTTGCGTTCATTTACACAGATTCCAACTTTGAGTAACATCCAAATAAGGAGTAAGCTCCGATTTGAATTGGCTATTGTCCCAGCCTACAGGGGTGAAATTGGCACCGACTCCTGGATTATCCAATAGTTACCTTTAAGCTCCGAATTAAGGTTTGCGTTATGCACTCTGAAGTCGCCAACCTTAGTTTGATTCCCAGTCACGGGTAACATCAGTTGCAAGTGATATCTGAACTGGTCCAAACCAATCAGTATTGGCCAGCATAGTAAACGACCCCCACAGTATGGGTGAGGCCTTCATCCAGCAGTGGATTGGCAAAGGGCAAAAGGCTGGGAATTAAAACCAAATCCAAGTGCATTCTCTCGTGAATGAACCACGTTAGAGTGCTCATCAGAGGTCGCAATCGGGTACCCGGTACCCGATACCCGTACCCTACCTGTTACCCGGGTACGGGTACCCGTTTGCGACCCTGATGCGGCCGGGCACGGGTACGGGTAGGCCGTGAGTCACTGGTGAGTAACCGTTTGTCACTCATTTCGGGTAGGGTACGGGTAGGGAACGGGTACCCGTACCCAGTCGGGTACGGGTACCCATTTGCGACCCTGGTGCGGCCGGGTACGGGTAAGGAATCAAAACCCGTTTGCGACCTCTGGTGCTCATCTCCTTAGGAAGCCATGACGAGGCAGCGGTGGAAATTCTGCATTCCTATAATAGGGGTGCGAATCTAATCGTCAAGATGACTAATACATTCTCAAAATGTTCTGACTCACAGCCACTTCCGCCACGTTTTGTCGCGATGAGAATCTCTCTCGAAAACCTCAAAGGTATCAGTACCAGAGAAGGAATGGCCGCTGTGGTACAGGCATTGAACTTAGAAGATTTGTTTAAATAGATCCGTACAGAAACCCCTATGGACTAAACCACGTTCAATCATATACCCAATTTGCAATAAGCTGTCGATTGATTTCCATTCAATCGCAGTTATAATCGGGAACGATAATCCGTGAATGAAAATATTTTCCACAACAGATTAAGTGACTCGATTTATACACATTTTGGTTAAATAAGCCAAATGCGTGTTGGTATTTATGCCTATATGTGCTTGTGTATTCTTAAAAATATGTCTATCTACGTTTATCTTTGCATACAACCTTCTACATTGGACATCAACCCACCCTGAGATTAACTAACACCCATCATGCCAAAGTGCACGCACACAGACACACACAACCCGGTCCATACATTAAAACTCCCAATAGCATCAACCGGCTAATTAAGCAAATCTTTAAATATGACTGGTGTAATTAGCAAATTAAACAAGCCAAGGTGTTTACCTTACAATAGAAGACAACTTCCGATGTGGGTCACTCTTCTCAAAGGCAGGGAAATAAAACTACACTGAGGTGAAGCGTTCCACACCAAAGGTTACTAACCTCAAGTATTAACCTTATCATCCGTCAAATGGCTCTCGATGAATCCCTCACTAATTCCAAAGTGTTTGGAGCCAATTAGGCAGGCATCGCCTCGGTTAAAAGAATGATAATACTACTGGCGAAAAGTTGTACCCAAAAGAAATGAAGGGGCCGACAGAGAGAGAAAGAACGTATGTACAACCTTCAACTCATGGACCCGGGCCAAAAATGACAGAACACAGTAACAACGTAACACGCCGCTGAAGTGTCACGTCAATGTCAAACTTGTGTCCCCCACAGCACTGGGGGTGTGGGTGTGCCACCTCCAATTGGTGGTCTAGAGCCACTGGAGGAAATGACACATTCCCAGGACGAGGTGCCAATAATCGGCCCATGAGGTCGGCCACCGTTGACTTCCCACAAAGTAGCCACTTGTTTTATCTTCACTGTGGTGGGGATGGTGATTGTGATGGGCTGAGTTGACCAACAGACTGGATTTCACTTAGTGCTGCCACATTGTCCAAGTGAGTAAAGAGGGACATATTCTTGGTTCTTTCGGTAAAGTCACGGAGAAGGGAAATAATAAAATAATACAAATAAAACATCATAAAATAACATTCTCACGACATTTCGGCCACAACGCAAGCAGCCGTCCTCAGGTGAAGAACTTTATTATGTTTGATTTGTATTATTTTATTATTTCCCTTCTACGTGACTTTACCAAAAGAACCAATAATATGAATCCCTGCAGTCACAAAATATTTAAATCGTTATTTAAAGAGGAACACTTTAAAATTACGCATTATATACCGGTACAAACATTTTATGATTTCAAAATAATATGAGCCTGCTTACTCAACCCATAACTCGGGAAGTATTAATAGTCCTATTTAAATGCCCGGCGAAGTGCTTGAAAGTTATGCATACCTATGGCAGAGGAGCGGTCAGTCCGGTAGTTACATGGACATTCACTGACGAAACAAAGTTGTTAAGTCTTCTTGGTTCTTTTGGTAAAGTCGGTAAAGTCACGTATTTTTTTATTATTTCCCTTCTACGTGACTACCGAAAGAACCAAGAAGATGAATCCCTGCAGTCACGAAAGCTTTAAATCGAAAAGTTGTTAAGGAGCAATGGCCAAACCCAAGCTTTTCCCAAAGTCAAAGAAAAGGTCACAGCTTTATGAGAAGTCCGTTTCTCGTTCAAAAAAGGGCACAGACGGAGCGGTGAAATCAACCCAAGTGCCGGTGACTGGTAGAATATTCTAACATCGTGGGTGATGTCTTGTGGGGAGCCTTCATCTAGCAGTGGATTGACCATGGTTGCTGCTGATGATAATGCCCTAATAGTGGCAATTGCACATTCCATAGCAAGAGCCCAATATAGATTGGAAATGTCCTCCTCCAAGGCTCACAAAAGTGTCGTTGCCACGACAAGCAGTTGCCGATTGCAGGGTGACCTTAACAAAGTCAAATAGGACACAGAAGTCAAAAGCTTTCCCACTCAACTGAGCATGGGGACGACGCCGATGTTCCCGTTTACAAACCTGAGCCATGTGGTGGAAATTCCACGTTCCTATGACAAGAGCCAGCCATCAAATCGGACAATCACTTGACGACTGCCCTCAAAGTCAAACAAGTCAAAGTAGATTTCGATTTAAAGCTTTCGTGACTGCAGGGATTCATCTTCTTGGTTCTTTCGGTAAAGTCACGTAGAAGGGAAGTAATAAAATAATAAAAATAAAACATAATATATTATTTTATTTTGACTTTTACGTGACTTTACCGAAAGAACCAAGAAGAAGTCAAAGTAGTTTCCCCTCTCCAATGAGTTTGGAAACGCGCTCATGACCCGTTTACGACCCCCCCTCCCCACCCCGTCCCTGTAGTAATAACTAAACTACACGTTCCCGTGGCCGGACCAAGTACCATAACTCCATCATGACCATCTTTAACCGCGCACAATCAGTCCATCACCGATACTGCTCAAGTGAACGTGAGGATGCGCTAGTAACCCGTTTAAAAGCGATCGGCGATGAATTGGAAATTCCACATTCCAATGCTGGAGAACATTTGAAGATTCCGAACAATGCCAAACTGTTGACTTAACACGAAGATCTAGATTTAAGAAAAAACACAAAGAAACATAGCAGGCGGTAATCAATACGTTTAAAGCCCCTCTCCTCAGCCAACCGTGGAAATTCCACATTCACGTGACAGAGGCCAATCATCACGGAACATTACGACTCACCAACAATTACAACCTCGACCATAACCGATATAACGACTCTCGCCAGACAATGACCACTCGTGACTTTGTTAAAGCTACTTTTTTAAGTTTTTAACACCTAAGTTTTCCCCCACACTCGCTTGAGAATGGGGAGGAAGCGGCCCGAACCGAAGCCAGCGACTGGAAATTCCACATTCCCGCGACGGGAGACGGCGACACTTTAGAACTCCATGAATGCCCGAGCCTCCACCACAACGTTTAAATAACCAACCCTGACATGGCACACGTAGAAACGAACACAACGCAACAAGTTAATTGTAACAAAAATCAACAATTTACTCAACACATCGACTGAACCCGCGAATCTTCGTCACCGAGACGCCGCTAGACGACCTCGCCGTGAGCCTGAGGCGATTTTCATCTTTAAAAAAAAACGGTCGCTGCCGGACGGACGCGTTGTCGTCGCTTTAACGTGACTCTCGTGAGGTGATTCACGTCAATATGCGGCATCAATGTGTGTGGTGGTGGTGGTGGAGAGAAAAGCGCGGGAACTCACTCAGCTGCTGCACGTGCCGCCGGCCTCTCGCGCTCTGTGAACTCCGCGAAGGTCAGACGCGGATGCCGGCGAGTGACGTCAGGCCGGACGTGACGGCACGTGACGTCAGACCGGACGTGACGCGCGAGGTTTTTTTAGCTTCTCAATTGTATATATTTTTTATTGAGAGGTCATGTTTATTAATTTAAACAACACAGTAACTCGCTTCGTACGATTTAATCCGTGTATTTTTAATGGCGTTAATTTATATTTTACTTGCGTGCGATTCATGTTTAATTTTATTTGTTAAAGCGTCTTCCCCTCCCCTTTTCTTCCCGCCCCCAGACAATTTCCGGTCTCGTGACGAGCGTACGTGACCGGAAGTGTGTTCGGTTGGTGACGTCACCGTACGAGCCGGCGAGCGCCACGTGGGAGGGGGTGGGCCGTTGACCTTTGACTCCAATGTCTCACAGACCGCAGCGTGGTGCCTGTATTCAGTGTGGTGACTGTATTCAGTGTGGTGACTGTATTCAGAGTGGTGACTGTATTCAGAGTGGTGACTGTATTCAGTGTGGTGACTGTATTCAGTGTGGTGACTGTATTCAGAGTGGTGACTGTATTCAGAGTGGTGACTGTATTCAGTGTGATGACTGTATTCAGTGTGGTGACTGTATTCAGAGTGGTGACTGTATTCAGAGTGGTGACTGTATTCAGTGTGATGACTGTATTCAGTGTGGTGACTGTATTCAGTGTGGTGACTGTATTCAGAGTGGTGACTGTATTCAGAGTGGTGACTGTATTCAGAGTGGTGACTGTATTCAGTGTGGTGACTGTATTCAGTGTGGTGACTGTATTCAGAGTGGTGACTGTATTCAGAGTGGTGACTGTATTCAGAGTGGTGACTGTATTCAGTGTGGTGACTGTATTCAGTGTGGTGACTGTATTCAGAGTGGTGACTGTATTCAGAGTGGTGACTGTATTCAGTGTGATGACTGTATTCAGTGTGGTGACTGTATTCAGAGTGGTGACTGTATTCAGAGTGGTGACTGTATTCAGAGTGGTGACTGTATTCAGTGTGATGACTGTATTCAGTGTGGTGACTGTATTCAGTGTGGTGACTGTATTCAGAGTGGTGACTATATTCAGTGTGATGACTGTATTCAGAGTGGTGACTGTATTCAGTGTGGTGACTGTATTCAGAGTGGTGACTGTATTCAGAGTGGTGACTGTATTCAGTGTGATGACTGTATTCAGTGTGGTGACTGTATTCAGAGTGGTGACTATTCAGAGTGGTGACTGTATTCAGAGTGGTGACTGTATTCAGAGTGATGACTGTATTCAGTGTGGTGACTGTATTCAGAGTGGTGACTGTATTCAGTGTGATGACTGTATTCAGAGTGGTGACTGTATTCAGAGTGGTGACTGTATTCAGTGTGATGATTGTATTCAGTGTGGTGACTGTATTCAGTGTGGTGACTGTATTCAGAGTGGTGACTGTATTCAGAGTGGTGACTGTATTCAGAGTGGTGACTGTATTCAGTGTGATGACTGTATTCAGTGTGGTGACTGTATTCAGTGTGGTGACTGTATTCAGAGTGGTGACTATATTCAGTGTGATGACTGTATTCAGAGTGGTGACTGTATTCAGTGTGGTGACTGTATTCAGAGTGGTGACTGTATTCAGAGTGGTGACTGTATTCAGTGTGATGACTGTATTCAGTGTGGTGACTGTATTCAGAGTGGTGACTATTCAGAGTGGTGACTGTATTCAGAGTGGTGACTGTATTCAGAGTGATGACTGTATTCAGTGTGGTGACTGTATTCAGAGTGGTGACTGTATTCAGTGTGATGACTGTATTCAGAGTGGTGACTGTATTCAGAGTGGTGACTGTATTCAGTGTGATGATTGTATTCAGTGTGGTGACTGTATTCAGTGTGGTGACTGTATTCAGAGTGGTGACTGTATTCAGAGTGGTGACTGTATTCAGAGTGGTGACTGTATTCAGAGTGGTGACTGTATTCAGAGTGGTGACTGTATTCAGAGTGGTGGCTATGGAGAACATATTCAACGTGTTGTATTCCGTCTGGCCGCTGTGCCCTCAATACGAGCGGCGCGAACCGACCCAACACCCCCCCCATCACCCCCCAATCACCGCCACCACTTCACCCCCCACTCCCCCAAGGTCGTTCCGTCAGAGGTCACCCCTGGAAAGCAGTCGGCTGTGACGCGGTAAAGCTGTGGCCCCGCTTACGCAATGCCCGCATCAGCTGAGTTACCCATTCTCATTTCCAGGAGTCCAGCCAGTGGGGTGGATGTGACCGCACGTCACGTGCACTGCCTCTTCTGACACGGTCATTGTGAACCCACGGGGAGAGACAAAGACAAAGATCCCCCGTATAGCCCTAATAGGCTTTAGGGGCAAGTGCTGTTAGCGAGCACGTATAAAGGCCGGCACGGCACACGAGGGGGTGGGTGGCCAACACCACGCCCGGTTGCCTTTGTCTCCCTAGTGGCGATGTTTACACATCAGGTACTGCTTTGAGGCTGAGTCAACCTAGGGGAGGCCCAGGACCCACATACACGCACCGTTTCTGATTTTTAAAATCCAGGATCTTGACTGTAACATACCCTTCAACCCTTTATCAGTGCGCCTACCTCATTCTAGACCAATTCAGACTTTATTGCTCACCCAGTGCCCTTATGAATCGAAACGCCCGCATTGAAACGGCTGTACGCCGTATGGACCTGAAGACTCAATTTCCCTGCTGTACAAGAATACGGAGTAACCCGCATGGCTTGACATGTATGCAGCACCGTGTCAGCGTTTGTGACACAGCCATTGTAAACCCCATATGAAATAGACGGGAGGCCTGGACTGGTTAGATCGCGTAAATATGAATTATATTTATAAAATAGAAATATTAATAAAATTAATTTTCATATTTACGCGATGTAACCCCCAAAAAACCCATGTCCTGTGGGTGATATTGGTCGCGAAAGGCTCTCCTACTATACTGTAAAGTCACGTCGGTATAAAATAAATTAAATCACGACGTTTCGATCGCAACACAATCGTCATCAGGTGGGAAACCCACAGCAAGAAGATTTTTGTTGGAGTGGGAGAGAGATACCGTGGTAAGAGGTTATACAGTTCCAATAAAGCCAACAACCCCAATGCAGCAGCAATGCCAAACGCTAGGGATGCAATTAACTCGGAAAAAATTAACCCGTAAAAACAAAGTTTTTCACTATAAATCCTTTATATGCGTGGCATCGGGGCGGCTCGAGTCCTCTCGTCCTCTGGCTTGAGATGGCTGCCACCTATGGGTCAGATGATTGTCTGGCAGCATTAAGCAATTGGTAATTAAATATTTTTTAAAAAATTCCATAAACAGTGTAAAATTTAGGAAAAATGTTTTTCACGAAAATAAATTGTCACGTACAACGAGTCTGTGTGCAAAATGTCAGCTCGATTGGATCACGGGAAGGGGGTTAAAATACGACCGAAAGATTTGCACGGTCCTAAGCAAGTGTAGTGACAGAACGGTCACTACTGTGTTGGCCCGTACGAGGGCTGGGGGCCCCAAGGGGGTGCCTGGGGGGTCACGTGCTGGAGGGATCCGGACCTTCCCAGAGGTGGGGGAAGTGAGGCGTGGCCTGGGAAGTGAGGCGTGGCCTGGGAAGGGAGGCGTGGCCTGGGCGGAGCCGGCCACGCCAGAGAGACGAGATATAAGGGTGGTGTGAAGGCAGAGCAGGGCTGTTCCTGAGAAGAATGAAGACACCTCGTGAACATGCCAGAAGAGAAGACCTACAGTGAGCGGACTGCCAGCAGCCACCTGGCTGGGTCACGCTGGAGAGAGACTAAAATACAATTGTGTGTTAGCTAGTGTAGGTCGGTGGTCACCACCCTCTGTGTAGAGTAAGAGTAACTGTTGAGTAAACGTTGTGTTAATTAATAAATGAGTGTTGCCTCCCAAGAAGTGTGTGCGCCTAAATTGAACCCATTACACAAGCAAGCGAACTTAATATAAAGGATTTAAAAATAGACGAGTGGCCGGTAAATATGATGGAACAACCATAAAGTATTTCATGCTTTACCTGGTTAATAACATCCTTCCAATGATTGCTCAATTTGTATCCATCTTCTCGGTTGAAGTTATGTCCATGTGTATATATCTGGATGGCTTCATGAACAAACCTTTGATAGTAGCCAGAAGGTTTGCAGAGCGCCTTGGTCTCGGAAAAAAAATATGAGAGCCCACGGCGTTATAGCAATGGTCAGCCACGGCGGATGAATTAGTCCTGCCGTGTTTCAGATCTGCCTTGTGCTCGCGAACACGGCCCGAGACATGACGTTTCGTTTCCCCAATGTAACAATCACCACAGGAGCAACTTCGTTTGTAGACTCCCGGATATGGCAAGTCAGGAATGACATCCTTCACAGATGGGATTAGATCACGGATTTGTTGTACTGCACTGAATCGGACCTGGATCTTGTGTTTGTTTAATATTTTGGCAATCTGCGTGGTAACGCCTGCTCTGTACGGTGTTTAAACCCAGCTTCTCAGCGGCAGTCGGCGGTATCTCTTGACGCAACCATTATGAACCCAAACATCCTCGCGACCGCCGAGGGATTTGGGAATGTGCATCGGCCACATTCCGGCGCACGAGGCACGCTGCCAGACGTCGCCTGGGGAGCGAGCGCGCTGCCGAAGCAGAAACACGTGCGGGCAGGCCTCACCTGCACACGTGGATCCGAAGCAGAAACACGTGGAGGTAGACCCTCACCTGCACACGCTGCCAAAGCGGAAACAACACGTGTACAATGTTGATACATACATCGGGGTTAATGATACAAAGTCATTTGTTACCTACCCCCACCCCCTCCTACTCCTACCCCCACCCCCTCCTACCCCCACCCCCTCCTCCTCCTACCCCCACCCCCTCCTCCTCCTACCCCCACCCCCTCCTTCTCCTACCCCCACCCCCTCCTCCTCCTACCCCCACCCCCTCCTTCTCCTACCCCCACCCCCTCCTACCCCTACCCCCACCCCCTCCTACCCCCACCCCCTCCTACCCCCCACCCCCTCCTCCTCCTACCCCCACCCCCTCCTACCCCCACCCCCTCCTACCCCCACCCCCTCCTACCCCTACCCCCACCCCCTCCTACCCCCACCCCCTCCTACCCCCACCCCCTCCTCCTCCTACCCCCACCCCCTCCTCCTCCTACCCTCACCCCCTCCTCCTCCTACCCCCACCCCCTCCTCCTCCTACCCCCACCCCCTCCTCTTCCTACCCCCACCCCCTCCTCCTCCTACCCCCACCCCCTCCTCGTCCCACCCCCCTCCTCCTCCTACCCCCACCCCCTCCTCCTCCTACCCCCACCCCCTCCTCCTCCTACCCCCCCCCCTACCCCCCCTCCTCCTCCTACCCCCACCCCCTCCTCTTCCTACCCCCACCCCCTCCTCCTCCTACCCCCCCCACCCCCCCCTCCTACCCCTACCCCCACCCCCTCCTCCTCCTACCCCCACCCCCTCCTCCTCCTACCCCCACCCCCTCCTCCTCCTACCCCCACCCCCTCCTCCTCCTACCCCCACCCCCTCCTCCTCCTCTTCCCACCCCCTCCTCTTCCTACCCCCACCCCCTCCTCCTCCCACCCCCACCCCCTCCTCTTCCTACCCCCACCCCCTCCTCCTCCTACCCCCACCCCCTCCTCCTCCCCCACCCCCTCCTCCTCCTACCCCCACCCCCTCCTCCTCCTACCCCCACCCCCCTCCTCCTCCCACCCCCACCCCCTCCTCCTCCTACCCCCACCCCCTCCTACCCCCACCCCCTCCTCCTCCTTCCCCCACCCCCTCATCCTCCTCTTCCCACCCCCTCCTCCTCCTACCCCCACCCCCTCCTCCTCTTCCTACCCCCACCCCCTCCTCCTCCTACCCCCACCCCCTCCTCTTCCTACCCCCACCCCCTCCTCCTCCTACCCCCACCCCCTCCTCTTCCCACCCCCACCCCCTCCTCTTCCTACCCCCACCCCCTCCTCTTCCTACCCCCACCCCCTCCTCCTCCTACCCCCACCCCCACCTCCTCCTACCCCCACCCCCTCCTCCTCCTACCCCCACCCCCTCCTCTTCCTACCCCCACCCCCTCCTCTTCCTACCCCCACCCCCTCCTCCTCCTACCCCCACCCCCTCCTCTTCCCACCCCCACCCCCTCCTCCTCTTCCTACCCCCACCCCCTCCTCTTCCTACCCCCACCCCCTCCTCTTCCTACCCCCACCCCCTCCTCTTCCTACCCCCACCCCCTCCTCCTCTTCCTACCCCCACCCCCTCCTCCTCCTACCCCCACCCCCTCCTCTTCCCACCCCCACCCCCTCCTCCTCTTCCTACCCCCACCCCCTCCTCTTCCTACCCCCACCCCCTCCTCCTCCTACCCCCACCCCCTCCTCTTCCTACCCCCACCCCCTCCTCTTCCTACCCCCACCCCCTCCTCGTCCCACCCCCACCCCCTCCTCCTCCTACCCCCACCCCCTCCTCCTCCTCTTCCTACCCCCACCCCCTCCTCTTCCTACCCCCACCCCCTCCTCGTCCCACCCCCACCCCCTCCTCCTCCTACCCCCACCCCCTCCTCCTCCTCCTCCTACCCCCATCTCCTCCTCATCTACCTGACGCACGCCTCTGCAGGGACACGTGACACCTGCCCTGCTTCGCGGCGCCGTGCACGAGAGAGGGATCAGTGATTGAGGCGGTCGCGTCCCGGTGCTGTGAGCGCCACCGCGTGCACTCGCATGGGAACCGACGCCGAGGAGCCCATGGGATGGGGCGTTGATGTTCAACTCCACAGCAACAAACAAAAACCTCCCGTGTGCCGAGTCGACAGCCGCGACCGGTTTACACGGATCGGTTACACGGGGATCCTGCTGCTGATGCTGCTGAAGTCAGCATCAGGAGGTCTGCCGTGGCCACAGCCGATGATTTCATCACTGCCACCATCGTCATCACCGCCACTACCACCACCATCACTGCCACTACCACCATCATCACTGCCACTACCACCATCATCACTGCCACCACCACTACTACCATCATCACCGCCACTACCACCACCAATACTACCATCATCACCGCCACTACCAACATCATCATCGCCACTACCACCACCACTAACACCATCAATCACCGCCACTAACACCATCAATCACCGCCACTACCACCATCATCACCGTCACCAACACCGCCACTACCACCATCATCACCGCCACCATCACCGTCACCATCACCGTCATAACCGCCACCATCACCAACAACATCCGCCATTCGCCACTAAATTGCGGTGACGTCACCACGACGCTTGTGCCAGGCTAGGTGCACGTTAAGGCCACGTGAAGTGTCGAACACCCGCTGGCAGGAGGTCACGGGGCAGACCCAGGTGCCACGGGTCAACTGACTGAGATGACTGGCTGATGCACCACCTGTGCCCCCTACTGTGCCAACTTGCTGTGCTTTAGCCACCCGGCGCTCCGCTCGTTGTTGTGAGCGCCGCTCCTCCGCCCTCCGTTGTTGTTGGAGGGCGACTGCCTCCAACTGCCCAGCAGCGTCCTTCACGAGCCTCCTCCACTGAGGCCGATCTTGACACCGCTGGTACCAGTCATCAGCAAGTCCACTCAGCTCCACGTCCTCCTGTACCACATCACTCCATCTCTTCTCTAGCCCGTGCCGCGCCCGTTTAGCCCCCTCTATCCAGCCGAACAAAAGCTGTTTAGGCATGCGGTGGCTGGGCATGCGGGCTACATGACCCAGCCAACGCAGCCTTGCCTGCCGGAGAAGCTCACCGATGGGACTATGCCCAGATCTTTCAAGGATTTGTGAGCTCCTCACACAATCCACCCTGGTTAAACCCAGGATGGATCGTAGGCAGGCCAGCCTAAATGTTTCCAATCGGCGAAGATGCTCCATTAGGGTCCATGTTTCGCAAGCGTAGAGAAGGGAGGAGAATGACTGTGGCCGAGGAGACTTGAAGCTTCGTGCGGAGCGACAGACCAGGTAGCTTCCACACAGCGTTACGCAACCGATGAAAAGATATTGCCGTTCGACTGATTCTGAGACCTCTGCTGTCAAACCGGAGCCGGTCATGAGCACACTGCCCAGGTATGGGAAACTCTCCACTCTCTCCACAACTGCCCCATCACCGATTGGGAGTTGTGGGGGTGGGTTGCCCGATGGTAAAAAAATACCCAGGCAAGTGCTTAGTTTTGGTGAGGCTGATGGTAAGGCCCCACCTCTTTGTAGCACGCTCCAGTTTCAGCAGCAGCGCCTCCAACTCCTCTGAGTGAGCGGCAATTACCAGATCATCGGTATACATAATGTGGTTGAGCAATAGGGAGCCATCCCTTGATCGCACCCGGGCATCGATCAGCCTCCCATTTTATCTGTACCAGATGGAAATTCCTCTGGTACAGCCATCAAAGGCTTCACGAACTACGTGGTCGAAAAAGATGTTATTTAATGTTGGAGCCAGGGGACATCCCTGTCGCACCCCAAGGTGAACAGGGAATGGCTCCGACTCCCAGCCACGTAGTTTTACCCAGGCCCACGCACCATCATGAAGGTCCTTATTGATCGTGAGCAGAGGGTCAGGGACTCCGAAAGCACGAAGAACAACCCAGAGCCCAGGCCTACTGATGGTATCATAGGCCTTGACCAGGTCAATAAAGCAGAGATGTAGGTCTTGTTGGAATTCCCTACACCTCTGTTCTAGCAAACGGACAGAGAATATCTGTGCAGGATCGCCCTTTCTTGAAACTGCATTGGGGCTCCGCAAGCCTCTCCTCAGCGTGCCTAGCAAGGCGATGTTGAATAATCCTTGCCAGGACCTTTCCCGGCACACTGAGGAGTGAGATGCCCCTGTAGTTGTTACAGTCTGTGCGGTCCTACTTCTAGGGGGACCACCAGGGCAACCTTCCAATCCTGCGGAACCCGTCCAGTGGTCCACACTGTTGTTATGATGTCATATAGGGCAGCTGCTGCACTAGAGACACACGCAGCTGCTGCACTAGAGAGACACGCAGCTGCTGCACTAGAGACACACGCAGCTGCTGCACTAGAGACACACGCAGCTGCTGCACTAGAGACACACGCAGCTGCTGCACTAGAGACACACGCAGCTGCTGCACTAGAGACACACGCAGCTGCTGCACTAGAGACACACGCAGCTGCTGCACTAGAGACACACGCAGCTGCTGCACTAGAGAGACACGCAGCTGCTGCACTAGAGACACACGCAGCTGCTGCACTAGAGACACACGCAGCTGCTGCACTAGAGAGACACGCAGCTGCTGCACTAGAGACACAAGCAGCTGCTGCACTAGAGACACGCAGCTGCTGCACTAGAGACACACACAGCTGCTGCACTAGAGACACACGCAGCTGCTGCACTAGAGACACACGCAGCTGCTGCACTAGAGACACACGCAGCTGCTGCACTAGAGACACACGCAGCTGTTGCACTAGAGACACACGCAGCTGCTGCACTATAGACACACGCAGCTGCTGCACTAGAGACACACGCAGCTGTTGCACTAGAGACACACGCAGCTGCTGCACTAGAGACACGCAGCTGATGCACTAGAGACACACGCAGCTGCTGCACTAGAGACACACGCAGCTGCTGCACTAGAGACACACAGCTGCTGCACTAGAGACACACACAGCTGCTGTTGCACTAGAGACACACGCAGCTGTTGCACTAGAGACACACAGCTGCTGCACTAGAGACACACAGCTGCTGCACTAGAGACACACACAGCTGCTGCTGCACTAGAGACACACACAGCTGTTGCACTAGAGACACACGTAGCTGCTGCACTAGAGACACACGCAGCTGCTGCACTAGAGACACACGCAGCTGCTGCAATAGAGACACACAGCTGCTGCACTAGAGACACACGCAGCTGCCGCAATAGAGACACACAGCTGCTGCACTAGAGACACACGCAGCTGCTGCACTAGAGACACACGCAGCTGTTGCACTAGAGACACACACAGCTGTTGCACTAGAGACACACACAGCTGCTGCACTAGAGACACACGCAGCTGTTGCACTAGAGACACACGCAGCTGCTGCACTATAGACACACGCAGCTGCTGCACTAGAGACACACGCAGCTGCTGCAATAGAGACACACAGCTGCTGCACTAAGAGACAGACGCAGCTGCTGCACTAGAGACACATGCAGCTGTTGCACTAGAGACACACGCAGCTGCTGCACTAGAGACACACGCAGCTGCTGCACTAGAGACACACGTAGCTGCTGCACTAGAGACACACGCAGCTGCTGCACTAGAGACACACACAGCTGCTGCACTAAAGACACACGCAACTGTTGCACTAGAGACACACGCAGCTGCTGCACTAGAGACACACACAGCTGCTGCACTAGAGACACACACAGCTGCTGCACTAGAGAGACACGCAGCTGCTGCACTAGAGACACAAGCAGCTGCTGCACTAGAGACACGCAGCTGCTGCACTAGAGACACACACAGCTGCTGCACTAGAGACACACGCAGCTGCTGCACTAGAGACACACGCAGCTGCTGCACTAGAGACACACGCAGCTGCTGCACTAGAGACACACACAGCTGTTGCACTAGAGACACACGCAGCTGCTGCACTATAGACACACGCAGCTGCTGCACTAGAGACACACGCAGCTGTTGCACTAGAGACACACGCAGCTGTTGCACTAGAGACACACGCAGCTGCTGCACTAGAGACACGCAGCTGATGCACTAGAGACACACGCAGCTGCTGCACTAGAGACACACGCAGCTGCTGCACTAGAGACACACAGCTGCTGCACTAGAGACACACACAGCTGCTGTTGCACTAGAGACACACGCAGCTGTTGCACTAAAGACACACACAGCTGTTGCACTAGAGACACACGCAGCTGCTGCACTAGAGACACACGCAGCTGCTGCACTAGAGACACACGCAGCTGCTGCAATAGAGACACACAGCTGCTGCACTAGAGACACACGCAGCTGCCGCAATAGAGACACACAGCTGCTGCACTAGAGACACACGCAGCTGCTGCACTAGAGACACACGCAGCTGTTGCACTAGAGACACACACAGCTGCTGCACTAGAGACACACACAGCTGCTGCACTAGAGACACACAGCTGTTGCACTAGAGACACACGCAGCTGTTGCACTAGAGACACACACAGCTGCTGCACTAGAGACACACACAGCTGTTGCACTAGAGACACACGCAGCTGCTGCACTAGAGACACACGCAGCTGCTGCACTAGAGACACACGCAGCTGCTGCAATAGAGACACACAGCTGCTGCACTAGAGACACACGCAGCTGCTGCACTAGAGACACACGCAGCTGTTGCACTAGAGACACACGCAGCTGCTGCACTAGAGACACACACAGCTGCTGCACTAGAGACACACGCAGCTGCTGCACTAGAGACACACGCAGCTGCTGCACTAGAGACACACGCAGCTGCTGCACTAGAGACACACACAGCTGCTGCACTAGAGACACACGCAGCTGTTGCACTAGAGACACACAGCTGCTGCTGCACTAGAGACACACGCAGCTGCTGCACTAGAGACACACACAGCTGCTGCACTAGAGACACACACAGCTGCTGCACTAGAGAGACACGCAGCTGCTGCACTAGAGACACACGCAGCTGCTGCACTAGAGACACACGCAGCTTTTGCACTAGAGACACACGCAGCTGCTGCACTAGAGACACACGCAGCTGCTGCACTAGAGACACACGCAGCTGCTGCACTAGAGACACACGCAGCTGCTGCACTAGAGACACACGCAGCTGCTGCACAAGAGACACACGCAGCTGCTGCACTAGAGACACACGCAGCTGCTGCACTAGAGACACACACAGCTGCTGCACTAGAGACACACACAGCTGCTGCACTAGAGACACGCAGCTGATGCACTAGAGACACACGCAGCTGCTGCACTAGAGACACACGCAGCTGCTGCACTAGAGACACACAGCTGCTGCACTAGAGACACACACAGCTGCTGTTGCACTAGAGACACACGCAGCTGCTGCACTAGAGACACACGCAGCTGTTGCACTAGAGACACACGCAGCTGCTGCACTAGAGACACACGCAGCTGCTGCACTAGAGACACACGCAGCTGCTGCACTAGAGACACACAGCTGCTGCACTAGAGACACACGCAGCTGCTGCAATAGAGACACACAGCTGCTGCACTAGAGACACACGCAGCTGCTGCACTAGAGACACACGCAGCTGTTGCACTAGAGACACACACAGCTGCTGCACTAGAGACACACACAGCTGCTGCACTAGAGACACACACAGCTGCTGCACTAGAGACACACAGCTGTTGCACTAGAGACACACGCAGCTGTTGCACTAGAGACACACACAGCTGCTGCACTAGAGACACACACAGCTGTTGCACTAGAGACACACGCAGCTGCTGCACTAGAGACACACGCAGCTGCTGCACTAGAGACACACGCAGCTGCTGCAATAGAGACACACAGCTACTGCACTAGAGACACACGCAGCTGCTGCACTAGAGACACACGCAGCTGTTGCACTAGAGACACACGCAGCTGCTGCACTAGAGACACACGCAGCTGCTGCACTAGAGACACACGCAGCTGCTGCACTAGAGACACACGCAGCTGCTGCACTAGAGACACACACAGCTGCTGCACTAGAGACACACGCAGCTGTTGCACTAGAGACACAGCTGCTGCTGCACTAGAGACACACGCAGCTGCTGCACTAGAGACACACACAGCTGCTGCACTAGAGACACACACAGCTGCTGCACGAGACACACACAGCTGCTGCACTAGAGACACACGCAGCTGCTGCACTAGAGACACACGCAGCTGCTGCACTAGAGACACACGCAGCTGCTGCACTAGAGACACACACAGCTGTTGCACTAGAGACACACGCAGCTGCTGCACTAGAGACACACGCAGCTGCTGCACTAGAGACACACACAGCTGCTGCACTAGAGACACACGCAGCTGCTGCACTAGAGACACACGCAGCTGCTGCACTAGAGACACACGCAGCTGCTGCACTAGAGACACACACAGCTGTTGCACTAGAGACACGCAGCTGCTGCACTAGAGACACACGCAGCTGCTGCACTAGAGACACACGCAGCTGCTGCACTAGAGACACACGCAGCTGCTGCACTAGAGACACACGCAGCTGCTGCACTAGAGAGACACGCAGCTGCTGCACTAGAGACACAAGCAGCTGCTGCACTAGAGACACGCAGCTGCTGCACTAGAGACACACACAGCTGCTGCACTAGAGACACACGCAGTTGCTGCACTAGAGACACACGCAGCTGCTGCACTAGAGACACACGCAGCTGCTGCACTAGAGACACACACAGCTGTTGCACTAGAGACACACGCAGCTGCTGCACTAGAGACACACGCAGCTGCTGCACTAGAGACACACACAGCTGCTGCACTAGAGACACACGCAGCTGCTGCACTAGAGACACACACAGCTGCTGCACTAGAGACACACGCAGCTGCTGCACGAGAGACACACACAGCTGCTGCACTAGAGACACACACAGCTGCTGCACTAGAGACACACGCAGCTGCTGCACTAGAGACACACAGCTGCTGCACTAGAGACACACACAGCTGTTGCACTAGAGACACACAGCTGCTGCACTAGAGACACACACAGCTGCTGCACTAGAGAGACACGCAGCTGCTGCACTAGAGACACACGCAGCTGCTGCACTAGAGACACACGCAGCTGCTGCACTAGAGACACACACAGCTGCTGCACTAGAGACACACACAGCTGCTGCTCTAGAGACACACACAGCTGCTGCACTAGAGACACACGCAGCTGCTGCACTAGAGACACACACAGCTGCTGCACTAGAGACACACGCAGCTGCTGCACTAGAGACACACACAGCTGCTGCACTAGAGACACACGGAGCTGCTGCACTAGAGACACACACAGCTGCTGCACTAAAGACACACGCAGCTGCTGCACTAGAGACACACGCAGCTGCTGCACTAGAGACACACACAGCTGCTGCACTAGAGACACACACAGCTGCTGCACTAGAGACACACGCAGCTGCTGCACTAGAGACACACGCAGCTGCTGCACTAGAGACACACACAGCTGCTGCTCTAGAGACACACACAGCTGCTGCACTAGAGACACACACAGCTGCTGCACTAGAGACACACACAGCTGCTGCACTAGAGACACACGCAGCTGCTGCACTAGAGACACACGCAGCTGCTGCACTAGAGACACACGCAGCTGCTGCACTAGAGACACACACAGCTGCTGCTCTAGAGACACACACAGCTGCTGCACTAGAGACACACACAGCTGCTGCACTAGAGACACATACAGCTGCTGCACTAGAGACACACGCAGCTGCTGCACTAGAGACACACGCAGCTGCTGCACTAGAGACACACACAGCTGCTGCACTAGAGACACACACAGCTGCTGCACTAGAGACACACACAGCTGCTGCACTAGAGACACACGCAGCTGCTGCACTAGAGACACACGCAGCTGCTGCACTAGAGACACACGCAGCTGCTGCACTAGAGACACACGCAGCTGCTGCACTAGAGACACACGCAACTGCTGCACTAGAGACACACGCAACTGCTGCACTAGAGAGACCCACAGCTGCTGCACTAGAGACACACGCAGCTGCTGCACTAAAGAGACACACAGACTCACTGTGGGCATGGCCTTGAAACAATTAAATGTCATAGATGACGTTTCGGGTGCCGTCCCTCCTGCAGAGCACTTATATCCCCGTGATGAAGAGGCATTATATTCTAGATTTGAAGTTTTCGTGACTGCAAGGATCCATACTCTTTGGTTTTTTCGGTAAAGTCACGTAGGTGAAAAAATAAAAAAAATTATTAAAATGAAAACAAATACAATTAAATCGTTTTGTTTTTCCTGAAAGGTCACACATACACACACGTCGTCTTTGTTGTTGTTGACATGGAGCGTGTTGGTGTATTTGTTGTTGTTGTTGTTTGTGCACCACTGTCAACGAAGCATCAGGTGTCACGTGTTACTGAACAAGTGCATCGGTGCCCCAGGAGCTGCTGATACCGCCCCAGGGGGAGATGAGGGTAGGAGGAGGTGAAAGAGGAGGAGGTGGAAGAAGAGGAATTGAGGAGATGGGGAGGAGATGAGGAGGAGGAGGTGGGGAGGAGGTGGTGGAAGAGGAGGAGATGAGGAGGAGGAGATGGG
>NC_083839.1:7735830-7861510 GCF_015708825.2 Lethenteron reissneri
TACATCTACACAACCACCGTGACACAGTTACATCTACACAACCACCGTGACACAGTTTATCTACACACCACCGTGACACAGTTACATCTACACAACCACCGTGACACAGTTACATCTACACAACACCGTGACACAGTTACATCTACACAACCACCGTGACCAGTTACATCTACACAACCACCGTGACACGGTTACATCTACACAACCACCGTGACACGGTTACATCTACACAACCACCGTGACACGGTTACATCTACACAACCACCGTGACACAGTTACATCTACACAACCACCGTGACACGGTTACATCTACACAACCACCGTGACACGGTTACATCTACACAACCACCGTGACACGGTTACATCTACACAACCACCGTGACACGGTTACATCTACACAACCACCGTGACACAGTTACATCTACACAACCACCGTGACACAGTTACATCTACACAACCACCGTGACACGGTTACATCTACACAACCACCGTGACACGGTTACATCTACACAACCACCGTGACACGGTTACATCTACACAACCACCGTGACACGGTTACATCTACACAACCACCGTGACACGGTTACATCTACACAACCACCGTGACACGTTACATCTACACAACCACCGTGACACGGTTACATCTACACAACCACCGTGACACGGTTACATCTACACAACCACCGTGACACAGTTACATCTACACAACCACCGTGACACGGTTACATCTACACAACCACCGTGACACAGTTACATCTACACAACCACCGTGACACGGTTACATCTACACAACCACCGTGACAGTTACATCTACACAACCACCGTGACACGGTTACATCTACACAACCACCGTGACACAGTTACATCTACACAACCACCGTGACACAGTTACATCTACACAACCACCGTGACACAGTTACATCTACACAACCACCGTGACACGTTACATCTACACAACCACCGTGACAGTTACATCTACACAACCACCGTGACACGGTTACATCTACAACAACCACCGTGACACGGTTACATCTACACAACCACCGTGACACGGTTACATCTACACAACCACCAGTGACACAGTTACTCTACACAAACCACCGTGAACACAGTTACATCTACACAACCACCGTGACACAGGTTACATCTACACGACCCCGTGACACAGTTACATCTACACAACCACCGTGACACGGTTACATCTACCATTACATACCACCCGTGACACGGTTACATCTACACAACCACCGTGACACAGTTACATCTACACACACCGTGACACAGTTACATCTACACAACCACCCGTGACACAGTTACATCTACACAACCACCGTGACACGGTTACATCTACACAACCACCGTGACACGTTACATCTACACAACCACCGTGACACAGTTACATCTACACAACCACCGTGACACAGTTACATCTACACAACCACCGTGACACAGTTACATCTACACAACCACCGGTTGACACGGTTAAATCTACACAACCACCGTGACACGGTTACATCTACACAAACCACCGTGACACGGTTACATCTACACAACCACCATGACACGGTTACATCTACACAACCACCGATGACACGTTACATCTACACAACCACCGTGACACGGTTACATCTACACAACCACCGTGACACGGTTACATCTACACAACCACCGGGACACGGTTACATCTACACAACCACCGTGACACAGTTACATCTACACAACCACCGTGACACAGTTACATCTACACAACCACCGTGACACAGGTTACATCTACACACCACCGTGACACCGGTTACATCTACACAACCCTACCGTGACACGGTTACATCTACACAACCACCGTGACACGGTTACATCTACACAACCACCGTGACACGGTTACATCTACACAACCACCAGTGACACAGGTTACATCTACACAACCACCGTGACACAGTTACATCTACACAACCACCGTGACACGGTTACATCTACACAACCACCCGTGACACAGGTTACATCTACACAACCACCGTGACACGGTTACATCTACACAACCACCGTGACACAGGTTACATCTACACAACCACCGTGACACAGTTACATCTACACAACCACCGTGACACAGGTTACATCTACACAACCACCGTGACACGGTTACATCTACACAACCACCGTGACACAGTTACATCTACACAACCACCGTGACACAGTTACATCTACACAACCACCGTGACACAGTTACATCTACACAACCACCGTGACACAGTTACATCTACACGACCACCGTGACACAGTTACATCTACACAACCACTGTGACACAGTTACATCTACACAACTACCGTGACACTTAAACATCTACACACAACCACCGTGACACGGTTACATCTACACAACCACCGTGACACGGTTACATCTACACAACCACCGTGACACAGATCTACACAACCACCGTGACAGTTACATCTACACAACCACCGTGACACGGTTACATCTACACAACCACCGTGACACGGTTACATCTACACAACCACCGTGACAGGTTACATCTACACAACCACCGTGACACGGTTACATCTACACAACCACCGTGACACGGTTACATCTACACAACCACCGTGACACGGTTACATCTACACAACCACCGTGACACGGTTACATCTACACAACCACCGTGACACAGTTACATCTACACAACCACCGTGACACGGTACATCTACACAACCACCGTGACACGGTTACATCTACACAACCACCGGACACGGTTACATCTACACAACCACCGTGACACAGTTACATCTACACAACCACCGTGACACAGTTACATCTACACAACCACCGTGACACGGTTACATCTACACAACCACCGTGACACAGGTTACATCTACACAACCACCGTGACACGGTTACATCTACACAACCACCGTGACACGGTTACATCTACACAACCAACCGTGACACAGTTACATCTACACAACCACCGTGACACAGGTTACATCTACACAACCACCGTGACACAGGTTACATCTACACAACTACCGTGACACGGTTACATCTACACAACCACCGTGACACAGGTTACATCTACACAACCACCGTGACACGGTTACATCTACACAACACCGTGACACGGTTAATCTACACAACCACCATGACACGGTACATCTACACAACCACCGTGACACGTTACATCTACACAACCACCGTGACACGGTTACATCTACACAACCACCGTGACACGGTTACATCTACAAACCACCGTGACACAGGTTACATCTACACAACCACCGTGACACGGTTACATCTACACAACCACCGTGACACAGGTTACATCTACACAACCACCGTGACACGGTTACATCTACACAACCACCGTGACACGTTACATCTACACAACCACCATGACACGGTTACATCTACACAACCACCGGACCGTGACACGGTTACATCTACACAACCACCGTGACACGGTTACATCTACACAACCACCGTGACACGGTTACATCTACACA
The DNA here is from genome assembly GCF_015708825.2 of Lethenteron reissneri. Lineage (NCBI taxonomy): Eukaryota > Metazoa > Chordata > Hyperoartia > Petromyzontiformes > Petromyzontidae > Lethenteron > Lethenteron reissneri. The sequence goes on from NC_083839.1 coordinate 7,739,323, forward strand.
ACCACCGTGACACCGGTTACATCTACACAACACCAGTGACACGGTTACATCTACACAACCACCGTGACACAGTTACATCTACACAACCACCGTGACACAGTTACATCTACACAACACCGTGACACGGTTACATCTACACAACCACCGTGACACAGTTACATCTACACAACCACCGTGACACAGTTACATCTACACAACCACCGTGACACGGTTACATCTACACAACTACTGTGACACGGTTACACCTACACAACCACCATGACACAGTTACATCTACACAACCACCGTGACACAGTTACATCTACACAACCACCGTGGACACAGTTACATCTACACAACCACCGTGACACAGTTACATCTACACAACCACCGTGACACAGGTTACATCTACAGACCAACGTGACACAGTTACATCTACACAACCACCGTGACACAGTTACATCTACACAACCACCGTGACACAGTTACATCTACACAACCACCGTGACACGGTTACATCTACACAACCACCGTGACACGGTTACATCTACACAACCACCGTGACACAGTTACATCTACACAACCACCGTGACACGGTTACATCTACACAACCACCGTGACACGGTTACATACACAACCACCGTGACACGGTTACATCTACACAACCACCGTGACACGGTTACATCTACACAACCACCGTGACACAGTTACATCTACACAACCACCGTGACACGGTTACATCTACACAACCACCGTGACACAGTTACATCTACACAACCACCGTGACACGGTTACATCTACACAACCACCGTGACACGGTTACATCTACACAACCACCGTGACACAGTTACATCTACACAACCACCGTGACACAGTTATATCTACACAACCACCGTGACACAGTTACATCTACACAACCACCGTGACACAGTTACATCTACACAACCACCGTGACACGGTTACATCTACACAACCACCGTGACACAGTTACATCTACACAACCGTGACACAGTTACATCTACACAACCACCGTGACCGGTTACATCTACACAACCACCGTGCACGTTACATTCACAACGACCACCATGACACGGTTTACATCTACACAACCACCATGACACGGTTACATCTACACAACCACCGTGACACGGTTACATCTACACAACCACCGTGACACAGTTACATCTACACAACCACCGTGACATGGTTACATCTACACAAACACCGTGCACGGTACATCTACACAACCACCGTGACACGTTACATCTACACCACCACCGTGACACGTTACATCTACACAACCACCGATGACACAGTTACATCTACACAACCACCGTGACACCAGGTTAATCTACACAACCACCGTGACACGGTTACATCTACACAACCACCGTGACACGGTTACATCTACACAACCACCGTGACACCGGTTACATCTACACAACCACCGTGACAAGGTTACTCTACACAACCACCGTGACACGGTTACATCTACACAACCACCATGACACGGTTACATCTACACACCACCGTGACACAGTTACATCTACACAACCACCGTGACACAGTTACATCTACACAACCACCGTGACACGTTACATCTACACAACCACCGTGACACAGTTACATCTACACAACCACCGTGACACGGTCACATCTACACAACCACCGTGACACGGTTACATCTACACAACCACCGTGACACGGTTACATCTACACAACCACCGTGACACGGTTACATCTACACAACCACCGTGACACGGTTACATCTACACAACCACCGTGACACAGTTACATCTACACAACCACCGTGACACGGTTACATCTACACAACCACCGTGACACGGTTACATCTACACAACCACCATGACACGGTTACATCTACACAACCACCGTGACACAGTTACATCTACACAACCACCGTGACACGGTTACATCTACACGACCACCGTGACACAGTTACATCTACACAACCACCGTGACACGGTTACATCTACACAACCACCGTGACACAGTTACATCTACACAACCACCGTGACACAGTTACATCTACACAACCACCGTGACACGGTTACATCTACACAACCACCGTGACACGGTTACATCTACAAAACCACCGTGACACGGTTACATCTACACAACCACCGTGACACAGTTACATCTACACAACCACCGTGACACAGTTACATCTACACAACCACCGTGACACAGTTACATCTACACAACCACCGTGACACAGTTACATCTACACGACCACCGTGACACAGTTACATCTACACAACCACCGTGACACAGTTACATCTACACAACTACCGTGACACAGTTACATCTACACAACCACCGTGACACGGTTACATCTACACGACCACCATGACACGGTTACATCTACACAACCACCATGACACGGTTACATCTACACAACCACCGTGACACGGTTACATCTACACAACCACCGTGACACAGTTACATCTACACAACCACCGTGACATGGTTACATCTACACAACCACCGTGACACGGTTACATCTACACAACCACCGTGACACAGTTACATCTACACAACCACCGTGACACAGTTACATCTACACAACCACCGTGACACAGTTACATCTACACAACCACCGTGACACGGTTACATCTACACAACCACCGTGACACGGTTACATCTACACAACCACCGTGACAAGGTTACATCTACACAACCACCGTGACACGGTTACATCTACACAACCACCGTGACACGGTTACATCTACACAACCACCATGACACGGTTACATCTACACAACCACCGTGACACGGTTACATCTACACAACCACCATGACACGGTTACATCTACACAACCACCGTGACACAGTACATCTACACAACCACCGTGACACAGTTACATCTACACAACCACCGTGACACGGTCACATCTACACAACCACCGTGACACAGTTACATCTACACAACCACCGTGACACGGTCACATCTACACAACCACCGTGACACGGTTACATCTACACAACCACCGTGACACGGTTACATCTACACAACCACCGTGACACGGTTACATCTACACAACCACCGTGACACAGTTACATCTACACAACCACCGTGACACGGTTACATCTACACAACCACCGTGACACAGTTACATCTACACAACCACCGTGACACGGTCACATCTACACAACCACCGTGACACAGTTACATCTACACAACCACCGTGACACAGTTACATCTACACAACCACCGTGACACAGTTACATCTACACAACCACCGTGACACAGTTACATCTACACAACCACCGTGACACAGTTACATCTACACAACCACCGTGACACGGTCACATCTACACAACCACCATGACACAGTTACATCTACACAACCACCGTGACACAGTTACATCTACACAACCACGTGACACAGTTACATCTACACAACCACCGTGACACAGTTACATCTACACAACCACCGTGACACGGTTACATCTACACAACCACCGTGACACGGTTACATCTACACAACCACCGTGACACGGTTACATCTACACAACCACCGTGACACAGTTACATCTACACAACGACCGTGACACGGTTACATCTACACGACCGCCGTGACACGGTTACATCTACACAACCACCGTGACACAGTTACATCTACACAACCACCATGACACAGTTACATCTACACAACCACCGTGACACGGTTACATCTACACAACCACCGTGACACGGTTACATCTACACAACCACCGTGACACAGTTACATCTACACAACCACCGTGACACAGTTACATCTACACAACTACCGTGACACAGTTACATCTACACAACCACCGTGACACAGTTACATCTACACAACTACCGTGACACAGTTACATCTACACAACCACCGTGACACAGTTACATCTACACAACCACCGTGACACGGTTACATCTACACAACCACCGTGACACAGTTACATCTACACAACCACCGTGACACAGTTACATCTACACAACTACCGTGACACAGTTACCTCTACACAACCACCGTGACACAGTTACATCTACACAACCACCGTGACACAGTTACATATACACAACCACCGTGACACGGTTACATCTACACAACCACCGTGACACAGTTACATCTACACAACCACCGTGACACAGTTACATCTACACAACCACCGTGACACGGTTACATCTACACAACCACCGTGACACGGTTACATCTACACAACCACCGTGACAAGGTTACATCTACACAACCACCGTGACACGGTTACATCTACACAACCACCGTGACACGGTTACATCTACACAACCACCATGACACGGTTACATCTACACAACCACCGTGACACGGTTACATCTACACAACCACCATGACACGGTTACATCTACACAACCACCGTGACACAGTTACATCTACACAACCACCGTGACACAGTTACATCTACACAACCACCGTGACACGGTCACATCTACACAACCACCGTGACACAGTTACATCTACACAACCACCGTGACACGGTCACATCTACACAACCACCGTGACACGGTTACATCTACACAACCACCGTGACACGGTTACATCTACACAACCACCGTGACACGGTTACATCTACACAACCACCGTGACACAGTTACATCTACACAACCACCGTGACACGGTTACATCTACACAACCACCGTGACACAGTTACATCTACACAACCACCGTGACACGGTCACATCTACACAACCACCGTGACACAGTTACATCTACACAACCACCGTGACACAGTTACATCTACACAACCACCGTGACACAGTTACATCTACACAACCACCGTGACATAGTTACATCTACACAACCACCGTGACACAGTTACATCTACACAACCACCGTGACACGGTCACATCTACACAACCACCATGACACAGTTACATCTACACAACCACCGTGACACAGTTACATCTACACAACCACGTGACACAGTTACATCTACACAACCACCGTGACACAGTTACATCTACACAACCACCGTGACACGGTTACATCTACACAACCACCGTGACACGGTTACATCTACACAACCACCGTGACACGGTTACATCTACACAACCACCGTGACACAGTTACATCTACACAACGACCGTGACACGGTTACATCTACACGACCGCCGTGACACGGTTACATCTACACAACCACCGTGACACAGTTACATCTACACAACCACCATGACACAGTTACATCTACACAACCACCGTGACACGGTTACATCTACACAACCACCGTGACACGGTTACATCTACACAACCACCGTGACACAGTTACATCTACACAACCACCGTGACACAGTTACATATACACAACCACCGTGACACGGTTACATCTACACAACCACCGTGACACAGTTACATCTACACAACCACCGTGACACAGTTACATATACACAACCACCGTGACACGGTTACATCTACACAACCACCGTGACACAGTTACATCTACACAACCACCGTGACACAGTTACATCTACACGACCACCATGTTGCTGGTTACATCTACGCGACCGCCGCGGCGCTGATGCGCCAACTCGAGGGGGCTACCTTTAGGGGCCTCGCACACGTATCCCCGCAACCGATAGCACGGGTCCATCTTCCAGCTCCACTCTCTTGTGTCCACGTAGGTGCAGTACTCCAGCGGACTGTGCCAGTTGTGGTCGTGTTCAAAGTGCGTGAACCTCACGGGAGCGTTGTCCATCCACAGCAACTCTCCTGATGGCGGCAGGGGTGGGAGTTGGGGGTGAGGGGGGGCGGGGGGCCACAGGGGAAATGGGAAGACGTGACTGGGCGGAAAACGGAGTCTCTATGGGTCTCGGGGAGTCTCCATTGGGTTAACGACGTGGGTCCATAGGTTGGGTTTCATGGACCACCATCGCAACGCTGTGGGCTGTCTTTAACTTTCCGTTCGTAACAGAGATGTGGCGACGATGTTGTGACGCGGTGATGTGGTGACGTGGTGATGTGGTGACGTGGTGACAGTGATGTGGTGCGCTCCAGCCTGCTGGTGCCGATTCGCCGCGAGGACACCCAAATTTACACGAAGGCGGCGGCGATGACGACGACGCACACCCAAATGTCCTCGTGGCGTCTCTGCCAAGCGCCCCCGTTAGGGATTGCCGCCAACGCCGTTGCTGCCGGCAACGCCGTTGCTGCCGCCAACGCCGTGGCTGCCGCCAATGCCGTTGCTGCCGGCAACGCCGTTGCTGCCGGCAACGCCGTTGCTGCCGCCAACGCCGTTGCTGCCGGCAACGCCGTTGCTGCCGGCAACGCCGTGGCTGCCGCCAACGCCGTTTCTGCCAGCAACGCCGTGGCGAGAGCGACGACCAGGCCTGCGGGTCCGCGAGTCCCGCGGCCGCCCCTCACCTTCCTGGTTCTTGAACATGCCGATCCACATGCCGGCCACCTGGTCGCTGAGTTGCTTCACGTTGTCCACGATGAAGCTGTGCTCCACGTGGTCGTTCACCGTCGCGAGCCTCCCTCCTGGGGAGGCAACGCACCAGATCAGCCCCTCCGCTCGCCCGTCATGGCAGAGGCACCCCCCCCCCCCCACTACTCAGGGTAGCTCCCCCCCCATTGCCTGCATAGACTCCCCCCCACTACTATGGTAGACCCCCCCCCCCATTACTTGGGGTAGCCCCTCCCCACTGCTCGGGTAGTCCCTCCCCACTGCTCGGGTAGCCCCTCCCCACTGCTCGGGTAGCCCCTCCCCACTGCTCGGGTAGCCCCTCCCCACTGCTCGGGTAGCCCCTCCCCACTGCTCGGGTAGCCCCTCCCCACTGCTCGGGTAGCCCCTCCCCACTGCTCGGGGTAGTCCCTCCCCATTGCCTGCGTAGCCCCCCCCCCCCCCACTGCTCGGGGTAGCTCCAGTGTCGATGCCGTGAGACCTGCCCTGGAAAACGATCAGTTCCAGCAGAGCACGGGCATTTGGCCGCTGCGGTTGAGTCGTGCTCGCGGTTGCAGCCATCGCTGCGGTTGCTCAACTGCGGACGTGCGGTTGCGCTGGATGTTGCGGTTGCGCGGTTGCTAGCAGGTCACCTAGGCGGTTGCAGATGAGGATGGCGTACGACCAGGTGATGGTCTTGCTGCTCTGGAAGAGGTAGCAGCTGCTGCGGAACGGGACCCACGCCGTCCCCTTCGGATCCTCCGGGCAGCGTCCCTCCACCTCGGGAGGGACCGTCGGTGGCTTGACTGGCATGTGCCGGGGGTCGGGAGGTGCACACGGATCAAATAACTCGACAGAACAGCGTGAAGGCCGCAGAGTACATCATCGTCGTCGTCGTCGTCATTAGCCGTGATGAATCCACCGGCCTCCTTCCACTGAGCCGCCACTACCACTTCTCAAGCATCCTGCGATGCAACGATCCGCCCCGCACGCAAACGGATCTCGCCATCGCTGCATCTCCTCGGTGGACGTGTACTTTTTTTAACATATATTCGAGATACAACAACCACCACCGGGTTTTCGCTAAATCACTGTGAACGCCTAAACGCGGCGATACCGGGTGGGTGAGCGAGCGGGTGGGCAAGCAGGCAGGCGAGTGTGCGGGCGAGCGTGTGGGCGAGCGTGCGGGTGAGCGGGCGGGCGTGCGAGCGGGCGTGCAAAAGGGCAGATGAGCGAGCGGGCGAGCGAGCGAGCGAGCGAGCGGGCGGCCGAGCGAGCGGGCGGGCGTGCAGGTGGGCGTGCGGGCATGCGAGCGGGCGTCGTGGTGCGGTTGGCACCGTGCCACTTCTTGCAAAGCACGGGCATTTTGCTGCTGCAGTTGGCGACGGTCCAGAGGCCCTGATTCTGTGCCGCGGCCACGCAGCTCCCAGCGTCCGCCGGCTGCTCCGGCGCCCAGTAGGTCACCGAGGTCGGCCAGCCATCGGTCCAGCCAAAGTCGCCGCCGGTCTGCGGTGCAGTCATGCAGAGGGAGGGGGACGGAGGGAGAGGCACAGTGGGAGCCCCGTGGAGGGCGACGGTGCGGGGGCAAGCTGCTGCTGCTGCTGCGTTGGGCGGGCGAGGGGTCGCTTGTCCCCCTGATCCCAGGCATCATCGCGACCCCCGTCAACACAGCGCACCTGTCGCCTGGCAACCCACGCGGACCAGTGGATGTCGTGCACTCTCCTGCCTCTCCCCCCCCCCCCCCATTATCCTGTTGTGCATTCACAGCAGCACCGTTGTGCACAGACTTTAAAGAGACACTTGAAGGCCCCACCTCTTTCTTAAAGGCCCCACTCCGCACCTTAGAGTCATGGTCTCTCGACTGTCGCAAAATATCGCGCGCGTGCGCCTGTCACAAATCGCATCATTATTACAACAACATTATTATCGGTCCAGCCGATAATAATCATATTAATTGACACAACAGCCACCCCTTGCCAGGACTGACCAGGTTCCCGTTGAGCCCGATCCAGAGCGGCCTCGTGAGGTGGACAATGAGGGCGAGCATGGCCTGCTCGTAGGGGCTCACAACGCTTGCCACGTCCGCCCGCTGTGCCCGGCACGCCGACCGCGCCGCCGTCCAGCCAAGGGGCGCCTCCAGCACCCGGAACTCGGCGTCGCCAAAACGCATGAAGCCGGCCAACGGAACCGCTTGCTCCCGGTTCGGCAGCAATGGGTCTGGCGGGACAGGGGCGGGGGCGGTCGGCAGGAAGGCCGTCCGTAGTGGGTACAGGGCCCACGTCGTTCTTACGGCTCTGCGTGGCTGTCATCGTCGTCGTCACGGAGGAGGGCGCTGCTGCGTCCCATAGATGCAGCATGGATGGGAGAGCCAAATCATCCGGAGCACGTGTACCCACGTGGCAACTTTGTTTGATTGGCTCTGTCGCTGGGTGGTAGAGGGCTGTCGTAATTTTACATTGTGCCTACACGACGACCTGACCCAAAAGAGACAAACAGTTGAGTCAAAATATCTGGTCGGAAAAACCTCCCTGTCAAATTAGCTCCCTCGAGCAATGCCCTGTGCCCTCGTGGTGAACAGGCCCCAGTGGTGAACAAGGCCTAGTGGTGAACAGGCCCCAGTAATAAACAGGCCCCAGTGGTGAACAGGACCTAGTGATGAACAGGCCCTATCGATGAACAAGGCCTAGTGATGAACAGGCCTAGTGATGAACAGGGCCTAGTGGTGAACAGGGCCTAGTGGTGAACAGGGCCTAGTGGTGAACAGGGCCTAGTGGTGAACAAGGCCTAGTGGTGAACAGGGCCTAGTGGTGAACAAGGCCTAGTGATAAACAGGGCCTAGTGGTGAACAGGCCTAGTGGTGAACAGGGCCTAGTGGTGAACAGGCCCTAGTGATGAACAGGGCCTAGTGGTGAACAGGGCCTAGTGGTGAACAAGGCCTAGTGATGAACAGGGCCTAGTGATGAACAGGGCCTAGTGGTGAACAGGGCCTAGTGGTGAACAGGGCCTAGTGGTGAACAGGGCCTAGTGGTGAACAGGGCCTAGTGGTGAACAGGGCCTAGTGGTGAGCAAGGCCTAGTGATGAACAGGGCCTAGTGGTGAACAGGGCCTAGTGGTGAACAAGGCCCAGTGGTGAACAGGGCCTAGTGGTGAACAGGGCCTAGTGGTGAACAGGGCCTAGTGGTGAACAGGGCCTAGTGGTGAACAGGGCCTAGTGGTGAACAAGGCCTAGTGGTGAACAAAGCCTAGTGGTGAACAGGCCCTAGTGATGAACAAGGCCTAGTGGTGAACAAGGCCTAGTGATGAACAAGGCCTAGTGGTGAACAGGGCCTAGTGGTGAACAGGGCCTAGTGATGAACAAGGCCTAGTGATGAACAGGCCTAGTGATGAACAAGGCCTAGTGATGAACAGGGCCTAGTGGTGAACAGGGCCTAGCGGTGAACAGGCCCTAGTGGTGAACAAGGCCTAGTGGTGAACAGGGCCTAGTGGTGAACAGGCCCTAGTGGTGAACAAGGCCTAGTGATGAACAGGCCTAGTGATGAACAGGCCTAGTGATGAACAAGGCCTAGTGGTGAACAAAGCCTAGTGGTGAACAGGCCCTAGTGGTGAACAAGGCCTAGTGATGAACAGGCCTAGTGATGAACAAGGCCTAGTGATGAACAGGGCCTAGTGGTGAACAGGGCCTAGTGGTGAACAAGGCCTAGTGATGAACAGGGCCTAGTGGTGAACAGGGCCTAGTGATGAACAGGCCTAGTGATGAACAAGGCCTAGTGATGAACAGGGCCTAGTGGTGAACAGGCCCAAGTGGTGAACAAGGCCTAGTGATGAACAGGCCTAGTGATGAACAGGGCCTAGTGATGAACAGGCCAAAGTGGTGAACAGGGCCTAGTGGTGAACAGGGCCTTGTGATGAACAGGCCCCAGTGATGAACAAGGCCTAGTGGTGAACAGGCCCTAGTGGTGAACAAGGCCTAGTGGTGAACAAGGCCTAGTGGTGAACAGGCCCCAGTGATGAACAGGGCCTAGTGATGAACAGGGCCTAGTGATGAACAGGCCCTAGTGGTGAACAAGGCCTAGTGGTGAACAGGGCCTAGTGGTGAACAAGGCCTAGTGGTGAACAGGGCCTAGTGGTGAACAGGGCCTAGTGGTGAACAGGGCCTAGTGGTGAACAGGCCCCAGTGATGAACAGGGCCTAGTGGTGAACAAGGCCTAGTGGTGAACAGGGCCTAGTGGTGAACAGGTCCTAGTGATGAACAGGGCCTAGTGATGAACAGGCCCTAGTGGTGAACAGGCCCTAGTGGTGAACAGGCCCTAGTGGTGAACAACAGGCCCCGTGCCCCAGGGAATGCCTTGCACCTTTGTTCTGCGTGCAGATGAAGCCGTGCTTCCCATCGCAGTGCACGTCCTCCCACTGCCCCACGGCCTCCATCTTGCTGGTGGCCAGCAGCAGAGCGCAGTCTTGCTGTCCCCACCACCACCACCACGACAGAGACAAACATCGCTCATATAGCCTCGTAATAGTTTTGGAGCAAGTGCTGTAAGCGAGTAGCAGCACCTATGAAGGCCGGCACTGTGGTACACGAGGGGGTGGGTGACCGGCACCACCACGCCCCGGCTCCGCATCAGGCACTCATATGAGGCCGATTCAAACTCGGGACGGCCCACGACTGCTGCTTATAATTATCCATGACGTTAGCAATGAGCGGGAATCGAATCCGATTCGCCGGGTTCGTAACGCAGAGCGCTAAATGCACCACCGCACTACACCTCCAACACCAATACACCACCACCATCACACCAACATCATCCCACCACCATCCCACCACCATCACCACACCAACAACACCACCACACCAACAAAACCACCACCACCACCACCATCATACACCACCACACCGCCACCACCCCGCCACCGAGATTGAGGGGTGCATGCGAAGTGACCGCTGTGATTAAACAGCGCCGATCGAAGCGGCACAACGGGGAGTCGCGACGGGAGATCAATCCCAATCGAGTCAAATTAGCTGCGCGATTTTTGTTTCTTCTTTCTAATTTGGACCGCGACTGCCAAGCACACAACGGCCAACTTTTGTTTTGCGAACGGCCGTCACGGGGATGTTTCACGTTCGCCACGAGCGAAGGAGACGGCGCATAGCAGTAACGGCATAAATGCAACGGTTAATACCGCACCGCACCGCGGTATTAACTGGATTCGAATCGCGGACCTCCGCAACAAACAAGCTGCGTTCGCGCGTCCCCGACCCCGAGACGAGGCAGGGTGGGGCGGCGAGAATCCGTACCCTGCTGTGGGTCGATCGTGGAGACTTCGGGGCCCAGTTGGTGAAGAGGACGGGCACGCCGCTGGTCCACAGGAAGCGCCCCTCCATGTTTCGATCGTTGAGGCCGATCCACATTCTGCCGTTCACCGCGGCCAGGTTGCTGACAATGAAGGCTGCGACAGAGACAAAGACCGCCCGCCCCCCCCCCCCCCCCATCCATATAGGTCGTTAGGGCGAGTGCTGCGAGCGATGCGCCCATGAAGGGCGACGTAGCGCACGAGTGGAGTTGTGTAGACAGCACCACGGCTGATTTTTGTCTGCCCCGGCGGTGATATTTACTCACCGCACCAGGTGCAGTACTCAGTGTTTGAGCAAAATGACGGGGGAGAGGTATGGGAGTTACATGGAGGGGAGTGAGATGAGAGGGGAGAGGTAGGAGAGTGCGTGGAGTATAGTGAGATGAGAGGGGAGAGGCAGGAGAGTGCGTGGAGGGGAGTGGAGTGAGATGAGAGGGGAGAGGTAGGAGAGTGCGTGGAGTATAATGAGATGAGAGGGGAGAGGCAGGAGAGTGCGTGGAGGGGAGTGGTGTGAGATGAGAGGGGAGAGGCAGGAGAGTGCGTGGAGGGGAGTGGAGTGAGATTAGAGGGGAGAGGTAGGAGAGTGCGTGGAGGGGAGTGGAGTGAGATGAGAGGGGAGAGGCAGGAGAGTGCGTGGAGGGGAGTGGAGTGAGATGAGAGGGGAGAGGCAGGAGAGTGCGTGGAGGGGAGTGGAGTGAGATGAGAGGGGAGAGGTTGGAGAGTGCATGGAGTATAATGAGATGAGAGGGGAGAGGCAGGAGAGTGCGTGGAGAAGAGTGGAGTGAGATGAGAGGGGAGAGGCAGGAGAGTGCGTGGAGGGGAGTGGAGTGAGATGAGAGGGGAGAGGCAGGAGAGTGCGTGGAGGGGAGTAGAGTGAGATGAGAGGGGAGAGGTAGGAGAGTGCGTGGAGGGGAGTGGAGTGAGATTAGAGGGGAGAGGTAGGAGAGTGCGTGGAGGGGAGTGGAGTGAGATTAGAGGGGAGAGGTAGGAGAGTGCGTGGAGGGGAGTGGAGTGAGATGAGAGGGGAGAGGTAGGAGAGTGCGTAGAGGGGAGTGGAGTGAGATTAGAGGGGAGAGGTAGGAGAGTGCGTGGAGGGGAGTGGAGTGAGATGAGAGGGGAGAGGCAGGAGAGTGCGTGGAGGGGGAGTGGAGTGAGATGAGAGGGGAGAGGTAGGAGAGTGCGTGGAGGGGAGTGGAGTGAGATTAGAGGGGAGAGGCAGGAGAGTGCGTGGAGGGGAGTGGAGTGAGATTAGAGGGGAGAGGTAGGAGAGTGCGTGGAGGGGAGTGGAGTGAGATGAGAGGGGAGAGGCAGGAGAGTGCGTGGAGGGGAGTGGAGTGAGATTAGAGGGGAGAGGCAGGAGAGTGCGTGGAGGGGAGTGGAGTGAGATGAGAGGGGAGAGGTAGGAGAGTGCGTGGAGGGGAGTGGAGTGAGATGAGAGGGGAGAGGTAGGAGAGTGCGTGGAGGGGAGTGGAGTGAGATGAGAGGGGAGAGGTAGGAGAGTGCGTGGAGTATAATGAGATGAGAGGGGAGAGGCAGGAGAGTGCGTGGAGGGGAGTGGTGTGAGATTAGAGGGGAGAGGTAGGAGAGTGCGTGGAGGGGAGTGGAGTGAGATGAGAGGGGAGAGGTAGGAGAGTGCGTGGAGTATAATGAGATGAGAGGGGAGAGGCAGGAGAGTGCGTGGAGGGGAGTGGAGTGAGATTAGAGGGGAGAGGTAGGAGAGTGCGTGGAGGGGAGTGGAGTGAGATTAGAGGGGAGAGGCAGGAGAGTGCGTGGAGGGGAGTGGAGTGAGATGAGAGGGGAGAGGCAGGAGAGTGCGTGGAGGGGAGTGGAGTGAGATGAGAGGGGAGAGGTAGGAGAGTGCGTGGAGGGGAGTGGAGTGAGATGAGAGGGGAGAGGTAGGAGAGTGCGTGGAGGGGAGTGGAGTGAGATGAGAGGGGAGAGGTAGGAGAGTGCGTGGAGTATAATGAGATGAGAGGGGAGAGGCAGGAGAGTGCGTGGAGGGGAGTGAGATGAGGTGGGAGATGCCAGTAACGTCCACGGTGGATCTTGAACGGGGGAGTGGAGTGGACAGGGCAGATCGCTGAGGGATGAAGTTGGGGTGGGAGTTCCAGACAGTGGGGGCAGCAGATGAGAAGGAGTGAAGGAGCGGGGGGAGGGAGGTGAAACCCGCTGACCTTGTTCCCTCCAGTTGGTGATGGAGACCAGGTCACCCCCGGCCGTGCGGCAGACGTTGCGACTGTTGATCCACGTGTCCCACTCGGACTCGTTGGAGTGGAACCTGTAGCACTTCAACGACAGCCGCACCACCACCACCACACGGAGCACTTCAACTACAGCCGCACCACCACCACCACACGGAGCACTTCAACGACAGCCGCACCACCACCACCACACGGAGCACTTCAATGACAGCCGCACCGCCACCACCACACGGAGCACTTCAACGACAGCCGCACCACCACCACCACACGGAGCGCTTCAACGACAGCCGCACCACCACCACACAGAGCGCTTCAACGACAGCCGCACCACCACCAGCACACGGAGCACTTCAACGACAGCCGCACCACCACCACCACACGGAGCGCTTCAACTACAGCCGCACCACCACCACACGGAGCGCTTCAACGACAGCCGCACCACCGCCACCACACGGAGCACTTCAACGACAGCCGCACCGCCACCACCACATGGAGCGCTTCAACGACAGCCGCACCACCACCACACGGAGCACTTCAACGACAGCCGCACCACCACCACCACACGCAGCGCTTCAACAACAGCCGCACCACCACCACCACACGGAGCACTTCAACGACAGCCGCACCACCACCACAGGGAGCACTTCAACGACAGCCGCACCACCACCACACGGAGCACTTCAACGACAGCCGCACCACCACCACCACACGCAGCGCTTCAACAACAGCTGCACCGCCACCACCACACGGAGCACTTCAACGACAGCCGCACCACCACCACACGGAGCACTTCAACGACAGCTGCACCACCACCACCACACGCAGCGCTTCAACAACAGCCGCACCACCACCACCACACGGAGCACTTCAACGACAGCCGCACCACCACCACACGGAGCACTTCAACGACAGCCACACCACCACCACACGGAGCACTTCAACGACAGCCACACCACCACCACCACACGCAGCGCTTCAACAACAGCCGCACCACCACCACCACACGGAGCACTTCAACGACAGCTGCACCACCACCACACGGAGCACTTCAACGACAGCCGCACCACCACCACACGCAGCGCTTCAACAACAGCCGCACCACCACCACCACACGGAGCACTTCAACGACAGCCGCACCACCACCGCCACACGGAGCACTACAACGACAGCCGCACCGCCACCACACGGAGCACTTCAACGACAGCCGCACCACCACCACATGGAGCACTTCAACGACAGCCGCACCACCACCACCACACGGAGCACTTCAACGACAGCCGCACCGCCACCACACGGAGCACTTCAACGACAGCCGCACCACCACCACATGGAGCACTTCAACGACAGCCGCACCACCACCACCACATGGAGCGCTTCAACGACAGCCGCACCACCGCCACCACACGGAGCACTTCAACGACAGCCGCACCGCCACCACACGGAGCACTTCAACGACAGCCGCACCACCACCACACGGAGCACTTCAACGACAGCCGCACCACCACAACCACATGGAGCACTTCAACGACAGCTGCACCACCACCACCAGACGGAGCACTTCAACGACAGCCGCACCACCACCACACGGAGCACTTCAACGACAGCCGCACCACCACCACACGGAGCACTTCAACGACAGCCGCACCGCCACCACACGGAGCACTTCAACGACAGCCGCACCGCCACCACACGGAGCACTTCAACGACAGCCGCACCACCACCACCACACAGAGCACTTCAACGACAGCCGCACCACCACCACCACACAAAGCACTTCAACGACAGCCGCACCACCACCACCACACGGAGCACTTCAACGACAGCCGCACCACCGCCACCACACGGAGCGCTTCAATGACAGCCGCACCACCACACGGAGCACTTCAACGACAGCCGCACCGCCACCAGCACATGGAGCACTTCAACGACAGCCGCACCACCACCACCACACGGAGCACTTCAACGACAGCCGCACCACCGCCACCACACGGAGCGCTTCAATGACAGCCGCACCACAACACGGAGCACTTCAACGACAGCCGCACCGCCACCACCACACGGAGCACTTCAACGACAGCCGCACCACCACCAGCACACGGAGCACTTCAATGACAGCCGCACCACCACCACCACACGGAGCACTTCAACGACAGCCGCACCACCACCGCCACACGGAGCACTTCAACGACAGCCGCACCACCACCACCACACGGAGCACTTCAACGACAGCCGCACCACCACACGGAGCACTTCAACTACAGCCGCACCACCACCAGCACACGGAGCACTTCAATGACAGCCGCACCACCACCACACGGAGCACTTCAACGACAGCCGCACCACCACCACCACACGGAGCACTTCAACGACAGCCGCACCACCACCACCACACGGAGCACTTCAACGACAGCCGCACCACCGCCACCACATGGAGCCCTTCAATGACAGCCGCACCACCACCACACGGAGCACTTCAACTACAGCCGCACCACCACCACCACACGGAGCACTTCAACGACAGCCGCACCACCACCACACGGAGCACTTCAACGACAGCCGCACCACCACCACCACACGGAGCACTTCAACGACAGCCGCACCACCACCACACGGAGCACTTCCATAGACAGCCGCACTGCCACCACACGGAGCACTTCAACGACAGCTGCACCACCACCACCACACGGAGCACTTCAACGACAGCCGCACCGCCACCACACGGAGCACTTCAACTACAGCCGCACCCACCACCCACGGAGCACTTCAACGACAGCCGCACTGCCACCACACGGAGCACTTCAAACGACAGCTGCACCACCACCACCACACGGAGCACTTCAACGACAGCCGCACCACCACCACCACACGGAGCACTTCAACTACAGCCGCACCACCACCACCACACGGAGCACTTCAACGACAGCCGCACCACCACCACCACACGGAGCACTTCAACGACAGCCGCACCACCACACCACACGGAGCACTTCAACTACAGCCGCACCACCACCACCACACGGAGCACTTTAACGACAGCCGCACCGCCACCACCACACGGAGCACTTCAACGACAGCCGCACCACCACCACCACACGGAGCACTTCAACGACAGCCGCACCACCACCACACGGAGCACTTCAACGACAGCCGCACCACCACCAGCACACGGAGCACTTCAACGACAGCCGCACTGCCACCACATGGAGCACTTCAACGACAGCCGCACCACCACCACATGGAGCACTTCAACGACAGCCGCACCACCACCACATGGAGCACTTCAACGACAGCCGCACCACCACCACATGGAGCACTTCAACGACAGCCGCACCACCACCACACGGAGCACTTCAACGACAGC
Organism: Lethenteron reissneri; assembly: GCF_015708825.2. NCBI lineage: Eukaryota > Metazoa > Chordata > Hyperoartia > Petromyzontiformes > Petromyzontidae > Lethenteron > Lethenteron reissneri. Next base: position 7,756,615 of record NC_083839.1, read on the forward strand.
CGCACCACCACCACCACACGGAGCACTTCAACGACAGCCGCACCACCACCACCACACGGAGCACTTCAACGACAGCCGCACCACCACCACCACATGGAGCACTTCAACGACAGCCGCACCACCACCACCACATGGAGCACTTCAACGACAGCCGCACCACCACCACACCACATGGAGCACTTCAACGACAGCCGCACCACCACCACACGGAGCACTTCAACGACAGCCGCACCACCACCACCACACGCAGCGCTTCAACGACAGCCGCACCACCACCACCACACGGAGCACTTCAACGACAGCCGCACCACCACCACCACATGGAGCACTTCAACGACAGCCGCACCAACCACCACCACATGGAGCAACTTCAACGACAGCCGCACCACCACCACACGGAGCACTTCAACGACAGCCGCACCACCACCACCACAGGGAGCACTTCAACGACAGCCGCACCACCACCACCACACGGAGCACTTCAACGACAGCCGCACCACCACCACCACAGGGAGCACTTCAACGACAGCCGCACCACCACCACACGGAGCACTTCAACGACAGCCGCACCACCACCACCACACGGAGCACTTCAACGACAGCCCGCACCACCACCACCACACGGAGCACTTCAACGACAGCCGCACCACCACCACACGGAGCACTTCAACGACACCCGCACCACCACCACATGGAGCACTTCAACGACAGCCGCACCACCACCACACGGAGCACTTCAACGACAGCCGCACCACCACCACACGGAGCACTTCAACGACAGCCGCACCACCACCACATGGAGCACTTCAACGACAGCCGCACCACCACCACACGGAGCACTTCAACGACAGCCGCACCACCACCACCACACGGAGCACTTCAACGACAGCCGCACCACCACCAGCACACGGAGCACTTCAACGACAGCCGCACCACCACCACACGGAGCACTTCAACGACAGCCGCACCACCACCACCACACGGAGCACTTCAACGACAGCCGCACCACCACACGGAGCACTTCAACGACAGCCGCACCACCACCAGCACACGGAGCACTTCAACGACAGTCGCACCACCACCACACGGAGCACTTCAACGACAGCCGCACCACCACCACACGGAGCACTTCAACGACAGCCGCACCACCACCACAAGGAGCACTTCAACGACAGCCACACCACCACCACACGGAGCACTTCAACGACAGTCGCACCACCACACGGAGCACTTCAACGACAGCCGCACCACCACCACACGGAGCACTTCAACGACAGTCGCACCACCACCACACGGAGCACTTCAACGACAGCTGCATCACCACCACACGGAGCACTTCAACGACAGCCGCACCACCACCACACGGAGCACTGCAACGACAGCCGCACCACCACCACACGGAGCACTTCAACGACAGCCGCACCACCGCCACACGAAGCACTTCAACAACAGCCGCACCACCACCACCACACGGAGCACTTCAACGACAGTCGCACCACCACCACCACACGGAGCACTTCAACGACAGTCGCACCACCACCACCACACGGAGCACTTCAACGACAGCCGCACCACCACCGCCACACGGAGCACTTCAACGACAGCCGCACTGCCACCACACGCAGCGCTTCAACGGACGCCGCACCACCACCACACGGAGCACTTCAACGACAGCCGCACCACCACACGGAGCACTTCAACGACAGCCGCACCACCACCACCACACGGAGCACTTCAACGACAGCCGCACCACCACCACAAGGAGCACTTCAACGACAGCCGCACCACCACCACACGGAGCACTTCAACGACAGCCGCACCACCACACGGAGCACTTCAACGACAGCCGCACCACCACCACACGGAGCACTTCAACGACAGTCGCACCACCACCACACGGAGCACTTCAACGACAGCTGCACCACCACCACACGGAGCACTTCAACGACAGCCGCACCACCACCACACGGAGCACTTCAACGACAGCCGCACCACCACCACCACACGGAGCACTTCAACGACAGCCGCACCACCGCCACACGGAGCACTTCAACAACAGCCGCACCACCACCACCACACGGAGCACTTCAACGACAGTCGCACCACCACCACACGGAGCACTTCAACTACAGCCGCACCACCACCACCACACGGAGCACTTCAACGACAGTCGCACCACCACCACACGGAGCACTTCAACGACAGTCGCACCACCACCACCACACGGAGCACTTCAACGACAGCCGCACCACCACCGCCACATGGAGCACTTCAACAACAGCCGCACCACCACCACCACACGGAGCACTTCAACGACAGTCGCACCACCACCACCACACGGAGCACTTCAACGACAGTCGCACCACCACCGCCACATGGAGCACTTCAACAACAGCCGCACCACCACCACCACACGGAGCACTTCAACGACAGTCGCACCACCACCACCACACGCAGCGCTTCAACGACAGCCGCACCACCACCACACGCAGTGCATCGACGAGGAGACGCACCACCAGCACCACAAGATGGCGCCACACTGTACACTGTACAACATCGCCATTGTACTAACCTCGCTAGGTGCAATCTAGGCCGCTATCCCTGGCCAGTACTCTAAATTAACTTGTTAGATTTAAAGTTGTTACAGGACATCCTTTTGGGTATCTTTCGTCATATTTTTTCGGAACTTAGATGTAAACAAGAAATCTCTGCAAATTTCTAACCAAATTTTGTTTTACCTCCCCCTCAGGAATGTGTACGTATATTTGTTTGTGTATTGGGTGCAATTGTGAACAACAGCCATATCGGACATAAGAGCTTTTTTTTTTGTTTAGATCGTGTAAATATATAAACGTGTCATTAAAACCCGCCACTACCTGACACAGCCAACTAGTAAGGGTTGTCACGTAAACAGAACGTGGCCAATTCGTCACTAGTACAGCACACCGGAGTGTTGGAGAGCCAAGCCACAACATTTACAATCTGAGTACGACGTTTTGCCAGTAATTGCAACTAGCTTCATCAGGCGACAGCCAGATTTGAGGAGAAGTCCACCTGTTTCGTTCCATATATAGAGGCGCAGATGTGGTAACCGCATCAGACATGAGTACATCTGTGAGGGTTTAGGTCTGGCGGCCAACCCTATGTCTGTATGTGGGGGGGGGGGGGGGGGGGGGGGGTAGCCTGCCAGAAGCCTTAACGACGTCACCAGTTTAAAAGTAGCAGAGCCACTGACAAACTGCTTGGTGGGCGACGCCCGCCACCCCAATCTCATTGGAAGGCATCGCAGGATTCAGATCGGATTGGTGCAAAGGGGAGGGGCGGGAAGATTAAATAATTAACAAGGAACGGTTGATAAAGAGGAAAGGAGATTGGAAGAAAGAGGATAACCTGCTAAAAAGGGGGGGGGGCATACAGGACATATAGGGGGCCCGAGAGAGAGCTCGGGGCGCATCCTGGAGTGTCGCATGGTCCGTATGGTCTCTAAGTGTTTGCACGTTATCTGCAAATAAACGATAGAGTTGAACTATACTTGCCTCGTCCAAAGTCCTTTTCACATATATCTAAATCGGCATAAACATTGGTACACTGCAGCTCAAAGACTCGCCCCTACTAGGTGTTTCGCGAAGCTAGGAGATGTCCATGGCTGAGCTCGGCATTTAAAGGCCCCAAGACCGGAATTTGTGATCTTGCCGACAATATATCTTAGGTGGTGAAGTGCATTGTTTTATTTCCGTTGTTTCACGTCACGTTGCGTTTTCCGGGGAAACGCATCCCCAACGTAAATCGAGGACTCGCCACGAAAATTACTTTGGTCATAATTTATGATTTACTATTATTACTACTATTATTACTATCATGGAGAGACACACGCCAAGTCCCGGGACTCGTGCTCCAGGAGGGGGTGCCGCAGCTATGTTGGGTTTTCATTATTTGGAAGACTGCTTCCCTGCCAATCGATTCGCGTGGGGAGAAACAGATACAGGCGGTCCTCGACTTATGAATGCCCTCACTTACGAACGCCTGCACTCAGGAACGATGACACTTACGAAACAGCTTCCATGAAATATAATTTTTTTACATTTCTTCTTATTTATGAGTTTAACAAAGCTTCCCTTTATGTTGAACCGTAACGCTTTTCATAATGTGAACCATACGGGCATTTAAATACACGGTGCAACTGTTGAGTTCCCAGCGAGACTTACGAACGGTTCGACTTACGAACCAATTCGACTTACAAACGGGTCTCCGGGAACGAAATTTCATTTTTCGTAACGCGAGAACTTGCCCGTACCTTGTTTCCAAAGGGCAGCCAGTCGGAGGGGCAGCCGCCGGCAGTGGGGGCGGTGGGGGGGAGCGTGGGAAGCCCCGCGGCCGACGCGTTGTTGCGCTCGCAGATGAACACCAGGGGCACGCCGCAGTTGATGTCGTTCCATTTCCCTGCGCCAGCCGCAGAAAACCGAGCGGGGCAATCGCCACCCCCACGCACCCACCGCCACACCGCATGCACCCCACGTCGTAAGTTTTGTGTAAAAAGGCCGGAGGGAAAGGGGGCCCCCTAAAAACTACGAAGCCGCCAGTTGATCATCGATTATAATCCAGCACCGCGCGCTTATCCGGCAGCTTCTAACATTTCATCCGGCAGTCCCGGGCCGATGCCGGGGAAACCGGGAGAAACTGCTCCAAATGCTGTAAACGAGTCCGGCGATCGTCAAACACGTCGTGGTTGTGTTGAAACAAGAGCGTAGTGGTGTGTGACAAAAATAATAAAAACATAATCAGTGTTCACCCTTTCTGGAAAATTTAAAACAAAAGGTGTTAAGATTTCGATTTAAAGCTTTCGTGACTGCAGGGATTCATCTTCTTGGTTATTTTGGTAAAGTCACGTAGAATGGAAATAAATAATAAAAATAAAACATAATTAAATAATTCTCACGACGTTTCGGCCACAACGCAAGCAGCCGTCCTCAGGTGAAGACGGCTGCTTGCGTTGTGGCCGCAACGTCGTGAGAATTGTATTGCGACTTTACCGAAAGAACCAAAAAGGTGTTAAGATGTTCAAACACCAAATAGAAACCTTTTTGCAAGGGATCAAGTTCGCATTAACCACACAGGTTCCTTCTGGTGAACTTCCAAACAAACACGCTCTGATAATAATCAATGGCGTTGTCTTTGAAATTGATTGGCCTACACCAGTGACAGTAGCAGCCTTCTTTAGGGCCTCGTCTGACTAGCAGTGTCAGCCCAGAGGCTAAATGAACTTGAACTAAATGAACTTGGAACTAACGCCAAAGGGCGGCTACGTAGTGGTGCTACGAACATCGCCCCATCGTGCAGAGTCTTCGAGATTGGAGTGGTAAGTTCGGTACAGTAAATACAGGAACTTTTTACAGTTGCAAATTTATTTTTGTCTATTTGTATGCTTATTTGTGCCAATGTCACATAGTAAAAACGTTTTAAAACACACGCAAAAACACACACAACACCTAACATTTAATGTTATGCAAGAATGTGCACAAATTTGCTATTTCAAGTAACGATGATGTAGTGATTATCCGGCGTGTTTAGAAATCCGGCATCCCCGAAGCCGCCGAATAAGACTGGTCTCCAATTTGTTAATCGGCGTCTGCTTCAGAAATGAAATGTGCTGTTTATTATGGATTTTGACGTTCTGAATTTCAAAAATGACAAACCAACTGATTGGCTACTGTTCTGAAGATATTTATGTTTTTACATTTCACGTCTATGTATATTGTGTAGATAGTATAGTTACTCTTTGGTTCTTTCGGTAAAGTCACGTAGGTGAAAAAATACAAATAATCAAACTAAATCACAAAAATATGGAACGCTTCACGAATTTGCGTGTCATTCGTGAAGCGTTCCATATTTTTGCGATTTAGTTTGATTATTTCTATTTTTATTCTTATTTTTTCACCTACGTGACTTTACCGAAAGAACCAAAGAGTATGGATCCTTGCAGTCACGAAAACTTCAAATCTAGAATAGATAGTAGAGTTTTACTAGTAAATTTCAAACCTAGGTCTGTTCATGTCTTTATAGTTGCTTTACATAACATATCATCCGTCCTGTTCATGTGTAGTGACATAAGAAGGGAGGGGCTGCTGGGGGCTCTGGGTTCCCGGGCGGGTCCAGACGCTTAAGCCTCTGGGCGCCAGGCGCTGGGTTCCCAGGGGGTCCAGACGCTTAAGCCTCTGGGCGCCGCCAACGGGGGGGGGGGGGGCTGTGTGTGCTCTGTGGGATGTCTGGTGGCGCACACGGCCCCACCCCTTGTTGGACCAGGCATAAAAGAAGAGCTCCCTGGACAATCGGGGCCCAGTTGTAACTCAAGACCCAAGACCCACGACCAGCCATCTGAAGACCCTGGGATGCTGTGAGAGCCAGCGCTGGGACTCTGGAACTCCCGACTCTACGACCTTGTGAGGGCGAGTTCCGGAGCGTAGCCAGAGTAGAGTATCTAGGCTGTGTACCTAGGCTGTAACAGAGTATCAGGACTGTTGGAGAGTTGGACTGTTGGAGTGTTGTATTGTAATAAAGAAGTTACCTCTACAAGTGTCTCCGGAACCCGTTACACTTGTAACACTTAAAAAATCAGCAAAAGGGTTATATACTTACAATTTATTATGAAACAAAAGGCAAAAAACTATTATGTGTATATAAGCACATAGTTTAGTCCTTATTCGGTGTCTACTCAGCGCTTCTTGGCTTGTCTCTTGTATTCATTAAATGGAACGCCTCTTGTCACTGTCCAGCAGTAGTCTGCAAACATTGATGGGCTCCATTTGCCCTGATAGCGTTTCTCCTTTGTTGCAAATGTAGCCGGTCACGTAGGTAGAAAATAAATTAAATGTCGACGTTTCGGGCGCAACACAAACGTCCGTCATCAGGTGGGACGACCACAGCAAGAAACAATTCATAATCAACGTTTTTGGGTTTAGATCGCGTTATTTATAAATGTGTCGTAACCCTCCACCACCCGACAATTGCTGAAGTGGGCAAAAGGGCTGCCGTGACACGAGGCTATATAGGGAAGAGAGTGGGGGAGGAGCCAGGGAGGAGAGATAGAGAGAGGGTTAAGGGTAGGAGGTGTGTACTGTAGGAGGAGTGGAGTGCTGCTCACTAAACTCCGCCTACCCCTAACCCCCCTCTCTATCTCTCCTCCCTGACTCCCCCCCCCCCCTCTTACCTATATAGCCTCTTGTTACCGCAACCCTTTTGCCCACTTCAGCAATTGTTTCTTGCTGTGGTTGTCCCACCTGATGACGGACGCTTGTGTTGCGCCCGAAACGTCGTGATTTAATTCTAGATTTGAAGCTTTCGTGACTGCAAGGATTCATATTCTTAGGTTTTTTCAGTAAAGTCACGTAGGTAAAACATCAAAATTAATGAAAATAAAATAAAATAAAGATCACGACGTTTCGTGATCTTTATTTTATTTTTATTAATTTTGATGTTTTACCTACGTGACTTTACCGAAAAAACCTAAGAATACGTCGTGATTTAATTTATTTTATTTTTCACCTACGTGACTTTACCGAAAGAACCAACGAGTATGCAGAGCTCCTTTTGCAGAAGCGACCTGGCTGTCACAAATCGATGGTGGCTCAACGGAGCGGGCTTTATCATCGCGTGGAAATGTATTGTCGGCCAAATGATCTCAAAACGTGAATTTTGTTGATCGTGAATGTGGAGGGGGAAAAAACCCCACAGGACCACGGAGAGAAATCCATGCGTCCACGGGAAGAGAGACACGCAGACTCCAAATATACAGCAGCAGGCGTCAGGGTCGGGATAGAATCCACGACCTCCTGTATATCAGGCGAGGTAGTTAACATCTCCTAGCCACCGTGATGATGATGATGATGAGAGAGAGACACGCAAACTCCAAATATACAGCAGCAGGCATCAGGGGTCGGGATCGAACCCACGACCTCCTGTACACCAGGCGAGGTAGTTAACATCTCCTAGCCACTGTGATGATGATGAAAGAGAGACACGCAAACTCCAAATATACAGCAGTAGGTGTCAGGGTTGGGATCGAACCCACGACCTCCTGTACACCAGGCGAGGTAGTTAACATCTCCTAGCCACCACAGTGCCGCTGCGAGGGAGGCCTCAACTGAGAGGGGGCTCCAGAGGGTGACTCCGCCATAGGGTCATTTTGGACCTACTCTTCCTTCATCGTCATCATCGTTGTCATCATTATCGTCATCAACATCATCGTTGTCGTCATCATCATCACCGTCATCATCGTCATCATCGTTGTCATCATTATCGTCGTCGTCACCATCATCGTCGTCATCACCAGCATCATCATTGTCATCATTATCGTCATCGTCGTCATCGTCATCATCATCGTCGTCGTCATCACCATCGTCGTCGTCATCACCATCGTCATCCTCATCACCATCATGATCGTCGTCATCATTGTCATCGTCATCATCATCGTCATCATCATCATCGTCATCCCTATCGCCATCGCCATCATCATCGTCGTCATCACCATGATCGTCGCCCCCCAACAACGACGGACGGGTAAGCGCTGGCTCGGGGGACAGGCGGCGTAGGTGCAGAGTGTTGATCTCTTACCGTTCCTGGAGTACATCGTGCCGCAGCTCTCCTCCATGTTGGCGTCGTTGGGCTCGTTGTGAGCCCAATTCTCAAACGTGATGGGAGTTCCATCCACCCAGCTGTGACAACAACAAAAACTCTCAAACGTGATGGGAGTTCCATCCACCTAACTGTGACAACAACAACAACAACTCTCACACGTGACGGGAGTTCCATCCACCCAGCTGTGACAACAACAACAACATCAACAACAACATCAACTCTACCACAAGACGGGAGTACCATTCCCCCAGCTGTGACAACAACAACATCAACGACGGTCAAACTCAGCCTCAGATGAGTACCCGGTGCACGCCGCGTACAACATCAGCACCGGGGGAGACAAAGGCGGCCGGGCGTGGCGCCGACCACCCGCCCCCCTCGTGCGCCGTGTGGGCCTTCGCAGGTGCGGCCCCCCGGTGTGGCGCCAACTCACCGAGGTCTCCGTTCAATGCCGAGCTCCAGGCCGATGTACCACTGCTCGTCACGCGCCATCCTCGCCACCTACGCAGCAGAAGAAGAAGGGGCAAAGGTAACCCCCCCGCTCACAACCCCCCCGCTCACCCCCCCCCCCGCTCACCCCCCCCCCGCTCACCACCCCCCTGCTCACCCCCCCGCTGGTGGGGTGAGTGGGGGATTGATTGAGTGGGATGCCGAGTGGGTGGGTGAGTGAGATGGTGGGGGTAGAGTGGGGGATTGATGGAGTAGCATGCCGAGTGAGTGAGTGGGTGAGTGAGATGGTAGGGTAGAGTGGGGGATTGATTGAGTGGGGTGCCGAGTGGGTGAGTGAGATGGTGGGAGTAGAGTGGGGGATTGATGGAGTGGGGTGCTGAGTGAGTGAGTGGGTGAGTGAGATGGTGAGTGTTTTAGTTTGTGAGTGGGTGAGAAAGTGAGTGAGTGATTGATTGTGTGTGTGAGCCGGTGGGTAGGTGAGTGGGTTATTGACGGAGTGTGTGAGTGCATCATCATCATCACCGACAGCATCATCAGTAGCAGCATCATCAGCAGCAGCATCATCGCCGGCAGCATCAGCAGAAAGCATCAGCATCACCAGCGCCGTGAGCGGCAGCGTGAGCGGCGGGTCACCTTCCGATAGAGGAAGAACCACTCCTCTTTGTCAGCGATGGAGGCGAGCTCGCCGCCGAGGCTCCGGCAGGCTGCCCGCGCCGGCACGAAGGGCAGCTTCAGCGAGTCGTTGAGGAGGTACTCCACCTCGCCACGCACCACCCACTGAGACCCCAACGGCCCCGGCGCTGCGTTGCGGCACGCGGAGTAAGGGGGGTAAAACGTAATGACGACAACAATAATAACAATAATAACAACAGCAATAACAACAACAATAATAACAATAACAATAGTAACAACAATAATAATAACAATAACAACACCAACAATAATAACAAAAACAACAATAATCTTCTTGGTTCTTTCGGTAAAGTCACATAGAATGGAAATAATAAAATAATTATAAAAAAACAATAAAATAAAATTCTCATAGTGAGAATTTTATTTTATTACTAGCATAAGTACCCGGCGTTGCCCGGATGAAAAATATATTTCTTAATAACCTTACATATATACACAGATGGGCTGCTACCCCTGCCCCCCCCCCAGCCACGATCTCCTCGGCCGCTGTGCAGTAATATGTACGGCCTATAGTGTGGTGGGGTGTCGAGGCCTAGTACCGTGCAGAGCCTCCGGCCTCGCCTAAATTGCCCACCCGGCTGAGGCTGGGTACGGGTGCCGTTCCCCCCCCCCCCCCGCGCTACAATAATACTGTCTAATCGCTATAATTTTATTATCTACCGACCCTATAATAGTAATTGCACACATTGGGGTGGGGGGGGAGTGAAGAGGACGTGAAACTTTGATGAATTTACCTCAGAGTCGCGTGGTAATGCGTGCGCATATTTTTAACGGAAATTAAAAATGGCGTCCACCCCGCAGCGAATGCGTCGCTACCCGTTGCCAGGGGCAACCGCCATCCAATGAAACTGCGTATGGTCCGGCGACACACAGACAGACAGACAGATTTGCGATTTTATATATACAGATGTTTTATTAATTCTCACAGTGAAAATTTTATTTTATTATGTCTTATTAATTCTCACAGTGAAAATTTTTTTTTATTATGTTTTATTTTTATTATTTTATTATTTCCCTTTTCTCACGAACGTTTCGGCCACAACTCAAGCAGCCGTCCTCAGATGAAGAACAGGTCTGTCGAGAAGACAGAGTCCGAATAACAATTACAACACCAACAATAATAACAACAAGAATAACAACACCAACAATAATAACAACAACAATAATAACAATAATACCAACAATAACAACACCAATAACAACAACAATTATAACAACAATAATAACAACAACTATTATAACAACAATTATAACAACAACTACAACAACAACAATAAGAACAATATCAACAACAATAACAACAATAATAATGACGACAACAAAATCTTTGGTCAGTGTAACACGCAGGCTTTTTTCGAACAGGTGGACTTCTCCACAGATCTGGCTGTCGCCTGATGAAGCTGGTTGTAGTTACTGGCGAAACGTCGCGCTGCTCAGATTGTAAATGTTGTCGCTTGGCTCTCCAACACACCGGTTAGTGCTGTACTAGTACACTACACTATACACTACACTATACACTACTATACACTACACTATACACTACACTATACACTACACTATACACGACTATACACTACACTATACACTACACTATACACGACTATACACGACACTATACACTACACTATACATTACGCTACACACGACTATACACTACACTATACATTACTATACACTACACTATACACGACTATACACTACACTATACGCTACACTATACACTACACTATACACGACTATACACGACACTATACACTACACTATACACTACTATACACTACACTATACACTACACTATACACTACTATACACTACACTATACACGTGTGCTGTACTAGTGACGAATTGGCACGTTCTGTTTACGTGACAACCCTTACGAGTTGGCTGTGTCGGGTGGTGGTCTAACGACACATTTATATATTTACGCGATCTAAGCCAAACAAGCCTCTATTATGGATTATAACAGATTTGGTTTTCACAGGATCATGCGTGTGTGTGTGTATGTGTGTGTGTATGTGTGCGTGTGTGTATGTGCGTGTATGTGCGTGTATGTGTTAGCGCGCTGCGCTACAAACCCGGCGACCCGGGTTCGATTCCCACTTACGGCCAACACCAGTGACAATTATCTGAACCGGTCCTGGGCCTCCCCGAGGTCGACTCAGCCTCAAATGAGTACCTGGCACAGCGTGTAAACATCGTCACTGGGAAGACAAAGGCGGCCGGACGTGGTGTTGGCCACCCACCCCCTCGTGTGCCGTGCCGGCCTTCATAGGCACTCGCTAACAGCACTTGCCCCAACAGTCTGTTGAGGCTACACGGGGGATCGTTGTCTTTGTGTGCGTGTGAAACATCAGCAGTAGAAAGTTGAGGTCGAAAGGAGGAGCCCTCTCACCTGGGGCCGGCTCTGTCGGCGGTGGCTTCACAGCAACGCCTGCAACAACAACAAAGGACAAGACAAAGATCCCCCGTATAGCCTTGACAGACTGGCGGGGAAAGTGCTGCTAAGCAAGCAGCACCTATGGAGGCGGGCACGGCACACGAAGGGGGTTGGTGGCCAGCACCACGCCCGGCCGCCTTTGTCTCCCGAAAGTGGCGATGTTTTTACACACCATCACCAGGTACTCATTAGAGGCTGAGTGGATCTAGGGGAGGCCCAGGACCGGTTCAGATAATCGTCACCGGTGTTGGCCGTGAGCGGGAATCGAACTCGGGTCGCCGGGTTCGTAGCGCGGCGCGCTAACAGCAGCATCACCGCTCCCCATGCACGTACAACAACAACAACCGCCATTTACCACTAAGTGGCGGTAACGTCACCACGGCGCTTGTGCCAGGCCATGTGCACGTCAAGGGCACGTAAAGTGTCGAATGCCCGCTGGCAGGAGATCACGGGATAGACCCAGGTGCCACGGGTTGACTAACCGAGATGACTGGACGATGCACCACCTGGCCCCCTACTGTGCCAACTTGCTGTGTTCTAGCTGCCAAGCGCTCCGCTCGTTGTTGTGAGCGTCGCTCCTCCGCCCTCCGTTGTTGCTGGAGGGTGACTGCCTCCAACTGCCCAGTAGCGTCCTTCACGAGCCTCCTCTACAGAGGCCGATCTTGACACCGCTGGTACCAGTTATCGGTAAATCCACTCAGCTCTTACGTCCTCTTGTACCACATCACTCCATCTCATCTCTAGCCTGTGCCACGCCCGTTTAGGCCCCTTGATCCGGCCGAACAAAAGCTGTTTAGGCATGCGGTGGCTGGGCATGCGGGCTACATGACCCAGCCAACACAGCCTTGCCTGCCAGAGGAGCTCACCGATGGGACTTTGTCCAGATCTTTCAAGGATTTGTGAGCTCATCACACACTCCAGCCTGGTTCCACCCAGGATGGAAGGTAGACAGGCCAGCCAGAATGTTTTAACCGGCAAAGATGTTCCATTATGGGGGGGGGTCCACGTTTCGTACATCTCCTTCTCAATCCTGGCTCCCCCCACCCACCGCCCCCACCACCCACCCCCCGACCCCCCACCCAGGCTCACCTCGTGCCACCTTGCACACCCAGTTCATGAACGCGTTGCAGTCGATGTCGTTCCACTCGGAGGCCCAGCCCCGATTCGCCTCGCCGCAGTGCTCCGTGTTGCCGTAGTTGTTGGGCTCCCCGCGCCCCCAGTTCTTGAACGACACCTGGGCCACGGGAGGGCCCCACGGGGGCGGCCGACAAACAAGCGGGGAGAGCAGGGGGCAAGCAGTGCGAGTTAGAAGAAGGCGGCGCTGCTCCGTTTAAATTGGGGCGAGGGTCATTTTTGTTTTTTTGGGAGACGCAGACGACGACGATGATGGTGATGAAGATGACGACAATGACGACGATGACGACGATAACGACGATGACGACGATGACGATGATGACGACGACGATGACGACAACGACAATGATGACAACGACAATGACGACAATGACAATGACGACGACGACGACGACGACAATGACGACAACGACAATGATGACGATACTGACAATGATGACGATAATGACGACAATTACGACAATGACGACAACAATGACCGCAATGACGACGATGACGACAACAATGACCACAATGACGATGACAGTGACGATGACGACGACAATCACGACGATGGGAGGAGAGAGAAATTCCAAGTGGGGAGCAGAGCGAGTGGTAGAAGCAGAGAGAGAGAGAGAGACAAGTGTTGCGACCTGCAGTGCGGCGAGCGCGTGGGTGAGCGGGTGAGCGGGTGGCAGAGCGACTGGGTGAGCGGGTGAGCGGGTGGCAGAGCGACTGGGTGAGCGGGCGAGCGGGTGGCAGAGCGACTGGGTGAGCGAATTGGTGAGCGCGAGTGCGCCGGCCGCGCGCTCACCGGCGTGCCGTCGCTCCACACGAAGCCCTTGTCCGGGTCCAGGCTATTGAGGCCGATCCAGTAGTGGGTATCTGGAAACGGCTGACGCCTTGTCGCAGCAAATCAACAACAATCAACAAAAACAATCAACAAAAAGAATCAGCGACAACAACGACGACGACGCCATCGACAGGCCCCCCCCCCCCCCCCGGTGCGTGGGCCCCGGGGCCCACCTGGAGATCTTGTGCAGCAGGATGGCCTCCGAGCGGTCGTGCAAGCTCAGCAGGTCGGCGCCCTGCTGGCGGCAGTGCTCACGAGACTCGGCCCACGTGCGGCGCCCTTGCAGACGCACGAAGTTCAGCTGCAGCAGGGCGGGGGGGTGAGCGGGGGAGGGTGAGCGGGGGGGGGTGAGTGGGGGGGGGTGAGTGGGAGGGGGTGAGCGGGGGGGGGGTGAGCGGGGGGGTGAGTGGGGGGGGGTCAGCGGGGGGTGGGGGGGGGTGAGCGGGGGGGGGGGGTGAGCGGGGGGTGGTTGGTGAGTGGGCGGGGGTGAACAGGGGGGGGGGGTGAGCGGGGTGGGGGGTGAGTGGGGAAGGTGAGTGGGGGGGGGGGTGAGCGGGGGGTGGGGGGTGAGCGGGCGGTAGAGGGTGAGTGGGGAAGGTGAGTGGGGGGGGGGGGTGAGCGGGGGGTGGGGGGTGAGTGGGGAAGGTGAGTGGGGAAGGTGAGTAGGGGGGGGGTGAGCGGGGGGTGGGGGGTGAGCGGGGGGTGGGGGGTGAGTGGGGGGGGGTGAGTGGGGGGGTGAGCGGGGGGTGGGTGAGTGGGGAAGGTGAGTGGGGAAGGTGAGTGGGGGGGGGGGGTGAGTGGGGGGGGTGGGGGGGGTGGGGGGTAGGGTGAGTGGGGGGGGGGTGAGCGGGGGGTGGGTGGGTGAGCGAGGGGTGGGAGGGGGTGAGCCGGAGGGGGGGGGGGGTGCTGAGCTGTAGCTGAGTGTTGAGTGGAGTGGAGTGGTGATGATGTAAACGATGATGATGATGACATCATGCTCGGTAATCATATGCGTAGTAGATGATGGCGATGATGATGATGATGCAGATGACGTTGATGACGATGGCGTATGCCTGGTAAGCAGTACACCTTGTCGATGAAGATGATCACGACGACGATGACGACGACGTTTGTGAGGATGATGTGACAATGATGATGATGACGATCGGTCATGTTAATGAGCATTAT
Organism: Lethenteron reissneri; assembly: GCF_015708825.2. NCBI lineage: Eukaryota > Metazoa > Chordata > Hyperoartia > Petromyzontiformes > Petromyzontidae > Lethenteron > Lethenteron reissneri. Next base: position 7,771,959 of record NC_083839.1, read on the forward strand.
GACGACGTGACGATAACGACGTGATGACGATGACGACGATGATGACGACGATGATGACGATGACGACGATGACGACGACGACGACGATGATGATGATGACGATCGGTCATGTTAATGAGCATTATAACGACGTGACGATGACGACGTGATGACGACGATGATGACGACGATGACGACGACGAGGTGACGAGGCCTTGCCTGGTAGCAGTACTCGTGGTTGCCCAACGTCGTCCACCCGACGGCGCAGGGCAGGGGGGTGGGGGTGGGGCCGGGCGGGGTGGGGGGCGGGGGGGCCGTGACCCCCTGCGGGAGGCCCCGGCACGCGGCGCCGGCCCTTCCGCGCGTGCAGTTCCTGACGCTCCACAGCCCCGCGGCCGTGGTGCCGGCCTCCACCACCACGCAGCCCGCCGCATCGCCGCCTGCAGCCGCAACAACAACAACCACAACTACAACAACCACTACAACAACAACCACTACAACCACAACCATCGTCAACACAGCCCCGGCCTCGTGGCCTTGAAACTACAATAACCACAACAACCGCAGCAACCGCAACAACCGCAGCAACCGCAACAACCACAACAACCACAATAACCACAATAACCACAACAACCGCAACAACCGCAGCAACCACAACAACTGCAACAACCGCAACAACCGCAACAACCACAACAACCGCAACAACCGCAGCAACCACAACAACCACACCAACCGCAACAACCACAACAACCACAACAACCGCAGCAACCACAACAACCGCAACAACCGCAACAACCACAACAACCGCAACAACCGCATCAACCACAACAACCACAACAACCGCAACACCCACAACAACCGCAACAAGCGCGTGAGCGGGCTACCTGGCTGGTTGACTCCCCAGTGTGTGTAGGTCACCGGCCTTCCGTCGAGCCACCTGAAGGTCCCTGGTTGGTCGACGTCGCTCAGGCCCAGCCAATAGGAGCCCAGCGAGCCCAGGCCGATTTGGCTGGTGATGAACGCCTGCTCGAACCTAGCCAAGGCAAAGATCCCCCGTGTAGCCTCCGCTGGTGCGTTGGGGCAAGTGCCGTCAGTGAGCATCTAACGAAGGCCGGCGAATGCTGCAACACCCGGCCGCCTGTGTCTCCCCGGCGGCGATGTTTTACACGAAACAAACCGGGCGACCCATTTGGATAATCGTCACCGGTGTCGGTCGCGAGCGGAAAACCGGACTCGGGTCGCCGAAGTTCGTAGGGGCAGTGCGCTAACCGCTACGACCACCGCTCCCCACGTACGTACGCTACGTATGCGCTGAACTTCTTTCGCACCGTACGTAGCCAACGGCACTAGTCGTAACGCGACACGCGCCGTTGTGCGTAACGCGTGGCTGACGATGATGCGACGATGATTATAATGATGACAATGATGACGATCGTGATGATAATGATGATGAGGGCGATGATGATCGTGATGATTGTGATGATGAGGGCGATGATGATCGTGATGATTATGATGATGATGAGGGTGGTGATGATCGTGATGATTATGATGAAGGCGATGATGATCGTGATGATCGTGATGATGAGGGCGATGATGATCGTGATGATGATGATGAGGGCGATGATGATCGTGATGATTACGATGATGATGAGGGCGGTGATGATCGTGATGATCGTGATGATGAGGCCGATTATGATCGTGATGATTATAATGATGATGAGGGCGATGATGATGATGGCGATGATCGTGATGATTACGATGATGATGAGTGCGGTGATGATCGTGACGATGATGACGAGGGCGACGACGAGGCACCGGTCGTGGACGCTGGCGAGTGCCGCCCCCTGAGATGCGCAGCGAGCGACGGCGTCAGCGTGGCTCCGGGGCGCCGCTTCAAACACAAAGCACGCGGAGAGGAAGCGCTTCCAGCCCTGCGCACAACGTCAACAACATCAACAACATCATCAACATCATCAACAACAACATCAACAACAACAACATCAACAACATCATCAACAACATCAACATCATCAACAACAACATCATCAACAACAACATCAACAACAACATCAACAACAACATCAACAACATCATCAACAACAACATCATCATCAACAACATCAACAACATCATCAACAACAACAACATCATCATCAACACATCATCAACACATCATCAACAACAACAACATCATCAACAACATCAACAACAACAACATCAATCATCAACAACATCAACAACATCATCAACAACAACAACATCAACATCATCAACAACAACATCATCAACAACAACATCATCGACAACAACATAATCAACAACATCATCAACAACAACATCATCAACAACAACATTAACAACAACATCATCATCAACAACCTCGTCGTCATCATCATCAACAACTTCATCATCATCAACAATCTCATCATCAACAACATCATCAACAACATCAACAACATCATTAACAACATCATCATCGACAATCTCGTCATCATCATCATCAACAACCTCATCATCATCAACAATCTCATCATCAACAACAACATCAACAACAACATCATCAACAACAACATAATCATCATCAACAACCTCGTCGTCATCATCATCAACAACCTCATCATCATCAACAACCTCATCATCAACAACATCATCTACAACAACATCATAATCAACAAGAACATCGTCATCAACAACATCAATAACAACATCTATAACATCATCAACAATAATAACAACATCAACAGCATCAACCACATGAACATTGATCGCTAGGTGATGTGACCACAGTAATTGTACCAGGCATTTGGTGGTAGTTGTTGATGTTATGTCTCAGCTGCGTGGTGATGATGGTTGGTGGTCAATTTTGACGGATGGATGTTGTCGCTGTATCAGCTGAAGTGCTGCTGATGTTGATGGTGGAGGCTGCGGATGGCCGTCGGTGCTGACGGTGGTGGTGGTTGACGGTGGTGGTGGTGCGGCAAAACAACCCCCTACCTCCTCGTGGTGCCGGATGGGCAACGCTGTCGTGGGCAGTGCTGTGGGGGGAGGGCCAATTCCGATTGGCCTTTCCCCTCATGGCGTTTGTAACCACCACAGCGGCCAAATGGGGGCTCTGGACGGGTGCGAGGGACTGGTAACCCCTCCAGCTTCAATTAATTACCACTAAACCACGACGACAAAATTGTCTCCTGGCCAAACCCCATTTGGCGGAACCAGGAGACTGAATCTTCACCCTCAGGGCTCCTCCAGAAACAACAAAAAATCACTATGTGTGGCCACGTGGAATGTTTGAACGCTCACTGCGGAGGAAAGGCTGCCACTCCTCTGTCGGGAGCTGGATCTCTGTGGTATTCAGGAGGTCCGGTGGACCGGCTCTGGGTCCTGCCACCATGACGGGTGGACAGTCCTTTTCTCGGGGCAGGAGACTGCCAAACAACAGGGAGTGGCTCTTCTTCTGAACAAAAGAATGAAGGGGGCGTGGGAGCGTGGCGGTGAGGTGTGGGAAGCTGTAAGCCCCAGGCTACTTTGGGCTCGCCTTCCCATCAACCGGAGGCGAGGAGTCATGGTTGTGATTACTTATGCCCCCAACGAAGACGAACATCCGTGGAGGGATGCAGGCAAGACCGATGAGTCAGATGCCTTCTATGACCTCCTGTCACAGGTGCTAGCTAAAGTGGCCCCTCGGGATAGAGTCATCTTGTTGGGTGACTTCAATGCCCAAGTTGGTCATGATGCTGGCACCTGGTCTGGAATGATTGGAAGGCATGGGCCAGATCAGCTCAATAACGACGGCAAGATGCTGCTAGATTTTTGTGCAGCTCATGGGCTTGAAATTACCAACACGCTGTTCTGGCATTGACGCATCCACACAACATGATGGATGCATGCCAGGTCCAAGCAAGAACATCTGCTGGACTACATAGTGACGGAACAGCGGATGCAGGCCCATGTCCTTGACACCAGGACCTACCGTGGAGCTGATCTGCCCACTGACCATCGACTTGTCATATGTAAGATGCGCTTGCCATTCTTCCACTCCAGTGGTGGGTGTACACCCAGGACCCCATTCAAACCCTTAGTGGCATGGTCTCAGCTAGCTGATAAAAGTTGCAAGCGAGAATTGAATCATCGCTTGCGGCTGGGGTTGCCATCGTCCCCCACTCCTCCTGATGTCGAGGGGAAATGGGCGAGGTTTAGGACTGTGGCTCATGCAGCTGCAATGGCTACTTTAGTTACATGGTCCAGATCTACCCAGAAACCCTGGCTGACAGATGAGGTGTTCAAGCTGGCTGAGAAAAAGTGACAGGCCCACTCTCATCGGCTACAGCATCCCATGTCAGAGAATGAGGAGGCTTACCGAAGCCTTCGCTCGGAGGTTCGGAGAGCCGTGAGGTGCTGCAAGGATGGGTGGTGGTCGCAGGTTGCTGAGGAGATGGAGTCTGCCTCAATGGCCCGCGATCACAATTCGCTCTTTAATTCCATAAAAAAAGTAATCTGCAGTGCCACACCTATTACCATTGTAATAAGAGCCTATGTCCGGCTCACGTGGTGATCGGCTCTGCCGGTCCTGCTCTACAGCCAATGGGGGGAGAGCCTGGGAGCATGGCCTCGGCGTGATCACGGGATGTCAGCTAGGGTGATTAGTTCTGCTGGTCTTGGCCTCAGCCAATGGGAAGACAAGTAAAGGGCGTGGTCCTGGGAGTTGATGGGGAATCTGGAACATTCGCCGCAAGCTATTAAGGATTGGCGGGAGTGTACCACGTGACCCAGGCGTTAAATAAGGGGAGAGATCAGAGACACGTGGTCAGACACGGAACGAAGAGAGAGAGAGGGGCCACGCGCGAGCGGAGCTCCGGGTGCCAAGTGGCGGTGCGTCTCTTGTGGCTGTCTGCCCGCTTCCCGTTGCCTGCCAGCAACGTTGAGTGTTTGTGAACTGAAGAAGTGAAATAAAAGGACCGATTCCACAAGCCGTCTCCAAGAGGTTTATTACACCATCATTAGGGGAAAGATTGGTGATCCAATCTCCGACTCCTAGGAACAGGTTTGCAGATTTGCTGAGCATTTCTGTGAGGTCCTGGGGGAGGGGACATCAGCCTGGATAACGTGGAACAAAGTGGGGATGACCCTGCTGAGGCTACGGTGTCTCAAATATTGGAAGAGGAAGTCACCCCCTGTGAGTGGCTGGCTGAGGTGCCATCTGTTAAGGAAGTACTAAAGGTGATCCAGAGTCTGAGACCAGGAAAGGCACCGGGCTGAGATGATCTCCAAAGCAAAATGCTGAGGGAGGGTGGCGTTTGTGCACAGACTGCCCTACATGACATCATAATAACAGTCCGGACCACTGGACGGGTTCCACAGGATTGTAAGGATGCCCTGGTGGTCCCCCTCTTTAAGAAGGTGGACCGCACAGACTGTAACAACTACAGGGGCATCTCACTCCTCAGTGTGCCGGGAAAGGTTCTGGCATGGATTATTCAACATCGTCTTGCCAGGCACACTGAGGAGAGGCTTGCGGAGCCTCAATGTGGTTTCAGGAAAGGGTGGTCCTACACAGATGCCATATTCTCTGTCCGTTTGCTACAACAGAGGTGTTGGGAATTCCAACAAGACCTACATCTCTGCTTTATTGACCTGGTCAAGGCCTATGATACCACCCTCTGCTCATGATCATTAAGGACCTTCATGATGGTGAGCGGGCCCGGGTAAAACTATGTGGCCGGGAGTCGGAGCCATTCCCTGGACACCTTGGGGTGCGACAGGGATGTCCTCTGGCTCCCACATTATTTAACATCTATTTCGACCACGTAGTTCGTGAAGCCTTCAATAGCTGTACTGGAGGAATTTCCATCTGGTACAGATACAATGGGAGGCTGATCGATGCCCGGGTGCGGTCAAGGGATGGCTCCCTATTGCTCAACCATGTTATGTATGCCGATGATCTGGTAATTGCTGCTCACTCAGAGGAAGAGTTGGAGGCGCTGCTGCTGAACCTGGAGCTTGCCACTAAGAGGTGGGGATATACCATCAGCCCCAACAAAACTAAGCACCTGCCTGGGTATTTTGTACCATCGGACACTCCACCCCCACAACTCCCAATTGGTGATAGGGCAGTTGTGGAGAGTTTCCCATACCTGGGCAGTGTGCTCATAACCGGCTCCGGTTTAACAGCAGAGGTCTAAAATAATAGGGTTTTCCCCCCTTTTTCTGGCAACAAAACTGAAACCTTTTTACAATGAATCATGTCTGAATAAACCACAATACTTGTAGTCAAAATGCAAACAAAAACACACTCTGATAATATATGCATTGTCCTTGAAACTTATTGGTCCACACCAGAGACGGCACCAATTGAGACGATGCTAAAAAACAAGCTGTGTGTTTTTGGTTGCATTTTAACCACAAGTATTGTGGTTAATGCACACATGATTCATTGTAAAAAGGTTTCAGTTTTGTTGCCAGAAAAAAGGGGAAAACCCCTATTATTATATTTTGGTACTGGCAAACGAGGTCTAATGATGAAGCAGAGATCTCACTCCGAATCAGTCGAGCGGCATTATCTTTTAATCGGTTGCGTAATGCTATGTGGAAGCTACCTGGTCTGTCACTCCGCACAAAGCTTCAGGTCTTCTCGGCCACAGTCATTCCCTCCCTTCTCTATGCTCGCGAAACGTGGACCCCCCTAATGGAACATCTTCGCCGGTTAGAAACATTTAGGCTGGCCTACCTACGATCCATCCTGGGTTTAACCAGGCCGGATTGTGTGAGGAGCTCACACATCCTTGAAAGATCTGGACAAAGTCTCATCGGTGAGCTCCTCCGGCAGGCAAGGCTGCATTGGCTGGGCCATGTAGCCCGCATGCTTAGCCACCGCATGCCTAAACAGCTTTTGTTCGGCCGGATCGAGGGGGCTAAACGGGCGCGGCACGGGCTAGAGAAGAGATGGAGTGATGTGGTACAGGAGGATGTGGAGCTGAGTGGACTTGCCGATGACTGGTACCAGCGGTGTCAAGATCGGCCTCTGTGGAGGAGGCTCGTGAAGGACGCTACTGGGCAGTTGGAGGCCGTCGCCCTCCAACAACAACGGAGGGCGGAGGAGCGACGCTCACAACAATGAGCGGAGCGCCGGGTGGCTAAAACACAGCAAGTTGGCACAGTAGGGGGCACAGGTGGTGTATCAGCCAGTCGTCTCAGTCAGTCGACCTGTGGCATCTGGGTCTGCTCCGTGACTTCCTACCAGCGGGCGTTCGGCACTTCACGTGGCCTCAAGGTGCACATAGCCTGGCACAAGCGTCGTGGTGACGTCACCGCCACTTAGTGATTGTGGTTGATGGTGGTGGTGGTTGTTGACAATGGTTGACGCTGGTGGTGGTTGACAGTGGTGTTGGTGGTTGACGGTGGTGGTTGTGGTAGTTGTTGTGGTGGTTGTTGGTGTTGCTGCGTGCTACCGGTTTGCAACCCTGCTCCGGCTCGTGGATTTCCGGCTCGCTCGGTGCCTTCTTGCACACAAAGTCAAAGGAGCGGTCGCACTGCGTGTCGTTCCAGCGCCCTTCCTGCACGCACGCAGCACACACACGCAGCACACACACGCATCACACACACGAAGCACACACACGCAGCACACACACGCAGCACACACACGAAGCACACACACGCAGCACACACACACGTCACACACACGCCACACACACGCAGCACACATACGCAGCACACACACGCAGCACACACACGAAGCACACACACGAAGCACACACACGAAGCACACATACGCAGCACACACACGAAGCACACACACGCAGCACACACACGCAGCACACACACGAAGCACACACGCAGCACACACAGCGCACACACACAGCACACACACGCAGCACACACACGCAGCACACACACGCAGCACACACGCAGTACACACACACCCAGCAAACACGCAGCACACACACGCAGTACACACACACGAAGCACACACACGAAGCACACACGCAGCACACACACACAGTACACACACAGCACACACGCAGCACACACACACGCAGCACACACACGGAGCGCACACACACGAAGCACACACACGCAGCACACACACGCAGCACACACACGCAGCACACACACGAAGCACACACACGCAGCACACACACACGTCACACACACGCCACACACACACGCAGCACACACACGCAGCACACACACGAAGCACACACACGAAGCACACACACGAAGCACACATACGCAGCACACACACGAAGCACACACACGCAGCACACACACGCAGCACACACACGAAGCACACACGCAGCACACACAGCGCACACACACAGCACACACACGCAGCACACACACGCAGCACACACACGCAGCACACACGCAGTACACACACACCCAGCAAACACGCAGCACACACACGCAGTACACACACACGAAGCACACACACGAAGCACACACGCAGCACACACACACAGTACACACACAGCACACACGCAGCACACACACACGCAGCACACACACACAGTACACACACGAAGCACACACACAGCACACACACACGAAGCACACACACGCACCTCCGATTAGCGCGGTTGGCTACGTACGGTGGCGACTGCGGTAGTCGTGGTGGTGGTGGCGGTGGTGCAGGTGGATGCGGGTGGTGGCGGTGGTGGTGGCGGTGGTGTGAGTGGTGGTGGTGCGGGTGGTGGCGGTGGTGGTGCGGGTGGTGGCGGTGGTGGTGGTGGTGGTGCGGGTGGTGGTGCGGGTGGACGCGGGCGGTGGTGCGGGTGGTGGCGGTGGTGGTGCGGGTGGTGGCGGTGGTGGTGCGGGTGGTGGCGGTGGTGGTGCGGGTGGTGGCGGTGGTGGGGCGGGTGGTGGCGGTGGTGGTGCGGGTGGTGGCGGTGGTGGTGCGGGTGGTGGCGGTGGTGGTGCGGGTGGTGGCGGTGGTGGTGCGGGTGGTGGTGCGGGTGGTGGCGGTGGTGGTGCGGGTGGTGGCGGTGGTGGTGCGGGTGGTGGCGGTGGTGGTGCGGGTGGTGGCGGTGGTGGTGCGGGTGGTGGTGGTGGTGGTGCGGGTTGTGGCGGTGGTGGTGCGGGTGGTGGTGGTGGTGGTGTGGGTGGATGCGGGCGGTGGTGGTCCGAGTGGACGCGGTTGTTTTTACCGCGGCCGTCATGATCACGCAGTTCTCTCCGCTGCGGTCTCCGCCGCTCGGCTCGAAGCGGCTCCACCGCGTGAACTCCACCGCCGAGTCGTCCGTCCACTCGTAGGAGAGGAGCGAGCGGCGGTCGTGAAGGCCGATCCACACGTCTCCCGCCCCCGCTCCTCCTGCACACGGGGCGGCAAACGCATCCATCACTCGGACCACAAACTCGGCCCTTCACCCCTCCTCCTGGTGCAGGGGGGGTTCCAGGTTGAGGGCAGTTGGGACGAGGGTCTGGTTGGGTTTGGGCTAGGGCGAGGATCTTGGTGGCTGGTGTGGTTAGGGTCTGGCTGGATGGTGTAGTTAGTGCTAGGATCTGGGTGGTGTGGTTAGGGTTGGGGTCTGGCTGGGTGGTGTGGTTAGGGCTCGGTGTGAGTTCTAACTGGCTAAGTCCGTGGGAGTACGGGCCAGCCGCCGTAAATTCGCGTTCGCTAAACACAACCGCCGCCACCACCACCACCGCCGACCCTGTGGTCTCACCGAGCTGGGCAGCGAGGAACTCGAGCTCGCGCGCGCTGTGGATGCTGGCGAGGTCTCCGCCGTCGCGCCGGCACGCGGCCAGGGCGCGCGTCTGCGTGTCGCGCCTCCCCGCCCGGCGGTAGCAGGAGCCCGCGTAGGGAAGCCACGACGCGCCGCAGCCCCGCGGCCCCGCGCCTGCCCAACGCAGAGAGAGCGCCGCAGCAGCGGTGGTGGTGGCGGCGGTGGTGGTGGTGGTGGTGACGGTGGTGGTGGTGATGGTGGTGGTGGCGGCGGCGGTGGTGGTGAAGGTGGTGGTGAAGGTGAGTGAGATGGTGAGTAAATGAGTGAGATGGTGAGTGACTGAGTGGGTGGATGAGTGATATGGTGAGTGACTGAGTGGGTGGATGAGTGAGATGGTGAGTGACTGAGTGGGTGGATGAGTGAGATGGTGAGTGAATGAGTGGGTGGATGAGTGAGATGGTGAGTGAATGGGTGGGTGGATGAGTGATGGTGAGTGACTGAGTTGGTGGATGAGTGATATGGTGAGTGACTGAGTGGATGGATGAGTGATATGGTGAGTGACTGAGTGGGTGGATGAGTGAGATAGTGAGTGAATGGGTGGGTGGATGAGTGATGGTGAGTGACTGAGTTGGTGGATGAGTGATATGGTGAGTGACTGAGTGGATGGATGAGTGATATGGTGAGTGACTGAGTGGGTGGATGAGTGAGATGGTGAGTGACTGAGTGGATGGATGAGTGAGATGGTGAGTGAATGAGTGAGATGGTGAGTGAATGGGTGGGTGGATGAGTGATGGTGAGTGACTGAGTTGGTGGATGAGTGATATGGTGAGTGACTGAGTGGATGGATGAGTGATATGGTGAGTGACTGAGTGGGTGGATGAGTGAGATGGTGAGTGAATGAGTGGGTGGATGAGTGAGATGGTGAGTGAATGAGTGAGATGGTGAGTAACTGAGTGGGTGGATGAGTGAGATGGTGAGTGAATGAGTGGGTGGATGAGTGAGATGGTGAGTGACTGAGTGGGTGGATGAGTGATGGTGAGTGACTGAGTTGGTGGATGAGTGATATGGTGAGTGACTGAGTGGATGGATGAGTGATATGGTGAGTGACTGAGTGGGTGGATGAGTGAGATGGTGAGTGAATGAGTGGGTGGATGAGTGAGATGGTGAGTGAATGAGTGAGATGGTGAGTAACTGAGTGGGTGGATGAGTGAGATGGTGAGTGAATGAGTGGGTGGATGAGTGAGATGGTGAGTGACTGTGTGGGTGGATGAGTGATATGGTGAGTGAATGAGTGAGATGGTGAGTGACTGAGTGGGTGGATGAGTGAATGGGTGGGTGGATGAGTGAGATGGTGAGTTACTGAGTGGGTGGATGAGTGATATGGTGAGTGAATGAGTGAGATGGTGAGTAACTGAGTGGGTGGATGAGTGAGATGGTGAGTGAATGAGTGGGTGGATGAGTGAGATGGTGAGTGAATGAGTGGGTGGATGAGTGATATTGTGAGTGAATGAGTGATATGGTGAGTTAATGAGTGGGTAAATGAGTGAGATGGTGAGTGAATGAGTGATATGGTGAGTGAATGAGTGGGTAGATGAGTGAGATGGTGATTGAGTGGATGGGTGGATGAGTGAGATGGTGAGTGACTGAGTGGGTGGATGAGTGAGATACTGAGTGTGTGAATGAGCGAGATTGAGAATGAGTTTTTATGATGTGTCGTGGTGTCGTGCATGATATGGTGGTGTCGTAGTGCGTGGTGCCATGTGTGGTGCAGTGTGGTGGTGATGGTGTGGTGCCTCGTGTGTAGGTGTGGTGGTGATGGTGGTGTGGTTACCCGTGGCTGGCTGTGGTGGAGGCTGCGTGGGAGAGGCGATGGTCTTGTGGCAGATGAAGCCCAGGCGCTTGGAGCACGCCAGGGTGACCCACTGGCCTTGGGCCGAGGCGTCGAAGGCGCCACAACTGGCATCCTCCTCGTCCGTGGGGTGTCCTGGCAGGAGCGGAGACAGCGAGGTCACTCACCCGCTAAACCAATCACAACTCACCTACTCACTCGCTAAACCAATCACAACTCACTCACTCCCTCGCTAAACCAATCACAACTCACTCACTCACTCACCCGCTAAACCAATCACAACTCACTCACCCACTCGCTAAACCAATCACAACTCACTCACTCACTCACCCGCTAAACCAATCACAACTCACTCACTCCCTCGCTAAACCAATCACAACTCACTCACTCACTCACCCGCTAAACCAATCACAACTCACCTACTCACTCGCTAAACCAATCACAACTCACTCACTCCCTCGCTAAACCAATCACAACTCACTCACTCACTCGCTAAACCAATCACAACTCACTCACTCTTTCGCTAAACCAATCACAACTCACTCACTCACTCGCTAAACCAATCACAACTCACTCACTCACTAAACCAATCACAACTCACCCACTCACTCACTAAACCAATCACAACTCACTCACTAAACCAATCACAACTCACTCACCCACTCACTCGCTAAACCCATCACAACTCACCCACTCAACCACTAAACAAATCACTCATGCACTCACCCGCCCGCCCACTCACCCACCCGCCCGCCCGCTCACCCACGCACTCACCCGCCCACTCGCTCACCCACGCACTCACCCGCCCGCTCGCCCACGCACTCACCCGCCTGCCCGCTCACCCACGCACTCACCCGCCCGCCCGCTCACCCACGCACTCACCCACCCGCCTGCTCATCCACACACTCACCCGCCCACTCGCTCACCCACGCACTCACTCGCCCGCCCGCTCGCCCACGCACTCACCCGCCTTCCAGTTGAGATAGCGGAAGGGTCGGTGGTCGCTCCACTGCCACCCTCCGCGCTCGTCCAGCTCGTTGAGGCCCGTCCACAGCGTGCTGTCCTGCGAGCTCGTCAGCCCTGGCCGCAGACGCCGCAGGGTCACGTGCGGGACACCGCGAGGCAAAGGAGCAGCTCTGCACCACCCCCTATCCCCCTGCTCACGCCACCGCCCCCGAGAGCCCCCTCTGGACGGTTTCAGCTTCCCGTTTCTTGCCGGCGCCCACGCTTTTTCGTTTTCCCACCGCGTGGCCACGGCGTCCTCGGGACGCGGCGAGAGTCACCCTCCACCGTGACCTCCAGGGCCGAGCGGTGGAGTCCACCCTCCAGCACCGCCGCCGTGACCTCCAGGGCCGATAGCGGTGGAATCCACCGCGGGGACGCGGGGCTCTTGACCCGTCGGTCACCACCCCCCACCCCCCTGGCCGTGACACGTCTTGAACCCAGACCTGTCCACCCCTTATCAGTGCCTACCTTATACACATCCACCGCACCTCCGATTGTCAAGGTTGGCTACGTACGGTGCAAAAGAAGTCCAACATACACACACCGAACCTCTGATCGGCACGGTTGGCTACGTACGACGCGAAAGAAGTTCAACACACATCCACCGCACATCCAATTAGCACGCTTGTGTTTGAGTGCGCTCCACGACTGCCGGCTGCCGTGTGGTGCCCTCACCAGAGAGGAAGGCCTGCTCGTGGAGCTGGGTCACGCTCAGCAGCTGGGCCCCGCGCTGGCGGCACGCGCTGCGGGCCTCGTACCACGGCAGGGCCGCCGACAGCGCCAGGTGGTAGCACCAGCCGGAGCGGGGGTCCTTCTGCCAGAAGTGCTCGCACGAGTCGTCTGACGTGGGGGGCGGTGGGGGTGGTAGGGGGTGGTGGGGGCGGTGGGGGGCGGTGGGGGGCGGTGAGGGGGTCGGACCACATCATCGCAACCAGGCGACGAGGCTGTTGCCTGATGAGGCTGGTTGTTGTGGTTGATGTTGTGGTGGTTGATGTGGTTGTTTTGGTTGTTGTGGTTGATGTTGTGGTTGATGTGGTTGATGTTGTGATTGTTTTGGTTGTTGTGGTTGATGTTGTGGTGGTTGATGTTGTGGTGGTTGATGTTTTGGTGGTTGATGTTGTGGTTTGTATGTTGTGGTTGATGTTGTGGTGGTTTTGGTTATTGTGGTTGATGTTGTGGTGGTTGTTGTGGTCGATGCTGTGGTTGTTGTGGTTGTTGTTTTGGTTGTGGTTGTTGTTGTAATCACCAGGCGAAACGTCACGGCACTCACACACACACACACCCGTGTGTGCTGAACTCCTAACTAATGGGCACCTTCTCTTGACGCGACCAGCCTTTCCAGTTGGCTGTGTCGGGTGGCGGTGGGTTTCATGACGCATTTATACCCTGGTTTTTTTACGTGACTTTACCGAAAAAAAACAAAGAGTATGGATTCCTGCTGTCAGGAAAGCGTCAAATCAAGATTGACGCATTTATATTTACGCAATCTAACCAAACGCCGCCCCCCCCCCCCCCCTTTGGTCTTGATTTGGATAATATTCGTCGCGAATGCCTACGTGTTAGACTGACGAGGTGTGATAATTGTTTTTTTCACCCTTTTATCTGGCAACAAAACTAACACATTTTTTAGGATGAGTCAACTTCAAGGACAGTGCATACATTATCAGAGTTATGTTTTTTGTTTGCATTATGACTGCAGGTATTGTGGTCTATGCAAACATGACTCCTCGTAAAAAAAGGTGTCAGTTTTGTTGCCAGATAAAAGGGTAACAAAAACAATTATCATATTTTTTTACAGCCAAATGAGGTACCAATAGTGTAAATGCTGACGAGGTGTGTTTGCATTTTGTGTGCACGTTGAACTCCTCCGATTAGTGCGGCAGCCAACCGCACCAATCGGAGGTGCGGGGAGAGACAACAAACTAAACGCAAAAAGCAGTTCTAAAAAAAAACCGAGTTTGTCAATGTAGATGACGATGTAAGAGTGCACACAGCTCTCCAGCGTTCCAGACGGCCGCAGCAGCGCGTCTGGAAGCACCGCGCGACGACGACGATGCGGCGACCAGCGTCTCAGCCCGACGGTCCGTCAAGCGCCGCTGCGGCGAAGATGAGCGGACTTCGCGTGACGATGGTTGATGACTCCGCGGCGAGATCGGCAGCGAGGTGTCGTGCTCGATTTGTGGCCCAGCGCTTTGTGCGTGCGGCGAGGGCGACCTCACCGCAACGACCTCACCGCAACGACCTCACCGCAACGACCTCACCGCAACGACCTCACCGCAACGACCTCACCGCAACGACCTCACCGCAACGACCTCAAAGCAAACGACCTCACCACAGCGCATTCGCTCCGGCAACCGGTCAGGCGACCGCGGGAGCGCATCTGAAAGCGCCCCGCGATGACGATGACCGCTGCGTTTGCTCGATGGCCAGCAGTCAAAAGCCGCTGCTGCTGCTGCTCGCCCTCATCGCTACGATCCTAGCGGGGTGTGTGGGGGGCAGTGGATGGTGGGTGGGGGGGTGGGTGGTGGAGGGGTAAGTGGGGGGGGGGTGGTGGGTGGAGGCACGCCGCCCTCACCTGGCACGGGACAGAAGCCCCACTTCCCCTCGCCGTAGTCGGGGGTGGTGGCGCACCATAGGAGGCCGTCCTTGCGCCCCTGCGTGGTGCAGCCCCCGTACCACGTGCCCTCAAAGAGGAACGGCACGTGGCACGGCTGCCCCTTGGCGTTGCCCTCGAAGGTGTAGACGGCTGCGGCGCGGATCGTCACAGACGGGGGGTGGGTGGAGAAGGAGGGGAGGGGGCTCTGTGACTTGCCAGCGGCTTGAACTTCCCGCGATTAATTCACTAGCCGTCTGATTGGATGTCACCTGTGCTGTCAGTGTCATTACTATTATTCATAATTACTACTGCCATTGGCTTCTATCGTGCTTCGCCTGCATTCCTATCTGCAGTGCGAGTCTAGGTGTCGTCATCGTCGAAGAATGAAACAGATTATTTGTCGAATAATGGCACCATCGGTAATCGATTGACCAAACGACAGAGCTACCCAGCACGGTTCTTGTACCCGTGTAGGCACGGCTCGGTTAGCGGCAGTAGAAAAGCGGGAGCTACCCAGCACAGTTCACGTACCCGTGTAGGCACGGCTCGGTTAGCGGCAGTAGAAAAACGGGAGCTACCCAGCACAGTTCACGTACCCGTGTAGGTGCGGCTGCAAAGACTGTCGCGGGTATCCCACAACACCCAGCGGCTCCACCCCAGCATGCCCCTGAACAGCACGGCCACCGAGCCCTGGGTCCCGCGCCAGTTCAGGTGCAGGTCCGTTCCGCTCAGCGACAGCAGCGTGTCGTTGCGGCACTCCCAGGCTTGCAGGAGGCCGACCTTGCCGGCCGCTACGCCCCCCGTGGCCGCCGTCGCCGCGGCCGCCGCCGGCCGCCCGCCGCACGGCGCCAGCTCCACGGGGTTGAGCTCGGCGGGCTTGAGGGGCCCCGAGAGGCACAGGCCCGGGGAGGAGGCGGCGAAGAGGGTGGCCGAGGAGCCCCACTGCCACCGCTGGGCCGGCGCGTCGGCGTCGCACTTCGCCACCCCCGTGGTGGAGCCCTTGGCCTCCAGGCAGCGGTCGTGGGCCGCGTTGTAGATCTGGAAGGTCGAGCTGCTGGGACCTGTGGAGGGTTACGAGGTTAGTGGGGGTGGTGGTGGGGGTGGTGGTGGTGGAGAGATGGGAGGTCACGAGGTGGGGAGCTCGAGCTGCTGAGACCTGTGGAGGGTTACGGGGTTGGTGGTGGTGGTGGTGGTGATGGGGGTGGTGGTGGAGAGATGGCAGGTCACGAGGTGGGGAGCTCGAGCTGCTGAGGACCTGTGGAGGGTTACGGGGTTGATGGTGGTGAGGAGCAGTGGTGCAGTTGTTGGCGCTGCGAACCCGGCCACCCGAGTTCGATTCCTCCTCATGACCAATAGCAATGGCGAATATGTGAACTGGTCCTTGGCCTCCCGTAGGTTGACTCAGCCTTAAAGGGCCAGAATATTCTTTAATAGGTGCTACTCGCTAACGGCACTTGCCCCGATAGCTCTGTTTAAGGCTTTACAGGCGAGCTTTTGTCTTTGGGGGCCGTCTATAAATGACGTCACGCAATTTTGGACGATTTTTGACCCCCCCCCCCCTTGTTACACGGCCTCACAAAAAGTCAGACCCCCCTCAAATATGACGTCACAAAGCTCTGCCCCTCCCCCCAAACCATATTTCCATTTTGAAAATAAAACATGCTTCAAATCGCTTTAAACTATTGTCATTGTAGTGCGTATTTAATGTGGCGCTGCACTCTGATGTTGTAGGAGTGTTGTTATAACAATTAGTGTTGTTATAACAATTCTATATTTATTTAAAGTTGCGCATTTTTATGTGACGTCACATTTCTCACCCCCCCCCCCCGTCACACATCGTTACAAATGTCTGACCCCCCCCTAGGTGCGTGACGTCATTTATGGACGGCCTCTTGATGGAGGTTGACGATGTCGGTCTATGGGTCTCTAGAAAAAAGGCAGAGACTAAATTTCGATTTAAAGCTTTCGTGACTGCAGGGATTCGTATTATTGGATCTTTCGGTAAAGTCACGTAGAAGGGAAATACAAAAAAAATAATAAAAACATCATAAAATTCACAGACAGCGTCCTACATTAGGACGCTGTCTTTCCGACAGCTCTGTTCTTCACCTGAGGACGGCTGCTTGTGTTTTGGCCGAAACGTCGTGAGAATTTTATTATGTTTTATTTTTATTATTTTATTATTTCCCTTCTACGTGACTTTACCGAAAGGCAGCGACTATACATTCTCCCTCGCATACCTGGCCCTCGACACGTAACACATTACGAGTTTACGACTCACGCACCGCTCAGGACAACTCAACTCGACGGTCCCCCACCCAACGTGGCTGTCTCATTACGTCACAAATTACATCAGAATGGGTGTCCTATGACGTCGCTGTCGTCATCATCATCATCCTACACCGCCATGTGGAATTGATGATTCCTGTACGATTCTTAAAGTGTAGAGCAGCGGTTCGTATAGCCGGGGGTGCACGCAGCCCCTGTAGGAGCGAGATGCCCTTTCTGGGGGTGGGCGAGACGTGGCCAGGCCTTTTTTTAGAAGCTAAACCATCGAAACACAAATTAAGTAACAACTTACTTTGTTTCATAAAACCCTGCGTATGTATTAACATCGCACATTGTTTATTTATTGAGAAGCAAGGGGGTGCAAGGCTGCAGTCAAAGTTAAGAACCGCTGGGGCAGAGTTCTCCTCCTCCTCCTCGATCAGCGGCATTCCAGAACCCTGTCCCCTGAACCCTGCCTTGCCTGCCGGAGGAGCTCACCGATCTTTCAAGGATGTGTGGAGCTCCTCACACAATCCAGTTTCGTTAACCCCCCCCCCCGCCCTTAATAGGGTCGGTAAACGACAACAGGAAGAGCCATTTGTTTCGAATTCTGTTCGTGTCTGCGTGTTCAAGAGCCGCAATGCACTGTGGGTGAACGCGAGACGGTGAATCGCGACTGAATAACGGCCACGAAGCCGTTCATTGAAGAGAGCCGCGCGCGGCCCCTAGACGCAGACTGCGGAGTCGTGCCCGAGGGGATGTCCCGCGACTGCTTCGGACATTCCAGTCGCTGGCGTCGGGAGGCCGAGCGGGAATCTAAACTCAGGTGGGCGGGTTCGGAGCGCAGCGCGCTAACCGCTGCGCCACCGCTCCCCACACAGTCAAAGCAAGCGGACACTCACTCACCGTCACCTGCAGAGCTGTCCGGCACGAGCAGCAGCTGCAGGAGCAGCAGCAGCGGCAGCGTGCGTGCAGGAATGCCCAGCGCCATGAGTTCCAGCAAATCAGCACTCCCACACTCAGCAGCCTGAGCTGGAGAAAGAGGTGGCGGTGGTGGTGGTGGAAGAGGATGATGAGGCAGTCAGTGGTGGCAGTGGTAATGGAGGATATGGTGCTGATGGCGGAGATGAGAGATGGGTTGTGATGGTGGTGGTTGTTGAAGTGGTGTTGGTGAAGGAGGTGATGGTGGTGACCGAGGTTGGTTAGTAGTGATGTATGATGATCGTTTTGGACAGTAAGTGGTGATGAAGGAAGTGGTGATGGAGGTGGTGTTGGTGATGAGAGCGCGGTCGGTGATGCAATTGTGGTTGTGGTGATGGAGGCGAGTGTGGTGGTGGTGGTGGATATGGTGGTGGTGGAGGCTAGTGTGGTGGTGGTGGATGTGGTGGTGGTGGAGGCGAGTGTGGTGGTGGTGGAGGCGAGTGTGGTGGTTGTGGATATGGTGGTGGTAGTGGTGGTGGTGGAGGCGAGTGTGGTGGTGGTGGTGGTGGATATGGTGGTGGTGGAGGCGAGTGTGGTGGTGGTGGTGGAGGCGAGTGTGGTGGTGGTGGATATGGTGGTGGTGGAGGCGAGTGTGGTGGTGGTGGTGGTGGTGGTGGTGGAGGCGAGTGTGGTGGTGGTGGATATGGTGGTGGTGGAGGCGAGTGTGGTGGTGGTGGTGGAGGCGAGTGTGGTGGTGGTGAAAGAGGAAAGTTCCGATTCAGGAGGTCGTGGATGGACGTGAGTTATGGGGATGGTGGTGCTGCTGCTGCTGGTGGTGGTGCTGCTGCTACTGCTGGTGATGGTGGTGGTGCTGCTGCTGCTGCTGGTGGTGGTGCTGCTGGTGGTACTGCTGCTGCTGCTACTGCTGCTGCTACTGCTGGTGGTGGTGGTGCTGCTGCTGCTACTGCTGCTGCTACTGCTGGTGGTACTGCTGCTGCTGCTACTGCTGCTGCTACTGCTGGTGGTGGTGGTGCTGCTGCTGCTACTGCTGGTGCTGCTGCTGCTACTGCTGCTACTGTTGCTACTGCTGGTGGTGGTGGTGCTGCTGCTGCTACTGCTGGTGCTGCTGCTGCTGCTACTGCTGCTGCTACTGCTGGTGCAGCTGGTGGTGGGAGTTGAATCGAATCGGCAATCTCGGGATTTATAGGCTTGGGGTCGGGAGAGAGGGGGGGGCACATCCCGTGCCACTGTTTCCCGTCACGAGTAGACGGGGGGGGGGGGGATCTCCACAAAGTGAGAGAGGACGCGGGTCACAATGGGAGGAGGTGCAGACAACGTGGGGTGGAGGGGGGGGGCTGGAGGGGGGGGCACTGCAGCAGATAGCCATGGGAACGCGCATTTCTCCATCACTGCCCTCCATGGAGGCGAGAGACGGCTTCTCCGCCCTCGCCAACGAGCCAGCCAGCACTTAGCGAGGGGCCCCTGAAGGTGAGAACTTCCTCCAACCCGACTCGTCAACCGGTACTTAGCCTCAACCGAGTGGCAGCCACTTGGATTAGCCCTGACCCTAGGCGACGAGATGAGTTCTAGCCGCTAGTCCTTAATCATAGAGCTCGCACGAGTTAACCAGCGCCTAGCCCCATCCTGAATCATAACCACACACTCACCAGGCATTAACCACAGCCCTCACCACACTCGCCAACCAGTGCCTAGCCCAATCCTGAATCCTAACCACACACTCACCGGGCATTAACCATAACCCTCACCACACTCGCCAACCAGCCCCTAGCACCATCCTGAATCATAACCACACACTCACCAGGCATTAACCATAACCCTCACCACACTCGCCAACCAGCCCCTAGCACCATCCTGAATCATAACCACACACTCACCAGGCATTAACCATAACCCTCACCACACTCGCCAACCAGCCCCTAGCACCATCCTGAATCATAACCACACACTCACCGGGCATTAACCATAGCCCTCACCACACTCTCCAACCAGCACCTAGCCCCATCCTGAATCCTAACCACACACTCACCGGACATTAACCATAGCCCTCACCACACTCGCCAACCAGTGCCTAGCCCAATCCTGAATCCTAACCACACACTCACCAGGCATTAACCACAGCCCTCACCACACTCGCCAACCAGCGCCTTGCCCCATCCTGAATTATAACCACACACTCACCAGGCATTAACCATAGCCTTCACCACACTCGCCAACCAGCGCCTAGCCCCATCCTGAATCATAACCACACACTCACCGGACATTAACCATAGTTCTCACCACACTCACCAACCAGCGCCTAGCCCCATCCTGAATCATAACCACACACTCACCGGGCCATAACCATAGCCCTCACCACACTCGCCAACCAGCGCCTAGCCCCATCCTGAATCATAACCACACACTCACCGGGCATTAACCATAACCCTCACAACACTCGCCAACCAGCGCCTAGCCCCATCCTGAATCATAACCACACACTCACCGGACATTAACCATAGCCCTCACCACACTCGCCAACCAGCCCCTAGCCCCATCCTGAATCATAACCACACACTCACCGGACATTAACCATAGCCCTCACCACACTCGCCAACCAGCGCCTATCCCAATCCTTAATCCTAACCACACACTCACCGGGCATTAACCATAGCCCTCGCCACACGAGCTCCAGCTCTTCACTGCACTGCTGCAGACACGACGACGTGCAAAGTGAACACAGCATATAAAAAAAAACCGGACTAACGACGGAGAAGCTGCGGGCATCTTTGTTTTAATTCACAGAATTTCCAAACATTTTGCAGAGGGGGGGGGGGGGGATGAAGAGCGGTTGTCCTAAGGATAGACTCGGCCGCACCATGGGAATGCGGAATTTCCACCACTGGCTCCGCAGGGCCGTGAACAGGAGATGAGCGCCAATGCCTCGATGCTAAAACTGAGAAGCAAGTCCGCCTTGACTGGCAGAACTTGAGACGATGTCAATGGGGAGACACTTAACGGACAGATGAACGTCCATATCTCGGTCTCTGCACATCTCCCACCAACCCCAACTTCCTGATGAAACGCCGTCAACCCTTCCCCCCCAAACACAGGTCGTCCAACAACCCCGCGTGCACTGCCATCACGCGCATTCAACGGCCCGCTGAGCAGAAACGAAGCGTCAATAGCAATGAGCACGGCTCCCATAGACGGGTGAGCCCTGTATGGAGAATTTTTTTAAGATTCCAATTGTAAAATACATCATGCATCTCGATTTAAAGCTTTCGTGACTGCAGGGATTCATCTTCTTGGTTCTTTCGGTAAAGTCACGTAGAAGGAAAATAATAAAAATAAAACATAATAAAATAATTCCCACGACGTTTCGGCCACAACGCAAGCAGCCGTCTTCAGGTGGAGAACAGGTCTGTCCTTCTACGTGACTATACCGAAAGAACCAAGAAGACATCTTGCATCCTTACGGAAGGGACGCTGAGCACCAGCTGTTCTCAGAGCTGTTTCCTCTGAAGACGGTGAGTGGTTTTTCTTCGTCACCCTGGGGTGCACGCAGACCTGGGGTGCGAAATGCCCTTTCTGGGGGTGGCGTGACATGTCCATTAGCGCGCTGCTGCCGCAGCTCGTGTGTTGCTTGCACGGCTCTTCCCCCCCCCCGCCCGCTCACTCACCTTGGAACCGCTAATAAGCAGCTACGTTTGGAGGCTTGCCCTTCTCTTTTCTCTCCGCCTGATGAAGGCCGCTTGTGTTGCGATCGAAACGTCGTGGGTTATTTTGCTTTTATTATTTTCAATTTATTTTATTTGTATTTTACTATTTTTATTTTACTGTGGTTTTTTTTGCTTTTATTATTTTCAATTAATGATTTAGATTTGTATTTATTTTTATTTATTATTATTTTTATTATATTTTTGGATTTTTGTTTTCTATTTACGTGACTTTACCGAAAGAACCAAGAATATAAGCTAAATCCCCTCCTCTATAGTTACGACATATCTTGGGTGTAAAGGGCTGACCTCCTTCAACGACGTTTGATAAGGGGCGCGAGAAAACATTCACGTTGAGAGCCGAAGGGGATGCGGCAGGCTGGAGTAGCGGTTCAGAGCTACTGCTCTAAGATGACGCTTGGACAGCTACTTCTGCAGTCAACCAAACAAGCTGATCTCTTTCGATTTAAAGCTTTCGTGACTGCAGGGATTAATCTTCTTGGTTCTTTCGGTAAAGTCACGTACAATGGAAATAATAAAATAATAAAAATAAAACATAACACCTGAGACAGCGTCTCCCCGACAGACCTGGTCTTCACCTGAGGACGGCTGCTTGCGTTGTGGCCGAAACGTCGTGAGAATTATTTTATTATGTTTTATTTTTATTATTTTATTATTTCCATTGTACGTGACTTTACCGAAAGAACCAAGAACAAGCTGATCTCTCTCTCCACGTGCAGTGTGGGCACAGCGTGTATCTAACACGTCCGCCAAAAAATGGTGCTCGTGTACGTCAGCAAGTTTCGCTCAACGCCGAATCGAGTGAAAACCGACCGACACAAAGCAAACGAGTGGTTCGGAAGCACACGAGGAAAACGGGACACCGCCCAACAACAACATCAATGACTCTGCTGAGACGCGTTGGTTATCTGGGCTCGTTGAACAGCGGCAACAGCAGCAGCTGATACGACAAATTCGACCTTAATTTTTGAATGAGAATAATCCTTCATTGGGTTAACGACTCGCCGACAGTATCCGTGGGGGCTCAACTCTCAAACGCGTCTCGAGCACCACGTGACTTTGGCTCCCGTGCCGTTTCTCCTTCCAGAGAGAGAGGGAAACCGCGCACATGAACGTGACGGGGATTGTTCTGCGTGTCTGTGTGTGTCCATGCGTGTGTGTGTCTGTGTGTGTCCATGCGTGTCTGTGTGTCCATGCGCGTGTGTGTCCATGTGTGCCTGTGTGTGTCCAGGTGCGTGTGTCCATGTGTGCCTGTGTGTGTCCAAGTGTGTGTGTGTCCCGCTCACGGCCAACACCATTGACGATTATCTGAACCGGTCCTGGGCCTCTCCTAGGTCGACTCAGCCTCAAATGAGTACCTGGTGCAGTGTGTAAACACCGCCACTAGGGAGACAAAGGCGGTCGGGCGTGGTGCTGGCCACCCACCCCCTCGTGTACCGTTCCGACCTTTATAGGTGCTCGCTAACAGCACGTGCCCCCTACAGTCTGTTAAGGCTATATGGGGGATCTTTGTTATCTTTTGTGTGTGTCCATGCGTGTCTATGTGTGTAGCGTGTCTGTGTGTGGGGAGCGGTAGTGTAGCGGTCAGCGCGCTGCGCTACGAACCCAGCGGCCCGGGTTCGCTTCTAGCTCACGGCCAACACCGGTGATGAAAATCTGAACCGCTCCTGAGCCTCCCCTAGGTCGGCTCAACCTCAAATGAGTACCTAGTGCGACGTATAAAAACATCGCTACTAGGGAGACAAAGGCGGCCGAGCGTGGTGCTGGCCACCCACCCCCTCGTGTGCCATGACGACCTTCATAGGTGCTTGCTAAAAGCACTTGCCCCAACAGTTTGTTAAGGCTATACGGGGGTCCTTGTCTTTGCCAGTGTGTGCAGTCATTGTGGGGAGTGGTCGAGTAGCGGTTAGCGCACTGCGCTTCGATCCCGGCGACTCGAGTTCGATCGGGCGCCGTGGATGGTGAGATGTTAACTGCCATGCAGATCGTGGGTTCAATCCCAAGCCTGACGCCTGCTGCTGTATATTTGGGGTTTGCGTCTCTCTCTCTCCCCGTGGTCGCGTGGATTTTTCTCCGGGTCCTCCGTCTTCCCCACCCCCCCTCCACGTTTAGAATCAACATCACGCGAGTTTTTGGCTGCTACAAATCCCCCACGTGATGAGAAGCCACTTCGCTGAGCGGTCATTTGTGGCATCCAGGACGCTTATCTAGCTCAGCGAGGCCTTACCCGGTACAATAAAAATTAACCCGTAAAAACAAAGTTTTTCACTAAATCCTGTATATGCGTGGCGGCTAGAGTCCTCTCGTCCTCTGGCTTGAGATGGCTGCCACCTATGGGTCAGATGATTGTCTGCCACCATTAAGCAATTGGTAATTAAATATTTGAAAAAAATTCCCTAAACAGTGTAAAATTTTGGAGAAAAAAAATTCACGAAAATTAATTGTCACGCACAACGAGTCTGTGTGCAAAATGTCAGCTCGATTGGATCACGGGAAGTGGGTTAAAAAACGACCGAAAGATTTGCACGGTCGTAAGCAAGCAAGCAAGCACGCAAGCACGCAAGCAAGCAAGCGAACTTAATATAAAGGATTTAAAAACACACATTTTAGTTCCCGCTCACGGCCAACACCAGTGACAGCGAATATCTGAACAGGTCCTGAGCCTCCCCTAGGTCGACTCAGCCCCTAAATGAGAACCTGGTACGGTGTGTAAACATCGCCACTGGGGAGACAAAGGCGGCTGGGCTTGCTGCTGGCCACCGACACCACCCATCCGTGTGCCGTGCCGGCCCTCATTGACGCTGCTACTCGCGACCGGCACTTGCCCCGAAAGTTTGTCGAGGGAAACAGGGGCGGGGGATCTTTGTCTTTGCAGTTATTGATGACCGCGCAGAGATCATCGACTCGTTCTAGATTTGAAGTTTTCGTGACTGCAAGGATTCATATTCTTAGGTTTTTTCGGCAAAGTCACGTAGGTAAAAAATTGAAATTAAAATTAATAAAAGTAAAATTTTAAAAAATCACGACGTTTCGGAGGCAACACAAGCTTCCGTCTTCAGGTGGAACCGTCACGGCCACGACAGCTGTATCAAGTAAATGAGAGATTACAAGAGCTACCACTCCGTATATATAATGGTAGAGGGGGGAAGGGCCCGGAAAGGCACGCTTTTTATTTTATTTTATTAATTTTAATTTCAATTTTTTACCGACGTGACTTTACCGAAAAAACCTAAGAATATCATCGACTCGCTACGGCCGAGGCCTCCGGTTTCAAACCGCGAAGCGTCCCGGGCCGCAGCATTCGAAGCCCGGATCCTCAGCGTTGGAACCGGCTCGGCGCGCCGCCTAATGTTGTCGCTTGTTACAGGACGAGGCTGCCGAGTCGAGGAGACTTCACCTCGACCGCAAACCTCCACAAGTCGCCACGCGCCCGCCCGCTCTCGGTCGCCGTGGCCTCAATCGCCGACACAGACGGCGAAACGTGCAGAGGAGAGGGCAGTGACCACACTGGCGGACTATGATGATGATGATTATTATCATATACACGCACAGACATCATCTTTGGCTTACGGGCCCCTTCGGAGGAATCTGGCAATTCCGCTGTGTGGACTCTGTTGCTAAGCGGCGGATAACCTCGCTTAGCCGCTGAAGCAGGCCCGGTCAGGAGGTGACAGGGGGAGTGCGTGTGCGAACGGACGATCAACCACCACCGTCTGTTTCATCCGTCACATGACCTCGTATTAAACAACAACAACAACCCATCTTGTTCTTATACATTTGACATTGTATGGCATTCACGCGATGTTCCTTTTACGTACAGCGATGCCTCCATTGCTGCGCAGTGCGGGGTATGAATGAGGATCGGTTGGTCATGAGCGCTAACAAGAGCACATAGCCTACACACGGTGGGGTTGGGGGGTGGTGGGAGCGTGTATCGGATGTGAAATATTGCGGGGCCTAGACCACTCTCACCCACCCCTCCTCCACGTTATTTGCGAGCGCGTGTTGTTTTGGAACGATCATCAGAAAACTCTGGGAGGGACATCGCCATTGTGACGTCACTTCCACGCCCCTCCCCCCTCCACGAACAGCGGCGTCACCGCTGTCAGCACTAAAGACGCGTTACATCCTCAGCGTACAGTGCAGCATTCGCTGAAAAGGAAAGAAGTTATACTGGTAGGAACCTCCTGGTTACACCAGCCCACAGGGGATTATTGTGTCCGTCCGTCCGTCGTGAATCAAAAAATTGGAGGGGTGGGGCTGGGTGGAGAGGGGAGGGTGGGGAGGGGCTGGGTGGGGAGGGGCTGGGTGGGGGGTGTTCGGGGTGGGGCTGGGTGGGGAGGGGCTGGTCACCCCGTGGTGCCCTTATAAAACTCAACGTTTAACCTACTCACGCCGGCTTGTGCCCGCCCTCACAGTCGGCCATATTTGCGGAATACACCACGCCGCCGTTGACCCTGGCCATTGACCGAGCAACCCAACGTTCCTACCAGCTCCCTCCGCAGGAATGTGTTTTTACACGCTTTCTATTAACTCACTGTCTGTTGTTGTATCCTCAAATCCTGTTAACTCAATTTTAACCCACTTCCCAATGTGTTATCGACTGCAAACTTGGTATACTTATGTCATACTGATGACAATACTATATTCTATCATAAAAATATATAAAAAAATGTTGTTATGTTATGTTTCGCCTTCGGTCTAATTGTCCACGCTCAACTCACGTTGCCTGTAAATCACCACGGTCCCTTGTTTTATGGCAAACTTCGGGGCCACTTCCTGGAGTCGTGGAGTTCTTCCATTACTCGTACGATACATTTCACATTTCATTATGAACGTGTTGAATTCAAAACGTACCTTTCCCCCCAGTAGACACCATGACGTCATCTGGGTAAATGAATAAATATTTAGGTGTCCATTGCATCGTTGCCCTCCCCGTCCGCTTCCGGCCACGGTGGCCAGATGTTAACTACCTCGCCTGGTATGCAGGAGGCCGTGGGTTCGATCCCGACCCTGACGCCTGCTGCTGTAGATTTGGAGTTTGCGTGTCTATCTCTCTCTCATCATCATCACGGTGGCCAGGAGATGTTAACTACCTCGCCTGGCATGCAGGAGGCCGTGGGTTCGATCCAGACCCCTGCAGGACATTTAGAGTTTGCGGCGTCTCTCTCTCCCCCACGTGGATTTTTCTCCGTATTTGGCTGCCACTATAAATTTCCACGCGATGACAAGCCACTTCGTGCGAGCTATATATTTGATGACCAGGTCACTTCAGAATTTTAAAAAAAGCGCTACATAGCTCAGTGGGGCCCTGACCTGGTGAAATAAAAGCGCTTTAGTTTAGTTCATGGGTTCGATCCCGACCCCGACCCCTGCTGCTGTATATTTGGAGTCTGCGCGTGTCTCTCTCTCACTCCTCGTGGCCGCGTGGATTTTTCTCCGGGTCCTCCGGTTCTTCCCCTCCACACACTTCACGAGTTTAGAGTAATTGGGCTGCTGCTATGCACTTCCACGTGGTGACAGCAAGCCGACACTTCGTAAAGCTGTTATCGTCTGTGAAGGCCGCCAGGTCGCTTATGAAAAAGAGCTAGGGACAGGCTTGGTGGGGAGAGGGGGCTTGCCTGGTCAAGTAAAATTAGTTTGTAGCTATCTTCTTGGTTCTTTCGGTAAAGTCACGTAGAAGGGAAATAATAAAATAATAATAAAACATAATAAAATAATTCTCACGACGTTTCGGCCACAACGCAAGCAGCCGTCCTCAGGTGAAGAACAGGTCTGTCGGAAAGACAGCGTCACCTGAGGACGGCTGCTTGCGTTGTGGCGGAAACGTCGTGAAAATTATTTTATTATGTTTAATTTTTATTATTTCCCTTCTACGTGACTTTACCGAAAGAACCAAGAAGATGAATCCCTGCAGTCACGAAAGCTTTAAATCGTAGTTTGTAGTTAGTCAGTCGCCAACCCCATTCAGTGAAAGCACCAATGGGAGTATACTCTTCGTTTTTTTCGGTAAAGTCACGTAGGTAAAAATAAATATAAATAAACAATAAAAATTATAGAAATAATAATACCAATGGGAGGTTTGCTACACAAGCAGCGTCCCACTCGTACGCCAGAGCCAACGTCGTCGTTATTATTATTAAACACAAACGTGGACAAGGTGGTGTTTAAACACTTCCTGTTTTATTGCCAGAAAGGGGGAAAACTTACTTTGATTTTTCATACTTTGATACTGGCAAAAAAAGTATCCCACGGTAGAAGCCGCTCACCCCGAGCTTGTGAATGCTCTGACACGTGCATTGTCTTTGTGCTGTTCGACTTTTGGCGTGAATCTCTGGTCTGACACTGGTGAGACGAGGCCATACAGAAGGCTGTCTCTGGTGTAGACCAATCAGTTTCAAAAACAATGCGAGTATTATTACGTTCACAAGTACCGTGTGTGGTCAATGCAGACTTGATACATTGCAAAATGTATCTATTTGGTGTTCGAACATCCTAACACAACACCTGCTTTATTGTCAGAAAGATGAAAATCTATTCTTATACTCTTTGGTTCTTTCGGTAAATTCAAGTAGTTAGAAATTAAATAAATCACGACGTTTCGATCGCAACACAAGCGGTCGTCATTGTTGCGATCGAAACGTCGTGATTTTTTAAAAATGTGATATCTACCTACGCGACTTTACCGAAAGAACCAAAACGTGGATTCCTGCAGTCACGAATGATTCAAATCAACACCTATTCTTATTTTTCACACAACCCGTGGAATTGGTTGGTTATTTTCGTTTTTAATCTCGCCGCCGTCCACACGCTCACGCCACTCGTGTACTATTTGTTTTTTTCGTTTTTAAAACATTTTCAGTCCTTACAACGAAAGCCACCGGACGTTGCCCCGGCGGGCAATGCACTTCACTGCAACTGGCCCGGCAACAACAGCTGCCAATGGGGGACGGAGCGAGGCAACAAACGAACCAGCAAATTGCCAAAGTTGTCCCGCGGAAGCAGCCATCGCAGAAACGCTTCTTAGATCCGCTTTAAGTGGCCCGCATCCTGTTACAGCAGAGCTCGCCGTCGTATTGACAGTCAAAACATATGCAGGGTACTCCTCTACTTACGAACAAACCGACTTACGGACGTTCAGATACGAACAAACCTGTCCGTTTTAAAGCTTTCCTGACTGCAGGGATTCATCTTCTTGGTTCTTTCGGTAAAGTCACGTAGAAGGGAAATAATAAAATAATAAAAATAAAACATAATAAAATAATTCTCACGACGTTTCGGCCACAACGCAAGCAGCCGTCCTCATGTGAAGAACAGGTCTGTCGGAAAGACAGCGTCTGAATGAGACGTCGTGAGAATTATTTTATTGTTTAATTTTAATTTTTATTTCATTATTTCCCTTTTACGTGACTTTACCGAAAGAACCAAGAAGATAAACCCGTCCGTATTTCACGTAGATGCCACATGAAGCACCAGTGGCGTATACATCTGCAGAACATGAAGAACCAGTGGCATCTACAGAAAATTTTACAACTTTAAAGCCATTCCCCGTGTTTAGTGTACATGCCGTACATGTCTGTAATTGACAGGCGTAAAGTTGGACTTACCAACAGACCTCTGGAACCCAACCTGTTTGTAAGTAGAAGAGTCCCTGTTTTTACTTTAATTCTCAAGAGCTGGGATTTCGCCAAATTAAGTCCAAAACGAATTTTAATGTTGTTATAATTGTTTTTTTACCCTTCTATCTGGCAACAAAACTGACACCTTTTTTTACAAGGAGTCATGTTTGCATAGACCACAATACCTGCAGCCATAATGCAAACAAAAACATAACTCTGATATATATTATATATTATCAGAGTTATGTTATATTATCAGAGTTATGTTTTTTTGTTTGCATTATGGCTGCAGGTATTGTGGTCTATGCAAACATGACTCCTTGTAAAAAAGGATGTCAGTTTTGTTGCCAGATAGAAGGTTAAAAAAACTATTATCATATTTTTTACTGGCAAATGAGGTTCCAATGGTGTTTAATGTTGTTGTTTGTGTAGAGTAACTCACTCCAGTACTACACTTGAGAACCCGGTCTAATCACGGGGGAGGGGGGTGTGGCTGAAACCCAGATTCGAACCCAATTGATCAACGTCTGAGCCACCCTGGTCACCTGAATAAAAGTATGGATACAAATGTAATCCGTGCGAGTTACTGGCAAAAACTTCCTGGACGGGCTGACTGGTGGCCTGCCGAAAACGCAACGACACTGGCAACACCGCCGTCCACTCATCCCTCTATAACCCTGCCAAGGTGTTCACGTGTCGAATCTATTCTAGTTCGATTTAAAGCTTTCGTGACTGCAGGGATTCATCTTCTTGGTTCTTTCGGTAAAGTCACGTAGAAGGGAAGTAATAAAATAATTAAAATAAAACATAAAACAATTCTCACGACGTTTCAGCCACAACACAACGTCGTGAGAATTATTTTATTGTTTTTTTAATTTTATTTTATTACTTCTCTTCTACGTGACTTTACCGAAAGAACCAAGAAGATGAATCTATTCTAGTTGGGGGGTGGTGGGGGGGGAGCGGTGGCACTGTGGTTAGTGAACCGAGCTATGATATGAACCTGACGACCCGTATTCGATTCATCGTCACGGATAACATCAGTGGCGAGCGATGTCTGCACTGGTTCTGGTACCCTCATCAACCCCGCCACACGCCATCTCCCGCTTCGCAAACAATCACTGAAGAGCGTGGTGAAGTATGGTCAAACAAACAGCCATGACCGCCACGCCACAGGGGAAGGCCCTCATCCAGCAGTGGACTGACAAGAGGGCTGGTCAGGTGAGCAGATTCCAAATCGTGAACACTGCACGGTCACGTTCCCATCCCAACAAAACGTTTACGCTTGGAATTCGAGCAGCCAGCATTGCACTACGACCTTGTTGCAATTGCGCCCATCCCCCACCACCACCACCAACCCCCTGGGGAAGATGACAGTCACGCAGCGCAGCCCTCTTTCGCACCGCGCGGTAAGAATTGTGCTTGTGACATGCCCCGTGAAGTTGCTTGCAACGGTGTTGATTGAAAAGGCAAAAAAAAATGCTGACCGAGGCGTCGCGAGTGAGCGATGGAAACTCGATGTACGAGCCACGGCAGCTGGACAACTCTGGACCCAGCGACTATTTTTGCCTGCGGCCACAGTGACGCTGCCAACTCGTGAAGACAATTTTGGGGGCAGCACCTGCCTGGGGGAAGAGGGGGGCTTAAGCGTGTGTCCCCCCCCGCGCCCCCCACCCCGATACTGGACGGCCCCCCACCGCCACGTCAGCGGCGTTGTAGCCGTGGCCACATTTCCCGGGGGGTCACGACCACGGCCAATGTTCTAGAGCGGTGTGGTTCTTCCCCTGGGGGTGCGTGCACGCAGCCACTGGAGGGTGCGAGATGACCTTTCTGGGGGGCGCGAGACGTGGCCAGATTTTTTTTAGGGGTGTAATTTTGGGGTCAAAGTTATAAGCACCACTGTTGTAGAGGAATGCGGCGAGGCAGAAGGGTCCGCTCCGCAAGTTGTTTGAAACGCGGGTTAGGATCCCTGACCCCGACGCCTGCTGCTGTAGATTTGGAGTTTGCGTGTCTCTCTCTCTCTTTCTCTCCCCGTGGTCGCGTGGGTTTTTCTCGGGGCCCTCCAGCTTTTCCCCTCCGCATTTAGAATCAACATGACGCGTTGAAGAGTATTTGGATGCTGTACATTTCCACACGACGATAAGCAACTTCGTTGCGCTCACACATTTGTGGCCAGGTCGCTTGTCAACAACAGCGACATAGCTCAGTGGGCCTTACCTGGTAAAACAAAAATATTCTTTGGTTCTTTCGGTAAAGTCACGTCTAAAGATAAAATAATACATTAAATAATAGCATATTACGACGTTTCGATTGCTACACAAGCAATCATCATCAGGCATAAAAGAAATAGCAACAAAAATCTAACTAGAAAACTATAGACAGACATCACATGCCTGATGATGATTGCTTGTGTTGCAATCGAAACGTCGTAATATGCTATTATTTAATTTATTATTTTATCTTTAGACGTGACTTAACCGAAAGAACCAAAGAATAATTCCTGCAGTCACGAAAGCTCCAAAATTAAGATTAAAACAAAAATAGTTTACAGATTAATGACCGATGTTTGGGGGAGACGTAAAGGGAGGGGAACGCAGTGGTTTCAGCCCCTCCACCCTCGAGTTTGAACCCGGGTCAGATCTCAACTCGGCACAATGTCTCTCCGACGTCAATGAAACACACACGGCTACTTTGCAGGGAGGGTTAAAGCGGTCATCATATGGAAAAACTGGTCCCCACCACGGGAATATGGAATTTCCACTATTGGTTCGACAACGGAGGTGTGAGCGCTGCCGCATTTTGCTGACTTGAGCTACAAGACAATTTGGCTCGACATAAATAATAATATTCTTAGGTTTTTTCGGTAAAGTCACGTAGGTAAAACATCAAAATTAATAAAAATAAAATAAAATAAAGATCACGACGTTTCGGAGGCAACACAAGTCTCCGTCATCAGGTGGGACCGTCACAGCCAGATTTGCTGTATCAAGTGAGGCAATGATTCAAGATGTAATCCCTTAAAAGCGAGTTGAGGGGGAGGAGAGGGGGGGGGGGGCTCATCAGAATGTGGTAGCCAATGAATGGAACGTATCGGGAGGGAGGGGGGGGCTGGGCCAAAAGGGTCCGCGATAGATACATTCTGATGAGCCCCCCCCCCCCCTCTCCTCCCCCCTCAACTCGCTTTTAAGGGATTACATCTTGAATCATTGCCTCACTTGATGCAGCTAATCTGGCTGTGACGGTCCCACCTGATGACGGAGACTTGTGTTGCCTCCGAAACGTCGTGATCTTTATTTTATTTTTATTAATTTTGATGTTTTACCTACGTGACTTTACCGAAAAAACCTAAGAATATGAATCATTGCAGTCACGAAAGCTTCAAATCTAGAATAAATAATAATAATGCCCTTTGCTTGCTTAGCCAGGAAAGACTCAAAATATTTTCCCGAAGGGTCCAACATTGGAATGTTGGGACAGACCCTCTCCTCCTTGTTTGGCTTAGATACGACCTTGCCAAATGCACGCCACATTCCACCAACGTGTCCACCGTCTGCCACCAACTGGACAGGTGTAGGATCTAACCCTGTTATAGCAACACAAGCCCCAGCTATCAGGCAGTCCTCGGTTTATACTTTGGCAATTCGGTTCGCGATAGAAGTAGCAGCAGCAGACTTCGCGTCCGGGGCGCGGCGTTCCGGCGGCTTGAAGCCGGGCACCTCTCCCTCCTCCCCCGTCAAGCGGTCCCCGCTCTCAAAATGTTTTCACCAATGCGCTACCGCGGGCATCTTTGGGGAGATGAAACGGAAGAAATTTCGCTCGCTCCCGGTGGCGTGTTAACGGCGGGGACCGTGTGGGTCTCGACCATTCGGTATCCGTGCCGTAGTTATGTAGCGCAAGGCGTTAGTTTCAGCAGTCGGGGGCGGAGCTGTTGCGCGTCATCCCAACCAAGCGTTGCGCAGGTACATCTTCAAACTTGGAACCGTGACGCCGGTACCCCACGGCCTACTCTTTTCAAATGACGCCACTATGAAGCAGACAGCGCCGTGTATTCAACATCCGCAGTTGTAACAGGGCCGGGGGAGCGAGGGGGATCCGAACCACGCTCCTCCGCGGCGAGCCGACGCAGGCCAAGCTCGACGCGAGGCGCAGCCGTCGTGCCATTCGGTCACGACGGCTGCGCCTCGCGCGACCACCACGGCGCGGGTGCCGAGTGCGCCAGACCGGGGGTTGGGGTCAGCAAACCCTCGACTCTGGAGCTGCATGTGGCTCTTTAAAGACCACCGACTTGTATCACGTGCATTGCGGCTTTTGAATTTTTTGTTACCGAATTGGAAACAAAAAAAATGGCTCCGTTTTTGGTTATTCTGGTTGCAGACCCCTGCGCCAGACCATTCCCTGAGCGGCGGCGATCATCGTCACGCGAGCTCTGTGATCATCGTCACGCGAGCTGTGCGATCATCGTCACGCGAACTCTGTGATCATCGTCACGCGAGCTGTGCGATCATCGTCACGCGAGCTCTGTGATCATCGTCACGCGAGCTCTGTGATCATCGTCACGCGAGCTGTGATCGTCACGCGAGCTCTGTGATCGTCACGCGAGCTCTGTGATCATCGTCACGCGAGCTGTGATCATCGTCACGCGAGCTCTGTGATCATCGTCACGCGAACTCTGTGATCGTCGTCAAGCGAACTCTGCGATCATCGTCACACGAGCTCTGTGATCGTCGTCACGCGAACTCTGCGATCATCGTCACACGAGCTCTGCGATCGTCACACGAGCTCTGCGATCATCGTCACGCGAGCTCTGCGATCATCATCACGCGAGCTCTGTGATCATCGTCACGCGAGCTCTGTGATCGTCGCGCGAGCTCTGTGATCGTCATGCGAGCTCTGCGATCGTCACGCGAGCTCTGTGATCATCGTCACGCGAGCTCTGTGATCGTCACGCGAGCTCTGTGATCATCGTCACGCGAGCTCTGTGATCATCGTCATGCGAGCTCTGTGATCGTCACGCGAACTCTGCGATCATCATCACGCGAGCTCTGCGATCATCGTCACGCGAGCTCTGTGATCATCGTCACGCGAGCTCTGTGATCGTCACGCGAACTCTGTGATCATCATCACACGAGCTCTGTGATCATCGTCACGCGAGCTCTGTGATCATCGTCACGCGAACTCTGTGATCATCATCACACAAGCTCTGTGATCATCGTCATGTGAGCTCTGTGATCATCGTCACTCGAGCTCTGTGATCATCGTCACGCGAACTCTGTGATCGTCACACGAGCTCTGTGATCATCGTCACGCGAGCTCTGCGATCATCATCACGTGAGCTCTGTGATCATCGTCACGCGAGCTCTGTGATCATCATCACGCGAACTCTGTGATCATCATCACGTGAGCTCTGTGATCATCGTCACGCGAACTCTGTGATCATCGTCACGTGAGCTCTGTGATCGTCACGCGAACTGTGATCATCGTCACACGAGCTCTGTGATCATCGTCACGTGAGCTCTGCGATCATCGTCACGCGAGCTCTGTGATCGTCGTCACGCGAACTCTGTGATCGTCACACGAACTCTGTGATCATCGTCACACGAGCTCTGCGATCATCGTCACGCGAACTCTGCGATCATCATCACGCGAGCTCTGCGATCGTCACGCGAACTCTGCGATCATCATCACGCGAGCTCTGCGATCATCGTCATGCGAACTCTGTGATCGTCACACGAGCTCTGTGATCATCATCACGTGAGCTCTGCGATCGTCACGCGAACTCTGTGATCATCGTCACGCGAGCTCTGTGATCGTCACGCGAGCTCTGCGATCGTCACGCGAGCTCTGTGATCATCGTCAGACGAGCTCTGTGATCATCGTCACGCGAGCTCTGTGATCATCATCACGCGAGCTCTGTGATCGTCACGCGAACTCTGTGATCATCGTCACGCGAGCTCTGTGATCATCGTCACGCGAGCTCTGTGATCATCGTCACGCGAGCTCTGTGATCATCGTCACGCGAGCTCTGCGATCATCGTCACGCGAGCTCTGCGATCGTCACGCGAGCTCTGCGATCATCGTCACGCGAGCTCTGCGATCATCGTCACGCGAACTCTGCGATCATCGTCACTCGAGCTCTGCGATCATCGTCACACGAGCTCTGTGATCATCGTCACGCGAGCTCTGTGATCATCATCACGCGAGCTCTGTGATCATCGTCACGCGAGCTCTGTGATCGTCACGTGAGCTCTGTGATCATCGTCACGCGAGCTCTGTGATCATCGTCACTCGAGCTCTGTGATCATCGTCACTCGAGCTGTGATCATCGTCACGCGAGCTGTGATCATCGTCACGCGAGCTGTGATCATCGTCATGCGAGCTCTGTGATCATCGTCACGCGAGCTCTGCGATCATCGTCACGCGAGCTCTGTGATCATCGTCACGCGAGCTCTGTGATCATCGTCACGCGAGCTCTGTGATCATCGTCACGCGAGCTCTGTGATCATCGTCACGCGAGCTCTGCGATCATCGTCACGCGAGCTCTGCGATCGTCACGCGAGCTCTGCGATCATCGTCACGCGAGCTCTGCGATCATCGTCACGCGAACTCTGCGATCATCGTCACTCGAGCTCTGCGATCATCGTCACACGAGCTCTGTGATCATCGTCACGCGAGCTCTGTGATCATCATCACGCGAGCTCTGTGATCATCGTCACGCGAGCTCTGTGATCGTCACGTGAGCTCTGTGATCATCGTCACGCGAGCTCTGTGATCGTCACTCGAGCTCTGTGATCATCGTCACTCGAGCTCTGTGATCATCGTCACGCGAGCTGTGATCATCGTCACGCGAGCTGTGATCATCGTCATGCGAGCTCTGTGATCATCGTCACGCGAGCTCTGTGATCATCGTCACGCGAGCTCTGCGATCATCGTCACGCGAGCTCTGCGATCATTGTCACGCGAACTCTGTGATCATCGCTACGCGAGCTCTGCGATCATCGTCACGCGAGCTCTGCGATCATCGTCACGCGAGCTCTGCGATCATCGTCACGCGAGCTCTGCGGTGAACGTGAACACCTGAAAAGAGTCCGGAGGAAAACCGAACGTCTCTTTTTGCCACCACCGTCCGGAACGCCATCGTCCCCCCCCTCTGCACCGGCTGCGGCAGCAGCAGCAGCGCTCAAGTCTCCCCCGGGGACAAGACGCCATCCTTCGCCTGGCTTTCGAGCGACGCCGACCGTCAGGATCATGGTCATCTTTGTCCGTGAAACGCCGTGCACGTTATTGCAAGATTATTATTATCATCATCATATTATTTATCATTCACCATTAAAGTTCGGGGCTTACACACCAAAAACACGCATGCAGATTCAAATGTAACCTTTTTTTCTTTTAACGCTCCGCCAATGGAGAAATCGCAATGGCTGAAGGTGCCATATGTCACGCGTGCGCACACAAAGCGGTCGTCCGAGAGTGTGCGTGATAAAATAAAATACTGGGAAAATACAACACATGCTGACCAAAAACAAAACCTCCTGAGGACTTCAAACAAAAACCAAGCTAATCAACCGAATTAAAATCTCTCGCCTGTGGCCCACGCAGCACATTGCGTTCCCTTTGCGTATCTTTTCAAGAGCAAAACGCACGAGGTATACAGTACAATGTTGCATATCCGCCCTGACCAGTCATTTCAACTGGACAAAGACCCACCGTATAGCTTCAACAGACTGTTGGGGAAAGTCCGGTTAGCGAGCACCTATGAAGGTTACCACGGCACACGAGGGGATGGATGGCCAGCACCACACGCTCGGCCGCCTTTGCCGCACCAGGTACTCATTTGAGACCGAGTCGACCTAGGTGAGGACCCAGGACCAGTTCGGATATTCGTGACTGACGTTGGCCGTGAGCGGGAATCGAGCCCGGGTCGCCAGGTTCGTAGCGCAGCACTAACCACTGCGACGCCACCGCCGCCTATGCACGTGCACACAACAGTGCGAGGTTCGTGCGCGGTGTTTAACGATACATTTCTGTGGATGTTCCCGTAATCGACCGGTTCACATAGCGGCCTATACCCTGGTCCCCCCCCCCCCCCCCCCCCCCGTGCGAGTCGGATATGCGACATTGTGCTGCGTTCACGAAACTGAACCAAAGCCACAATCAGCAATTGCTGATACGATAACTACCCTAGGGGTGCATCGATTCAGTACTCCCCCTCCCGCGAAAACTCGCGCATGAATTGTTGCAATTCAGGGTCACGATTCGACTCGAGAATCAACTCTTGTGTATATATTATAAATATTTTAAATTTGTTTTGGCGAATGTAGCGGCCTCCAGGGGGTGGTCGGTGGCGATCACGTGAACCCGATTATACGCAACAACGTACGACAAGGGCAGACCGTTGTTTTCTTGCGCGCGCGATTCCACGCCGCGTGAAAATCGCGAGCATAAAAAAAGACCGGTACCGATCGATGCGCCGTCCACATCCCCCACCCCCCACACCGTGAGGCAAAAGGGGATAATTTTTCCTCCAAGACCTCAAACAAGAGCCCCTCCTCCCCCATAGATCTTTTTCGTTTTAGTCGCGAATTAATAAGAGCTACATCCCCCCCCCCCCGCCAATTGGCATTCTGCCCCCCCCCCCCGGGGCATACAGCCCCAGGCCTCCAGGAAACCCTGGGTTGGCCCTGCCTGCCACTCGAGGGTTGGCTTATTCCTACGCGGCTAGCGGAGGACTGAATGGATTTGCCCCCTGCCATCCACAATTACCGTTCACACACAACAACAAGCGCACACAATGTATATATTACATTTACATATAATGTGTATATATACTTTAGAAAATAAAATGGTTTCACTCGATTACTTTACAGCCTCGCCGTCCATAAAACGGTAAAAGCGTTACCATTTTACACACGGCGTGAAAAAATATTTGGCTGTAAAAGATAAAAAATCATATCAACACAGGAGCACCGATGTCTTGCAGCAGGCGGAAACGCACGATTCATCAAATCACACGATGCTTCGGGGTTCACTATTACATGAGATTTGTTTATGTTTCCCTAGCGGTGCACACAGAATCCGTGAGCGGCTGCGTTGGCTCCCGTGAACTTGGTGCAACGGCTGTGGACGGCCCGGTCCTCATAGGAAACGTAAAGATTCAACGATAAACGTAACACACTCGTGCGCACGCGCGAGTGCCTATGAATTGGGAGATTGGCAACGGAGCCGGCTCGTGAGAGCGAGACGAAAGATTTGTTGCGCAGCTGGACCGCGAGATATAGAGCGTGCGTAGACTTGGGGCGGCCTTCACCTGGCAGTGGATCGACCACGACTCACGACGATTCGCATGCACCAGTGAAGGCAAACTAAAAGGGCTTTGCGAGTTGCATCGTGACGACTGTTATAATTGAAATGCATTGAGGACGGACGGTGGTGGTGGGTGGGGGGATGAATGAAGACATGGGGGGGCTCGCGACGGGCTGGGCTCGGCCCGGATTGGCCGCTCGTGCAGAACACACTGGACAGGGGGGGGGGGGGGGTTAACTCTCAAACATTGCTACCGAGACACTCCACTGCCATAGTAATAACCAGGCACGTGATGATTGATTTGGCCCCACCACCACCCACTCCCCCCCCCCCCCCCCATGGAATTGTCTGGATTCATGGGTCACAAATTGAGAAAATGATTGGTTATTTTTCTCAGCATTTTTTTTGTCTTACCATCAAACTGCCATCGTTTTATTCGTTTAGCTCCGTGGCGGGCTCTGTATACATTCAGCCCCTCCCCCACCCCCCATGGGAAAGATTTCGATGAATATCAGCGCGTCGCATTTGGGTTCTAAAATCGATTTTTTTTTCGTTCGAATAGAAAAAAAAGCTACTGGCGAATGCCGTTGCCTTCTAGTGGTTACAGGGGGTGACGAGAAACCGCGATTACCTACAACGCGTACACGTTGAGGAGCACTGGCTCTAGCACACACACACACACGCAGACTTCAACGCATTACACGAGCAAACAAACCGACAATAAAGCGCAGCGTCGCTACGGTCGAAATTAGCCAACGGGATAATTTGCTCGAAGAAATGCCGCTAATTATCTGTGGGGGTTTTTTTTTTTTACCCGCACCCCCCCACAAGCGATTCAACGCGTGGATGGCGAGAACCTGAGAGTCAACCTGAATTGGGAAACCACGAAAGTGCCTGGCGAGAGAGCTTCACGCCAACCATTCAACCATGATTATAAAGTGATAACAATATTATAATAATCAGCACAAACTTAAGAAACCCAGTGACCAGCTTGGTGAAGTATGGTCAAACATACTTCCCTCTCCCCCCACCGCCAGTGACACTGTAGTGGTGGTGGGGGGAGCAGGGTGGGGAACTCCTTCATCAGTAGTAGTTTGACAATGAGGGGTACACATACATTCGAATTACTTTATGACAAATTATAACTTAATAATAATAATAATGATATCCATGAGGTTTATGTGAAGGGCAGCAGCGCCTCGGTAAAAGCCGCCCGGCTGCCCGCGTGACACAACTCCCTCCAACGTCCAAATCCAGCGTCTCCGCTTGACATCTAAACGAGGTTGGGAGGGAGGTGAGGGAGGTGGGGGGGGTGGGGGGGGCGGGCACAGCTATCCGCCACCGCCGTGTCCTCCGGTCATGCCGAATTTCATTTTCGGCACGAGGTCCGACGTTTCGCCCTCTGGCCGCTTCCACAGGAAAACAAGAAAAAAAACCAACTCGGTTCTGCCACACGTGCCGTCGCTCGGCAGCTAATTATCGGGAACCGAACGCGGAACGGCGCGCAACCCGGGACGCGCGGCGGGAGAGTGGCGCCTTAAGCGGAGTCAACTCCGAAAACCAACGCGGGTCGCGGCAGTGCAGGGGTGGGCGTGCGTGCGGGCGGGCGGGTGTGCGGGTGTGCGGGCGGGCGTGCGGGCGGGCGTGCGGGGTGCTGCTGCTGCTGCTGTGGCGGCTGGCACACGGTGCTCAGGCACAGTTGTTCTTGTACTTCTCCTTGCCGTGGTTGTTGATCACGCAGATGTGCTGTGGAAAAACGCAAGCAGGACACAAAAGTGAGCGCGCAAACAGCCGTCCGAGGAAGTCAACAGGAAGCTCAATAAAAGTTGCTGCAAGACAAAACAGCCACGCGCGCATGCGGGCACACACACAAACGACAAAAATCGCCCCCCATCCCCTTTCCCCCCATAGCCTTTCAACTGACTGTTGGGACAAGTGCCGTTCCCGAACACTTATTAAGGCCGGCATGGCATACGAGGGGGTGGGTGGTCAACAGCACACCCGGCCGGCCGCCTTGTCTCCCAAGTGCCAATGTTTACTCATCGCACCAGGTACTCATTTCAGGCCGAGTCGACCCAGCGGAGGCCCATGACCCGTCAGATAATCCTCACCGACGTTGGCCGTGAGTGGGATTCGAATTCTGGTCGCCGGGTACGTAGCCCAACGCGCTAATCGCTGTGCCACCGTACAAAAACAAAGACCCCCCCTTATAGCCTTAACAGACTGACAGGGTAAGTGCTGTCGGCACACGATGGGGGGTTGGGTGGGCGGCCAGCACCACGCCCGGCCGCCTTTGTCTCCCTAGTGGCAATATGGTGATGTTTACACATCTATTTAGGCCGAGTCAACCCAGTCGAGACCCAAGACCGGCTCTGCTATCACTCGCCACTTGTGTTAGCCACGCACAGGCGTAGACAGGAAGGTGTTGGCTGACTCAGGGGTCAGATCCGGCACACTACTGAGGTTTCAGTTTCCCATTATTAAACCGGATTCTCGAGGGGAGCGAGCTGATAGGTTGCCACCATATGACCCAGAGCCGTTGGTGCGAGTGATACAACCTCACTGCCATTGTATTTAGAGTATTTCGTTTAGAGTATTACGCTGCTGCCGCTTTTAATTCCCACGTGATAAGCCACTTCGTTGATTGATCAATTGTGGCCAGAGCTAGATAGCTGAGTGGGCCCTCAGCTGGTGAAATAAAACGAGTTTAGTTTTTTTTGTCTTTTAGTACACGTGTACGTCAACTCACATTGAGGTCCCGGAAGTACTCGTTGTAGTCCAGCGCGTATCCCACAACAAACTCGTCCGGGATTTCGAAGCCGATATCTGAAAGAAAGAAAAACGGTCAGGTGAGAGTTTACGTTAACGAGCTGCGTTGGCAAGTGGTGCAAGAGCTCAAATAATAATGATGGTGATAAAAACTCTACACGTTCGTCGACAATTAAACCGTGGCCTTAAAAGTAAAAATATTTCTAGCAGGCGACGTTTCTGGCAATGGGCGTGCGGAGAGACAGGCCAGAGAGACAGGGAGGACAAAAAGAGTTGGAGACAGCACTTTACACCACGGGGCTTGGGGAAAATAACATGTTTTTTTGTATTAGTCATGGTATTGTCTGTTACTAAGTAGCTACGAGTGCTTGTGGGTGGGTGGGTGGTTGGGTTGGTAGGGTGGGTGGGTTGGCGAGGTGAATGGGTTGGTAGTGTGGGTGGGTTTGTAGTGGGTGGGTTGGTAGGGTGGGTGGTTGGGTTGGTAGGGTGGGTGGCTTGGTTGGTAGGGTGGGTGGTTTGGTTGGTAGGGTGGGTGGTTTGGTAGGGTGGGTGGGTTGGCAGGGTGGGTGGGTTGGTAGCGTGGGTGGGTTGGCACGGTG
Organism: Lethenteron reissneri; assembly: GCF_015708825.2. Classification (NCBI taxonomy): domain Eukaryota; kingdom Metazoa; phylum Chordata; class Hyperoartia; order Petromyzontiformes; family Petromyzontidae; genus Lethenteron; species Lethenteron reissneri. The sequence goes on from NC_083839.1 coordinate 7,814,263, forward strand.
GGTGGGTTGGTAGGGTGGTGGGTTGGCAGGGTGGTGGGTTGGCAGGGTGGGTGGGTGGGTGAATTGGCAGGGTGGGTTGGTAGGGTGGGTGGGTGCAACTGCAATCACCAACTCTCAGACGAAGCAATTGACTGGCTCAAATCACTTAGAACTAAAACTCAATTAGGCGGCGCTCTTCGTTTACCGCACGAAACAAGAGGAAATGGACAAGGAGGGGGGTGGGGGACGGGCGCTACTCACAATCCGGGCGGTATCCCACGCTGCGCGGCGTCCGCTTTACCAGCAAACTGCCGAGACAGCACAACGCGCCACAACGCGGCACCACAAGCGTCAACGCAGGTTCAGGCCCGACGAGTCGTCCACCGTGCAGCCAAAAACGCGAACCTCGACATGAACCGCGTAGCTTCATCGCCGCCTGCGACCATCGGGTCCGCATCCGAGCGAGTGGATGCACAACCAACACCGCTCATTTCCAAGTCCGTTTGCGAGTGGCACGTACGGACCACAGCGACGCGCTCAAACGGGGGCAAGTGCTGTTAGCGAGCACCTATGCAGGCCGGCATAGGTGCTCGCTACGGCACGCGAGAGCGTGGGTGGCCAGCACCACGGTTTAGAAATTCGTCACTGGTGTTGGCAGCGAACAGGAATCGAACTTGGGTTGCCGGGTTCGTAGCAGTGTGCAAACCACTGCGCCACCGTTCCCCACCTGACACACACACACACGCGCGTGCACCAACCTGGCCACCTTCACCATGTTGGGCTTGTAGTCCTTCAGCATGCTCAACAACGTCTGCATGGTCCTGCCTGTGTCAATGATGTCCTGCAAAAACACAGAACAGACACACCTCAAAAAATTCTGGGCTGCAACAACGTTTAATTCTACGTACAGTGTTGTCGTTCGTGCAAACTGCAGCTCACAATCACCGAGGAACCAGAGAAACGAGCTGGATGGTGGCAGCCAAGCGGTGAGCCAACGCTACCAACAACCGCCGAACTCTGCGGTCCTCTCTACCGTAGACTCTCGATTACCCACGCTAGTGATGGGGAGGATGGGCGCAGAATAACGGATAAGCCAAATATATCAATTTTCTGCGGATCTCTATGCCGAAAACCACTAATATAGGCATAAATTATGTTTAAGTTGAGAAAACTGAGTTGCTCAGTGATAACACTTTCCTGCTCCCACGCAGAAGACTCGGCACTCTAAGTGGATAGCAGCAGAGCCACGCCAATCAACGTCAATCAAACCCCGCACACTGGTGTAAAGATATGCCATTACTGTACTGTAGAGGTGATCACGTAGATTTCCGATTCACCAGAGCAACACGTTTGTTCGGTTTAAGCACGTCACTTGTCATAAACATTCCAAGAATAGCAATGTACAATTGTTTGTAGATTATTAATTTGGCCTTTAGGGAATAATCCACGAGTTAGGTATTTATGTCAAAATCTCAGGTGTGCGGTTAATCCGCAAATCGGATAAACCGCACGTGAATAACCGAGAGTCCCTAATGTATATTCAGAGGTTTTTCTGCCAATTAGTATTGACCCAAGTGGAAGGAAATCGGAGTGCCTGGAGAAAACCCACGCGTGCCAAGGGGCAACATCTCGTCCCGCCCGTCGCTGTACCGCCTTCCCTTGGCGAGCCAGGGTAGTTACGGATTCTCCTCGGCGCCCGCGGGAAAAGAAGAGTTTTGAAAAATTTGTGCGACCCACCAACCCGCTCTTGCCTCCGTAGTAGGCCTCGGCAAGGTAAGGTAAAAGTTAAAAGGTAAAAACAACAAGCCTACCTTTACCTTACCTTTTACCTTACCACAATACAATCACTCTACCCTACCTTTAACCCTTTAGCAGGTAAGGTAAAAAGCAACGAGCCTACCTTTACCCTACCTTTTACCCTTAGCCCATACAAATGACCCGATTACAGGGTAATTACTGGAATACTACACATGAAAAAGGTTTGTAACGGTAAATGCTAGGTAGAGCTCTTAATCCATATAGAATACTCTCGATTATTCCAATTTTACACGCTTTCTTTTAACGCACTCTGTCTGTTGTCGTTGTTATTGTCGTTGTCGTCGTCGTATCCTCAAATCTTGGAACTCAATTTTGACCCACTTCCTAATGTGGTATTGACTATCGACTGCAAACTTGGTATGCTTATGTCATACCGATGACAATACTATATTCTATCATAAATATATATATTTTAAATTATTTTGTATATGTTATGTTTCGGCTTGGGTCTAATTGTCCACACTCAACAGACGTTGGCTGTAATTGGCCACGGCCCCTTACGTTGTGGCAAGCTTCAGGGCCACTTCCTGGAGTCGTGGAGTTCTGCCATGACTAGTACATTTAATAAAAGCGTGTTTTTAAAAAAGTTTTTAAAAATATTACTTATTAAATGGAGGCCACGGACTGCGCCACGGAGCTTTTAGCGGTAAACAAGGTACCGTATTTACCGGGTAATACTTCAGAGCTACCTTTACCCTACCGGGTAATTCTTCCGAGCTACCTTTACCCTACCCTTTACCTTACCCCTTGGCATGTCGACACCTTTACCCTTACCCTTTTACCCGGTAAAAAGGGTAAATTACCTTACCTTGCCGAGGCCTACTCCATAGCGCTGGAGTACAGAACCACGCACGCGGCCACCGACACCCGGCTAACAGGCTGTACGACGTTAAGACTCTTCAAAGAGGTGCAAGACGGCAACATCAACTGGCTTAGACAATTTTCACCACCTAAGCTGTGCGACACGATGCAATGGCACGCACGCCCAGCGCATTGCTCCCAGCTCCATAACAGCAGCCTGACTGCTCCGCCACCAGCTACCCACAAAGAGGTTCTCAATTTTATCCACCGCATGGGGGAGGTTAGAGCCGATTCGATTCCCGGCGAGATATGCGAACCTGAGCTGGGGCTTACCGAGTTGGCGCCCTAACCGCCAGGTTTATATTACCCACCGATCGAAAACCAAACGGCACTCACCTCAACGATGAGCACATTCTGAAACGCAAAAAAATCCACACAGAATAGGTTAACAGTGCAGCTTCCGCACACTTCATGCAGTGCAGTGGTGACCAACTTTTATAAATAGTAAGCAGTGCTCAAAAACGCTGAGCTTGTAGCTTTAGCGAGAGGCAATTTCACTTATTTATTTTGCGCGGGACACCTTATGGCGGCCACAAAGGTCAAAAGGTCATCAGATGGTAATTCCTCCCGGCACCGACCGTGAAAAGTCAAAACAAATACCGCGTTATTACAGCCGTAAAACTAAAGCCTAATTAAACAGAGCAGAGCGATATACGAACCAAGGGACGATTTTGAGACGGACAAAATGAGGCACAATTTGTATAAAAATATAGGAAGCTTTATAATGCTTGCACGACAACCACAGGAATTAAGTAATCCTCGCCCGGCTAATAATGTGGGGCGCGGTATTAGCCGTGAATGACTACGCGCCTTCCGGTTCACTCACAGCGGACGTCCAAGACCTCCCGCAACGTTACTGGAAAAAAGCCAACAGCCTGCGCCGCCGCCGCAGAGATGCGGGGTGTAAATCTGGGGCTCAGCCGCTCGCTATTAAACCAGTTTCTCAAATGCAGCGAGTCGATGGTTCATGCGCTCTCATCTAAAGTATGAAAAATATTTAATTGTTGTGCAAATTTACAATTTCATACTCTCACATTAACCCCTTCCTCTGGTCTTTATACCTGATTGTATCATAAGTGGAGACATCACATTTATCCCCCCTAAGACCAAAACAGGAGGAGGATTTCTCCACAAATCTGGCTGTCGCCTGATGAGGCCAGGTTGTAATTTCCGGCGAAATATTACAAGGACTCGAATTGTAAATGTTGTGGGTTCACTCTCCAGTGTGCTGAACGAGTAACAAATTGGCATGTTTCATTTACGTGACAAACCTTACGACTTGGCTGTCGGGTGGTGGCGGGTTTAACGACACATTTATATTTATGCGATCTAACCCAAACACATTCCTGCGGAGGGAACTGGTAGGAACGTTGGGTTGCTCGGTCAATGGCCAGGGTCAACGGCGGCGTGGTGTATTTCGCAAATATGCCCGACTGTGAGGGCGGGCACAAGCCGGCGTGAGTAGGTTAAACGTTGAGTTTTATAAGGGCACCACGGAGTGAGCAGCCCCTACCCCACCCAGCCCCTCCCCACCCTCCCCACCCTCCCCACCTAGCCCCTCTCTGCACGACGGACACAATAATCCCCTGTGGGCTGGTGTAACCAGGAGGTTGCTACCAGTAAAAACTCTAATGAACTGCCATCATGTTAACAGACTTCCTGGATTTTTACTCTCTCACTTCCTGGGTCGTGTCTTGATGATGCTTGACAGTTTCAAGCGGAACGTCGCCTATCTAATGGAGATACATTTTATTGTGAGAACTGCTCAATAACTTGACGGTGAGCGAGCCGAAAGTAGTTCTGTAATGTTATCTTCCGGAGGCTGTTCCGAAACATGTTGATGTTACACTACTTTCTGCGGAGATTTCTAAACGTGAATATCTGCACGTCACGGCAACATTACACCGGTAGCCGCACAATCGTTTAAAACCAAGAGCATCGGTTACCTTTCCAGTTAATGTGCCGAAGTCATCGCCGCCAATCACCCGGATCTGTCCCGTCGACTGATCGTTCTGTACACACGCGCGACACACGCAGCCCCGTCAATTTCGTCATCGCGTGAAGCCGACTCCACCACCAGACAAATTATCGCCGTCATGTGGCGTACAAGCGTATAACGACGCACGCCGATTATTTTAGTTTGGGCTCAAACCACTGGATGAGTTCAAGTACGGTCCTCACGACCAGACGCAGCAGCGATCAGATAACGCTACATTTCACTTGGAAACTGGGTGAAGCTCGGCAACAAACGCAAGCGTCCCGACGCACGAAGACGGATCGAAGTCTCGCGCCGCACGAGTCCCCGCTCACGCACGCAGTAGCTCTTGAGTCGGATGAAGTCGACGGTGAGCGGGATGGACTGCTCCGTGTTGCGGTTGAGCGCCTTGATGAAGTCGAGGAGATCGGCGAAGAACTTGTAGCCGCCCTTGAGGACGCACAGCGCCACAATGTGGTGCCCGCCCATGTCCTTGAGGATGTCCCGCGCCAACCGCTCCGTCCTGCGGGCGCGACGAAGGGTGGGCTGAGCGCGCGACGAAGGGTGGGCTGAGCGTTGCACAAAACCCGCGACGTCCGCGATTCATAATCGGGGCGTTCGGGGAAGGCCGCGTAATGATGTCGTCGTTAAGAACCCTCCGCCACCCGACACGGCCAATCAAATGTAATTGTCACGTGGTGTGCAAGCGTTTTAACGACGTGCCAGGTCGCTCGCCGGTGAGGTGAAGAACGATTCTCACGCAACCGAATTAGTCAATTGGATCCGATGTTTCGCTCGAAACTGCGTCAAGCATCTTCGGGTCAGAAATTTTTTTTGCGTAATCATTACTTGGTCTTACGCGGAATTAAATTATGAATCACATTATTGCAGTGTGCAAGCACCACGATGAAGATTAGGGTCGTTAAGCGGTAACCGGTTTAAGCGGTAACCATTTTCAGAACCAATTCCCAGATTTTGGAAAGTCAGGATTCAGTAACTGATTCCATTGGAACGTTCCTGGGGTGAGCGGGATTCAAACTCGGATCGGCGGGTTCATAGTGCAGTGCGTTAAAACGCTGCATCGCAAGTGTGCACACACACAAGCGCGTGCAGACACACACACGTACACACGTGCACACCTGTCCATGATGAGTCCGTGTGGGATGAACACCCGGTCCAGGTCATCCATGTAGTGAGTGGGGATGCAAAACTTGCAGAGGTCGTAGCCAGGGTCAGTATCCCTAATCTGCAAACAAGATTTTAAAGCGGCGCCTTTCAATTACTGTGTTCCCGTGAGCCACACGCAACTGGAGCGCCGGCTCGCGTCGTCTCACTCCTACCCTCTCTTCCCCTGGCACCACCTCAATTCCACATTTTAAGACGACTGGACGGTCGAAACAAGTCCAGGCCGTTTGCTGGCGTCAACAATTTCCGCTTGATTATTTGGCATTTGGTCGCGAAAGCCGATGAAAACACCCCACCTTTTTTCTATTTGTGTGGAGACAAGAAACGGAGATTGCTGCTTGTCCTGTTCTGCTTGGAAGAGGCCAAAAAAATATAAACGATCGCAAAAACACGGGAACAACAAAACACGAGCACGCGGCGCCGACCGCCGCATTAACGCGTAAACGACGCGTGGCGCTAAGCGGATTGGCAGCCCGGATAAACCTGCCACGGCACGGAGCACTTTAATTTCATACGACCCCTCGACACCGCCACCACCGCCGTTAAGCGCTTAAGCGGTGCCCCATTTCATCTCGTGCCGCGTCCGTCTGTCCCCTCCCCCCCTCTCCAGCTCCCGCACCACCCACGGGAGCCGTCGACCGCTGCTCAACCCGGACGGCATCCTCCCTTGTGCGTCGCCATTTAGACCGCGGCGCGGCACAAATTATTTTCCGCAGGTGCTTTCGATCCCTCGCTAGGGAGACAGTGTGTATAATATTATATCACCACGAAGAACAGTAAGTATAGACAAGCAGAGCACTGGTGCATACAAAGTCCACATTAAATGTGCGCAACAATGGGGCTTGTAATGTACACTGTACAGCCCCCTATCAGCCACTGCTGGATAAAGACCTATCCGTGACGTTCCGTCACGTGGAGTTGTATTACAATACCTCACCATTCTGGCATGTAGAGGATGGTAAAAGGGGGGGGGGGGGGACGTTGGGGGGGGGACTGCATTTAACCATGGATTGACCATAGCTGATGAATATGCTGTTTAATGGGAGCCCCCAAGTTTAATCTTCCTTTAAAATATATCCTGAAGCGGAAGATTAGTGCTGAATACAAATCCATTTTGCCAATGCGATTTATAACTTTGATCCTTACCCGTGCATCGATAGTTCAATTTCCAAGTGCCATTTTACCGAGACACTGCGTGTTGGCTTGGTGTGGTCTGGGACTGTATTTGTTGTTGTTTTGCTGACTTACCCAAGCTTGCATTAAGTTATATAAAAAATACGAATTTATTCCTTTATTTTTATTTTGTTATTTGCTTACCATTTTCTCTATTCTGCACTCCCATCGTCGTTTTTTTATTGTGTGTAACTTGCTGACCCGCCCTTACTGGGCATGATAGTTCATCGGATTCCTCCAGTCTAAATAAAGATTCTGATTATCTAGGAAACGATAAAAGAGGGAGAATATTTTAAATAGAGAGACAAGAGATGGACAGGCAGAGATAGAAAAGAGGAGCTTGAAAGATGGTGTAACGCCTCTTGTCACATCTGGGGAGGAGCACCCAGTTCCCACCTCACCAGATTGACTCCTCCACTGGAGGTCACAATGCCACACTCACCCACTCAATAACTCGCTCACACTCACTCACCCGCTCACCCAACCACCACAATGCAGGTCACCTCACTTGTCTTTCTGCTTCTTCCCTCGCACTACTCCACTTTGGAATTCTCTCCCATCGTCTCAATGCCCAGGCACTTGTAATAATACATTTACTTCAATTAAAAAAGACGTGATAGCTTATCCCTATTACAACTGTGACAGTGCTGCTTGTTGCTGGGTGGTTGACTTTTTAGGAACATCGCTCATCAACTCTGCAAGTTTATTTGCGACACAAATACAACATGTTAAGTGCTGTACACAGATGCCCCTTTTAAATGTTGTGCCCAAACACCACCAACACTCCCCCACCCCAAAACCCTTCCCTTCCCCCCTTCCTCACAGGGTCCCCAAACAGACTCCTATGTGGGCCCCTACCAAACCACCCAGTCAAGATCGCAAACGAAAAACCTTCCTACAACGCACGAGCGATCCCTTGCGACAGATCCCCCAAGGTGTTCTCAAGCGTGGTTATCCGTTGCATTAGATTTGGCCATAGCCTGAGAGCCTGCTAATTTATGAGTCATCCATTGCACTCGATTGTGAAAGTCTAAGGGGCACTAAATCCGCAGTCGGGTACCACGTGAGAATGAAAGGATGCCTCCATCTTACACCCAAGTGCAGATGGATGGGCCTGGCATTGGCCACGTGACATCCGATACAGAGTTCGGTGAAAACTGCTGAGGTTAAAACAAGAGCCTCATGGCTGAGCCAGCATTTGAACCTCCTGGATTTATACTCCCTTGGTGATGGCAGTCGTGGAGCATATCAGAACACACGGACGCCGTGGATGGTTCATGCACACACGGAGACTCAAGGACGCTCCACAAAAAGTGTGAAAGTGGCACACGACTTCTAACCGTGGATCACTTGAGTGAATATCTGCCCCCCCCCCCGACATCACCTTGTTCACTGAACTCACTATTCGTAGCGGTGCACATGACGTTTAGTCTCAACCTGCGCATGTTCTTCCATCCACGTGTTCCTCTTTCCAGCTCGCAGCGCAGTTTCAATGACGTACATCCCCACGTCGTGGTGTTATGTGACAAATATAAAAAAAACAACATCAACCTTCCGGGGCCAACAATTTCAGTGCGATCTTGTGAAGGAGGAATTTCCACCATCGCAACTAGGGCCATCAACAGCCGCGCGGGACACTAAATGACTCGTGAACGGTAAAAGCTGGCGTGGGCGAGGGCAGGACGCGTCGCTCGGAGGGTTGATGTCCGGTGGTGGAGCGCAACGACGGACGTAGCGGCAGCCAAAAAGAGCGAATTAACCAGAGAGGTCCTGCGCAGCGAAGGTGCGGAGCGACGAGATCTGATCACGTGCAGGACAGCCAGACGGCACATCGCAAGAGAGAGGGTGACGACTTGGTCAGACCTTCGCCCAGCAGTGGACAAATCATAGCCCTGATCGGGACTTTGCCACAGACTCGTAACCAACTGTTTACACGTCTACTGAGTACATGAATTGGGGTGGGGTCACAGAACGTGAGAATTTCAATGGAATATTACAAAAGCGCCTCAAACTTTTATGTTTTTTTAATGGGGTGGGGTCACAGAACGTGAGAATTTCAATGGAATATTACAAAAGCGCCTCAAACTTTTATGTTTTTTTAATGGATATCTTTACATTGGGCGTTTATTATCAGCAGGCGATTCATATCGGTTTTAAAGGTTACCGACCTCAAAGCACTGACAAGGTGATTGTGGCAGGCTTGTTTACCCCATTATCCAACCGCTTCGTGAAATGCCAAATCATAAACAGTGAGGGGTCACCAGACGTAAAGCAAATATTAGCTCGAGTCTGGTCCTATGATATGGCAGGATATGGAATGTAGCCATGGTTCAAGTAAACAAACTTATCTTGTGGTTGTTGTGGAGAATTATGGATACAACAAATTCAGATTGCATCTCCACATGTAGATTTTTTTTTAATGTTCTTAATTCATACCTGTCAATCCCTTATCAGTGCCTACCTTATTAAGACTAATTCAGACTTTATTGGTCACCGAGACAACTCAAAGACAATGCACCATCAGAGTATGAGGTGCACTGTCTTTGAGTTGTGCGCCTTTTGGCATCATCTGGTCCAACCCATGTGAGACTAGGCTCTAAGGAAAGCTGTCTCGGGTGTGGACCAATAAACTTCAAGGACAATGCATACATTATCAGTTATGTTTTTGTTTGCATTTTGACTGCAGGTATTGTGGTCTATGCAAACATGACTCCTTGTAAAAAAAAGGTGTCAGTTTTGTTGCCAGATTGAAGGGTAAAAAAACCATTATATTTTTTACTGGCAAATGAGGTACCAATGGTACAAATAGATGACATTTATTTTTTGCCCGTATTGAAACGGCTGTATGCCGTATGGACCTAAAAACGCAATTTCCCTCTACAAGACTACGGGTAAACCGTATGGGTTGACAGGTATGTTAATTCCACCGACCTATTGGTGGCTAACCATTTTCTGTGCAGAAACAAAGACGGAAGATTGGCTGGTAACGGTTGTAAACCCGGAACGACGTTAGACGAACGTGGGCCATGAACGCGCGAGACTTGACCCCTCCTCCTCCTCGCCATATTTGTCTCTCCCAGATAAGTTCGTTCGTTTCTCAAGCCGCCTGTTCTGGTGAGGGCCGCGGCGGCGGCAGCGTGTTGAGTAGTGGTGGTCCAGACCTCCCTTTCCCTGGCGAAACAGCCTCTAGCTCTTCCTGGAGAATTCCCAGGCGTTCCCAGGCCAGCCGAGCGACGTAGTCCCGCCAGCGTGTCCTGGGATGGCCTCAGGGTCTTCTCCCAGATAAGACATTTAATAAATAAAACAAATTGGGTTGAGGGGTTGACTCAGCCCATTATCTCTCCTTCCAGGGTCGATCAAATATGCCACTGCTTTGTGCGTGTGTAGGGGGTGAGTCGCAGGCGGGTGTTGTCCTTATGGGGAGACTCACCCCTTTACCATAGGAATGTGGAATTATCATCACGAGCCTCTTAAAGGGCTGTGAACGGAACATAAGCACCAACGCCCCAACCGATCCTTATATAAGGAGGTACTGTAACCCCTTGACTTTTTTTTATTTACCCCAACACAGACCGATCGTTGAGCGTCCCTTGTGGAGAAAACGACAAAAAATAAGCAGACGGAGACGCCCCGTTCCCCAGCGTCTGTGTCTCCCGTCGGCCACACAATGCATGCCTTTCATGGGGAGGGCATCTCAAATCAGCAGCGTTTGTTAAGACGCGTGGCGGCGGCAACAACGCCTCCCTCACCCCCTCCTCTCCTCTGGACCGGTTTCGACATTCGGCTTCTCATCAAGCAGTGCGCCTGGTGAACTGCCCAGGCAGGTGGCGGCATTTCAAGAAAAGGGGAGCGAAACATGGCGTAATCGCCTGACGAAGCTGGTGGCGTTATCACATAGCTGTCAACCAATTCGGTTTAACCCATATTCTTGAAGAGAAATTGAGTTTTCAGATCCATGCGGCGTACAGCCGTTTCAATGCGGGCATTTATTTTTTATTTTTCTGTCTATTTGTTTGTATTTCTCCCTTGTGATGGGACTTTGTCGGATGAACGTTAAGATTTATTATGGCCACAGGGTGACCAAAAAGGTCTGAGTTGGTCTGTAATAAGGTAGGCACTGGTAAGGGGTTGACAGGTATGCAGTGGTGAGTGTACTAGTGGTGAGTGTAGTGGTGAGTGTAGTGGTGAGTGTACTAGTGGTGAGTGTAGTGGTGAGTGTACTAGTGGTGAGTGTAGTAGTGGTGAGTGTAGTGGCGAGTGTAGCGGCGAGTGTACTAGTGGTGAGTGTACTTGTGAGTGTACTAGTGGTGAGTGTACTAGTGGTGAGTGTACTAGTGGTGAGTGTAGTGGTGAGTGTACTAGTGGTGAGTGTACTAGTGGTGAGTGTACTAGTGGTGAGTGTACTAGTGGTGAGTGTAGTGGTGGGTGTAGTGGTGAGTGTACTAGTGGTGAGTGTAGTGGTGAGTGTAGTGGTGAGCGTACTAGTGGTGAGTGGTGGTGAGTAGTGGTGAGTGTACTAGTGGTGAGTGTAGTGGTGAGTGTACTAGTGGTGAGTGTAGTGGTGAGTGTACTAGTGGTGAGTGTAGTGGTGAGTGTACTAGTGGTGAGTGTAGTGGTGAGTAGTGGTGAGTGTACTAGTGGTGAGTGTAGTGGTGAGTGTACTAGTGGTGAGTGTAGTGGTGAGTGTACTAGTGGTGAGTGTAGTGGTGAGTGTCGCGGTCAGTGTACTAGTGGTGAGTGTACTTGTGAGTGTACTAGTGGTGAGTGTACTAGCGGTGAGTGTAGTGGTGAGTGTACTAGTGGTGAGTGTAGTGGTGAGTGTACTAGTGGTGAGTGTAGTGGTGAGTAGTGGTGAGTGTACTAGTGGTGAGTGTAGTGGTGAGTGTACTAGTGGTGAGTGTAGTGGTGAGTATACTAGTGGTGAGTGTAGTGGTGAGTGTCACGGTCAGTGTACTAGTGGTGAGTGTACTAGTGGCGAGTGTAGTAGTGGTGAGTGTAGTGGTGGTGAGTGTAGTGGTGAGTGTCGCGGTGAGTGTACTAGTGGTGAGTGTACTGGTGGTGAGTGTGCTAGTGGTGAGTGTGCTAGTGGTGAGTGTACTAGTGGTGAGTGTACTAGTGGTGAGTGTGCTAGTGGTGAGTGTACTAGTGAGTATACTAGTGGTGAGTGTAGTGGTGAGTGTACTAGTGGTGAGTGTACTAGTGGTGAGTGTACTAGTGGTGAGTGTGCTAGTGGTGAGTGTGCTAGTGGTGAGTGTGCTAGTGGTGAGTGTACTAGTGGTGAGTGTGCTAGTGGTGAGTGTACTAGTGGTGAGTGTGCTAGTGGAGAGTGTACTAGTGGTGAGTGTGCTAGTGGTGAGTGTGCTAGTGGTGAGTGTAGTGGTGAGTGTACTAGTGGTGAGTGTACTAGTGGTGAGTGTACTATTGGTGAGTGTAGTGGTGAGTGTAGTGGTGAGTGTACTAGTGGCGAGTGTACTAGTGGTGAGTGTGCTAGTGGTGAGTGTAGTGGTGAGTGTAGTGGTGAGTGTAGTGGTGAGTGTACTAGTGGTGAGTGTACTAGTGGTGAGTGTACTAGTGGTGAGTGTAGTGGAGAGTGTAGTGGTGAGTGTACTAGTGGTGAGTGTAGTGGAGAGTGTCGCGGTGAGTGTACTAGTGGTGAGTGTACTAGTGGTGACTATTTGTTTCTTCCTGGTGATGGGACTTGGGATTTATAAGTGCACTGGGTGACTAATAAGGTCTGAGTTGGTCTGTTAATAAGGTTGGGGCACCGATAATTCACTGTGTAACAACATTTTTTTGTTCCTGGGTAGTAAGTGTTATTTCCTAATTGCTTATGCCTCAAAGGTACAGAAAATGGCTATTATTCCCCACAAGCTTTGCTTTTGTGACCAGGAAAGTGATATTTTGAAATCTACCTATTTTCAATGAGAAAACATGCGCATTTGTGTCTTTCATTCACAAAGTCCTGGTTACAAAAGCAAAGTTTTTGGGGAATAGCCATTTTATATACTTTTGAGGCGTAAGCAATTAAAAAATAACACTTACTACCCAGGGACGAAACTCGTGTTACATAGTGATAAGTGATTGACAGGTATGGGACCTATCAACGTGACTTTACCAAAAGACCCAAAGAATATGAATAGCTATGGAATCACCAGCGAGACGTCGTACTCGAATTGTAAATGATGCGGGGTTTTTTGTTTGTTAAATTTGCTCTCCAACTCAGCGGTTGTGCCCTGGTCGTCAACTAAAATCGGCGCGTTTCGTTTGACGTGACAACCACCGTCGTCACTAATCGTGCTGTGTCGGGTGGTGAAGGGTTCCACAGACGCATCAAATATTTGCGCGATCTCACACAAACGGGGGGGGGGGGGGAAAGGGAAGAAAAAAACCCGCACACCAAAATCTTGGTTCTTTCGGTAAAGTCACGTAGAAGGAAAATAATAAAATAATATAAAACAATAAAATTCTCACGACGTTTCAACTGCAACACAGGCAATCGTCATCAGGTGTGAAATCATCATCAAAATTTGAAATTTTCTTGCTGTGGATGTCACACCTGATGATGATTGCTTGTGTTGCAGTTAAAACGTCGTGAGAATTGTATTGTTTAAAAATTGTATTATTTTATTATTTCCCTTCTACGTGACTTTACCGAAAGAACCAAGAATATGAATCCCTGCAGTCACGAAAGCTTTAAATCGAATAATCTTGATTGCAAAAGCCTCCCTACTACTGCTGTTACGTATTTAAACTTGACGCAGCTACCGAGTCTTACTTTTAGGTTTTTTCGGTAAAGTCACGTAGGTAAAAAACAATAAAATAATATAAATAATGCGAGAAATAAAATAATAAATAATGTATTGATTTTTTCATTTATTGATTTATTATTAATTTTTTGCCTACATGGTTTTACCGAAAAAACCTAAGGGTATGAATCCTTGCAGTCACGAAAGCTTCAAATCTAGAACTGCCGAGTTTTGTTTCTGTATAAAACTAAAATCGCTACGCAAAGGGCTCGACTTGAGCTGGCACAGGTGGCAATGACGAGGCCGCGGGCATCGCCTCAAGGATAACTCTCATCTCTCTCTCATCTCACCTCTCTCTCTCTCTGCACCACTTTCAAAGGCGATATTGAACATACCCCACCCACCCCAAACAACGCAGTCGTCTAAGCAACGATTTTGTTTAAAAACTAACAAAAGCTTTCGCTTCGTCACCGTTAAACTAGACGCACCGCTGCACGTGTTAGCACTGTACATGCCACGCACTCGCTTTCACGGAGCCCTGTAGAGTGTTTACTTTGTTTTACTGCGACACATTGACGTCCTTGTTGCTGGTGTGGTGTTGCGAGGGGAATAATTGCGTCGTTGAGTCGCGTTGAGTGTAAATTAAACGTGTACAGTGCGGGCTTAACCACCCACACATCCGTTAAGGCACGCGGGCACACAAAACGTCTCTTTGTAATAAACGAAACAAAATATCCCCCCAAAAAAAACACAAAAGCCGCCTTCAACATTCGCTAAGGCGTCGCACACAAAAACAAATCGGCAACCAAAGCTGAATGTATTTAAAAAAAAACATTTAAATATAAATCGCCTCATGCGCCGCACGCACTGTACACGCACGGCACCCGCGTTGACATTGAAACGCCGCCACGAGGAGGATTTTTTTATTTAATAAAAATTGTTAAATCTTAGAAGCGAACAACATTTCCCTCACAGTTATGTCCTACATCCTTTATTAATCAGTGAAATGCGTCTCCGAGTCGCTCACCACGACGCAGTTTCCCGCGCTGCTCTCTGCAGGGGCGTCCATGGCGGGAAAGGAATAAGAGGCGAAGGCGCCGCCTACAACTCCAGATCTCCTCCCTGCCTCCCTCTCCCTCTCTCCACGCTATCTCCTCCCTCTCCTCGCTATCTCCTCCCTCCTCTCTCTCCTCCCTCTCCACTCTATCTCCCCCCTCCCTCTCTCCTCCCTCTCCACGTTATCTTCTCCCTCCCTTCCTCGCTATCTCCTCCCTCTTCTCCCTCTCTTTTTTTACGATCAGATGCTCGGTGTATTCGGCACTTTGCCTCGTTCATCATTTCGTAATATTTTTTATTTCAATTAACATTTTTTACCTTTGCTTTATTTAAACCCCCACCTCTCGCTCACTCTCACTCACTCGCTCGCTCTCTCTCTCTTCGCTATCTCCCCCCTCTCTCTTTTTTTTACGATCAGTGGAAACAAGAAGATGCTCTGTGTAGTCGGCACTTTGCTTCGTTCATCATTTCGTAATTTTTTAAAAATAATAACTTGGCTTTATGTAAACCCCCACCTCTCGCTCTCTCACTCTCTCGCTCTCTCTTGCTCTGCACGCAGCCCTTCTCGCAGTCCGACGGCCTCCGACGGGTAGCTCACAACTGCATGCAGAGCTCCCCGTCATCTGCCACCGAGCACACGGCCTCCTCCATCGCCCACTGCTCCTTGAAGGCCGGCACGGCGTGGGTCAGCCGCGCCGCATGGCGGAACTCCAGCCCACACATCCTGGGGCTCCGACCAGAGCGCGGAAGATGCCCCCAGGCTGCTGGCCGGACGTTTCCCCTCCAGGGCCACCTTCCCCGCCCTGTAAATGGCGAGCTTGCCGTAGCCCACGAGTACGTTGACCAGCCCCTGAAGATGTTGGGGTCCGTCGCCCTTTGGGTATCCAAAAATGAGGACCGTCGGGGAGAAGTGGAGGCTGAACCTTAGGAGGATGTTTCTCAGGACCGAGTCCAGGCTCTTGCACTCCACGTATTGGTGCGCCACCGTCTCCACTTTACCGCAGAACCGGCACTCCGGGGACGTGTCGGTAAAGCGCGCCAGGGAGGCGTTGGTGGTGACGGTGCCGTGGGCGATGCTCCGGCTGAGGTCACCGATGCGGTTGTACGTCGCGCTGGAGTAGAGTTGCCTCCAGCGAGGCCTCTCCGGAGAGACAGGCGCCGCCTAGCTAGTTAGCACGTCAGAGTCTCGTTCGTTATCGGAATGAACCAGACAAATCGCTCCACCAACTACGAACGGCCATGCACCTCCCTCCCTCTCTCTCCTCGCTATCTCCTCCCTCTCCTCGCTCTCTTTTTGCCTTCTCTTTTTTTACCATCAGAGGAAACAAGAAGATGCTCGGTGTAGTAGGCACTTTGCTTCGTTCATCATTTCGTTTTTTTTTTCAATGCTTTGCATTATGTGCCCCCCCCCCCTTTTTTTAATGAAATATTTCACAAAATATTTCACGCTCTGCTCTCCTCCTTCTTACACCTTCCCTCTCTCTCTACCCCCTCTCCCGCTCTCTCTTCCCTCTCTCCTCACTCTCTCCTCCGCTCTCTCTTCAAATGTACAAGTCTCCCGTAGCCAAATGCTGCGGTGACCTCCAGTGGAGGTTGGCACACTGCACGTTGCCATCGGCCGTGTGGCTTGGCCGAATCTCGCCAGGGGTAACAGACTTGTGCATTTCCTGCGGTGCCAGGGAGGATCTGCCCCACCAGTACTTACACTGCCAGCGGCTCAAGCCAATGTTCCGCCTTTTGGGGGACATCTTCAGGAAACTGGGGGTGTCCTTCTACAACAGCAGCTTCGTATATGGGGTGGTGCCTTACCTGGCTAACAAGCGCCATGACTGAGCACAGGCGAAGTTGGCGGTGTACAGAACGAGAAAAAGATGCTGGGGGGTGACACTGACGGCTGCTCTGTGCACCAGTGTTCAGGGGCCTGCTTAAGGCGCGGTTCCGGCTGTAGTACGCGTACCACACACATGTCGGTGATGTGCACGTATTTTTCGAACGCTGGGGAGCCGGACAAGCCCCTCTCTGTACCAGCGTGGACGGCACCCTCGTGTTCACCTTCTGAAGCGCTCGCTCGTCACCGTGGCGTGCGCGATGACCACCACCACCACTACCACGTGGCTTTTCTTTCGTGTTGTGCGCGCTACATTTAGCACCACAGTGTGTGGATTTATAGCGAGTATTTGTTTGCTGGTGACTGTATTTCATATCGGAATCGCCTCCAGTGCTGTTGCTGCTGGTGGCAATAAAAGTTGTTTAAAAGTCAAAAGTCTCCTCCCTTCCCCCCCGTACTCTCCTCACTCTCTCCCCACTCTCTCTTCCCTCTCCTCACTCTTTCCCACTCACGTCTTCTCCCTGTCCGAGAGGACGTCAGAATGCCAGTTACAGGAGACTCGTCGACTCTCGCCACGTGCAAGGAGACACAGATTCCACACAACACCCACAGTCTCTATATATCTCTCTCTCTATGCGACCTTTGCCCAGTATCAAAGTATGAAAAATAACGAGGTATTTCGCCTTATTGGCAATAAAACGGGAGTTGAGTTAATCAGAATCAGAAACGGTTTTAATCGCCATGTAAGTTTGCACAAACAAGGAATTCACTATGGCGGGACGGTGCATACATTGAACAAGTAGGAATCTTAACTTATATAAAAGGTATACACTCTAACTATACTAACATTACAAAGTATAAGTAATACCAAAGGGCTAAAATCTTTAAAATTATGAATAAGTAGACCTTATAAAATGCGAATGTAAAATGTTAATTAGCCGTATTAAACAATCTTAAAATCCAAAAATACAAATAAGATTACACGTTGTAAGTATGGAAAGGTGTAATTATGTAGATAAAATGTTATAGTAAGTGTAACAGTCATTTTAAGTGTAAAAGTCATTTTAAGCCCTTGGCCTTGTTGAGGAGGCCAACAGCAGATGGGAAAAAAAACTGTTTTTATGACGTGAGGTTTTGGTCTTGATGGACCGCAGCCTTCTGCCGGAGGGGAGTAGCTGGAACAGAGAGTATCCAGGGTGCGAGGAATCGTCCGCAATCTTCCTCGCTCGCTTCAGGGTCCTCAAAGTGTGCAGGTCCTCAAGGGTTGGTAGATTACAGCCAATCACCTTCTCAGCAGTGCGGATGATACGCTGCAGTCTGCTCTTGTCCTTGGCAGTTGCAGCAGCGTACCAGACGGTGATGGAGGAGGTGAGGATGGACTGAATGATAGCTGTATAGAAGCACACCATCATTGTCTTTGGCAGATTAAATTTCTTCAGCTGCCGTAGGAAGTACATTCTCTGTTGAGCTCTCTTGATAAGGGAGCTGATGTTCAGTTCCCACTTGAGGTCCTGGGAAAGAATAGTGCCCAGGAAGCGGAAGGACTCAACATTGGTGACTGGGGAGTCGCACAGGATGATGGGGGTGAGTGGGGCTGTATTCTTCCTGAAGTCCACAACCATCTCCACGGTCTTAAGAGCATTAAGCTCCAGGTTGTTCTGGCTACACCAGGTCACCAGGTTGTCAGCTTCCCTCCTATAGTCAGACTCATCCCCATCAGAGATTAGCCCAATGAGGGTGGTGTCGTCCGCAAACTTCAAGAGTTTGACAGACTGGTGACTGGAGGTGCAGCTGTTGGTGTACAGGGTGAATAGCAGAGGGGAAAGGACGCAGCCCTGAGGAGATCCGGTGCTGATTGACCTGGCGGCAGAAACTTGTGATCCCAGTTTGACACACTGCTTCCTGTCAGACAGGAAGTCTGTGATCCATCTGCAGGTGGAGTCTGGTACGTTCAGCAGGGAGAGCTTGTCCTGAAGCAGGCTAGGAATGATGGTGTTAAAAGCCGAGCTAAAGTCCACAAACAGGATCCTGGCGTAGGATGCTGTGGAGTCCAGATGCTGTAGGGTGAAGTGGAGGGCCATGTTAACTGCGTCATCCACAGACGTTCAAGCACCAGAGAGATGCCTTTTGCAAGGCATCAGGTCTGCATTCACCACACCACACAGTACTTGTGGGGAGAAAACATACAAACGTGGTCTGATAATTATTATTAAACACCGCGCAGTGTTAGACATTTGGCGTTAGTCTCTGGTCTGACACTGGTGGTTGAGACGAGGCCATAAAGAAGGCTGCATCTGGTGTGGGCCAATCAGTTTCAAAGACGACGCGTATACGTGTTGTTCATTATCAGAGCACTTCTGTTTGCATGTTTCGCCATAAGCACTGTGTGTGTGGTTAATCCACAACTCCTGTTTTTTTACACGGTTTTATTTAACTCACTCTGTTGTTGTTGTATCCTCAAATCTTGTAACTCAATTTTAACCCACTTTCCAATGTGGTATCGACTGCAAATTTGGTCTACTTATGTCATACTGATGGCAATACTATATTCTATCATTAAAAAAAATATTTTTAAACATTCTTTATTATATGTTATGTTTCGGCTTGGGTCTAATTGTCCACGGTCAACTGACGTTGGCTGTAATTGGCCACGGTCCCTTATGTTATGGAAAGCTTCGGGGCCACTTCCTGGAGTCGTGGAGTTCTTCCATTACTGGTACATTTCATAAAAGCGTGTTTTTAATTTTTTTATATTACTTATTTGTTGCCAGAAGAGGTAAACACCGATTCCACATATGATAGCCCAATGAACAGACCGGTTAGGGGACAAGTGCTGTTAGCGAGCGCCCATCGCACCAAATTCCTACCGAGTAAAACGAAGCAAACGTTTGGTGCTCGACGTCTAGCGATGACCCCAATGTTTGACCCTCGACATTCCACGGCTACCGGGCAAACTCCACCTTGTGGGGGAGGAGGAGGGGGGGGAACGGAGCCTTGTCACGACAATCAATTACTCAAACTTTATTTATAAAGCACTATTCGTGCAAAACTATTTCAATGCATAGTGCTTTACAGGCATGAACAATACAAGTGAAATTGTACGCAAAATAAAATCACGTAACACATTTCTAGCAAAGTCATGTTAAAAAATAACACGTGACGAAAATTCTAATTAAAATCTAGTTTAAAAAAAGTAAATTTAATTTTAAAAGTGCTTAATGATTCTGAAGCCCTCGTATCCCCTGGCAGGCTGTTCCACAGGCAACGACCCGATAAACTGAAAGCTGCTTCTCCCGAGTGTTTAGTCCTGGCCTTCGGGACGACTAAAAGACCGGTGCCAGAGGATCTGAGGGATTGTGTTGGTTCAAATCTTAAAAGCATGGAAGAAGCGTGTAACGGGTGCCAGACCATTCAACGACTTAAAACCCCAGAGAAGAATAAAAAAATAAATTATATTATTTCACTAACTGGCAACCACTGCAAGGATCAAAATATGGTGTCACGTGAGTGCTCTTTCTGGTTTTCGTCGGGAACATGCGCCGCTGCATTCTGAATTAGTTGCAGTTTACTTTAGGGCCGTCCATAAATGTCGATTTTTGACCCCCCCCCCCCTCGTCACACGGCGTAACAAAAAGTCAGACCCCCCCTAAAATATGATGCAGCAAAGCTCTGCCCCCCACCCCCCCAAAACCATAAAACATGCTTCAAATCGCTTTAAACTATTGTCATTGTAGTGCGTATTTAAGGTGGCGCTGCACTTTGATGTTGTAGGAGAAAACATTTATTAAAAAGTATGTTTAATTAAGTATAACGTGTTGTCTATATTCATTTAAAGTTGCGCATTTTGATGTGATGTCACATTT
The DNA here is from genome assembly GCF_015708825.2 of Lethenteron reissneri. Taxonomy (NCBI): domain Eukaryota; kingdom Metazoa; phylum Chordata; class Hyperoartia; order Petromyzontiformes; family Petromyzontidae; genus Lethenteron; species Lethenteron reissneri. The sequence goes on from NC_083839.1 coordinate 7,834,747, forward strand.
CTCAAACCCCCCACCTCGTCACACATCGTCACAAATGTCTGACCCCCCCCCCCCAGGTGCGTGACGTCATTTATGGACGGCCCCTTATTAATTTCTTCGGAAGACCAGAAAGAAGAGCCTTACAGAGCATGACAATGCGGACTTAGCACCACGGGCTACAGGGCCCGGTGTGCTTCTATGAGCTGCAACAGGCGGGTGCGTGGGGGTGCCTGTGGTGCCGAGCCGTCCATGGTGTACGGCGAATCGGGGCGACCGCCCCGGGCCCTGCACTTTGGGGGGGTCACGCGGTGTGATTATCCCCGGGCCCCGCACCACCACCCCACCCCCATGGACGGCCCCGCCTGCAAATTCCAATGTGGGTCTCGCTCAAGCTGCCTAAGGGGCCTTCCATAAATGACGTTTATGGAAGGCGGGGGGTCAGACATTTGTGACGATCTTGATTTGAAGCTTTCGTGACTGCAGGAATCCATACTTTTTGGTTCTTTCGGTAAAGTCACGTAGGTAGAAATAAAATAAAACAAATCACTCAGGAATCCAGACACTTTGGTTCTTTCTACCTACGTGATTTTACCGAAAGAACCAAAGAGTATTTGTGACGATGTTTGACGAGGGAGGGAGGGTTTGAGAAATGTGACGTCACATCAAAATGCGCAACTTTAAATAAATATTAACTAAATCGAGTTGTTATAACACTAATTTTTAATAATTTTAATTATTAACTATTTGATTATTTAAATTTACTAAGGTCACCTTTTATTCCATGAAGGAGCATTTTGCTTCTCCATGGGATAATGGAGAAGCATAAATTTAGTAAATTTTCTGAATGATTGTTATTTAACATTTTGATTCTAATGATTCTACCAGGGCGTTTCATTCTGTGGAATGATTATATGATTGTTATAATTGTACTCTTCAATTATAATAGTTATAATTACTTTTAATATTTCATAATTATAAGAGAATTTCAATATAATTTTCTGAACATCTGCAGTTTTAGTTCGACGTTGAATATTTTCAAGTGAATTTTATACTAAATTTAAGCTTTCCAACGCCTCCTTTTTAATTAATGTTTTCTCCTACAACATCAGAGCGCAGCGCCACATTAAATACGCACTACAATAATAATAGTTTAAAGCGATTTGAAGCATGTTTTATTTTCAAAATGGAAATATGGTTTTGGGGGAGGGCAGAGCTTTGTGACGTCATATTTGAGGGGGGTCTGACTTTTTGTGACGCCGTGTGACGAGGGGGGTAGAAAATCGGCCAAAATCGCGTGACGTCATTTATGAACGGCCCCTAACAACGGCTAAACTGACTTCCCGAGTGTAGTGCATTTGATTGTACAATGTGTCGCACGTGCGTTGATCTTCTTTCGCACCGTACGTAGCCAACCGTGCGAATCGGAGGTGCGGTGGTCAATTATTGTGCAGTACTGTAAACAATACATAGATAAGGTATTAAAAAAAAAACTCGTTCAGTATCACATTTGGCTTTTGCACTTAATTTGAATAATGTTCCAACTCTGAGAAACCTGGGGTTTGCCTCTCATGCAAAGAACTGCAGGCGTCTATCGCCTACTGAGCAATGGCTGCTACATTTACAGTAGATAAGCTCCTCGCCCCTCCCCTTAACCAGTATTTAAGATGTTGGATTTCTCTTCACTTGATACAGTAAATTTAGCTGTGACGGTCCCACCTGAAGACGGAGACTTGTGTTGCCTCCGAAACGTCAAGATTTAATTGAGTTATTTTTCATTTATTGTTATTTTATTATTATTATTTTACCTACGTGACTTTACCGAAAAAAACCTAAGAGTATGAGCAATGAACATACCGCGACAATTTGCCCGGTGAGTAAATACTCATTAAATGATCCATCGTTGTTTTTCCATTGACTCCCTCCCGTGTTAAAAGCCGAGCTGCCTTTCAGCCCAACAATGTTCCACTCTCGAAAAACTTTTTTCAAATCCTTTACATTAAGTTCACTTGCTTGCGCGCTTGCGCGCTTACGACCGTGCAAATCTGTCGGTCGTTTTTTAACCCACTTCCCGTGATCCATTCGAGCTGACATTTTGCACACAGACTCGTTGTGCGTGACAATTTATTTTCGTGAAATTTTTTTTCCATAACTTTACACTTTTTAGGAAATATTTTTTTATATTTAATTACCAATTGCTTAATGGTGGAAGGCAATCATCTGATCCATAGGTGGCAGCCATCTCAAGCCAGAGGACGAGAGGACTCTAGCCGCCACGCATATAAAGGATTTATAATGGAAAACTTTGTTTTTACGGGTTAAATTTTTTTGTACCTGAGAAATACGGCGGCTTCAGGGGGGGGGAAGGGGGCGCCGGATTATCAAAAACCCCGGAAAATCACTACATGATCATTATTTAAAACAGCTTATCTTTGCACATTCTTGCATTGCATTATGTTTTAGGTGTTGTGCATGTTTTTGTGTTTTAAATGTGTTTACTGTATGAAATTGGCATAAATAAACATACAAATAGACAAAAATGAATATCCTACCTAAAAATGTTACGGTAAAATAACAACACAGCGTTTACCGAAAGAAAACTCCACGCTGACGCCTAGCTGAATGCAGTCACACCATCACCGCGCACAGAAATCCTCTCTCATCAAGACGCTCATACATCGGGTTAAGAAAGTGTCAGATGGTGATAGTGAAATTCAACATGTTAATGAAGCACTGCAATTGAACGGTTACAATGATGCACAAATCAACAGGGCATTGAATGCCAAAATCAAATCAAATCACACGAGCGTCGAAATTGACCAAGTAGATAAAACTATCAAAATACCGTACATTGCGGGAAGAACTGATAAACTAGCCAGATGCTTGGAAAAACAAAACATCTGATTTGGCACGATACATAAAAAACTGAGATTTATATCTGGTACAAAATATGTATCACTGAAACTATCAACAGAATGTGTGTACCAGATTAATTGCACTTGTGGAAAATGCTGTGTTGGCCAAACAGGACGAATGATCAGCACGAGACTAAAAGAACACCAAATAAATATTGAATACTCCCAAATAGCACTGTCGGCAGTGGCAGAACGCGCATCCCAACAAGGACACTCAATTGATCTCGATCATGTTGAAGTTGTGCAAAACCAGTGACTACTGTCCCAGACTAATTAGAGAATCTATCGAAATTGAGATTTAAAAAAAATATTTTAACCGTTCGGATAGCTACATTAATCCCTACCCCACATCACTCAAAAAGTGCTCACAAGTGATGCCATCACATCTACCCCTCTAGTTAAGGATCGAAACAGGAGGATTTCTCCACAACTCTGGCTGTCGCATGATGAAGCTAGTTGTCATTACTGGCGAAACGTCGTACTCAGATTGTAAATGTTGTGGCTTTGCTCTCCAACACACTGGTTAGTGCTGTACTAGTGTAATGGCATGGTGACATCTGCTGGCCGGGAAAGAGAAGCACGGGTACGGGCACGGTTAGAGTAACAACCAATCAGAGAAGGTTCCATGAGAGGGCGTGGCCATAGGCGGGGCCTAGCCACGCCTGGGGGGATATAAGGGGGAGCGGACCCGGGGCTCGGGGTTCGTGTGTGGATTCTTGGGTCCTGGCTGCGTCGCTGCTCGCCAACATCTCTCTCCATCGTCCGGCCACGTGGAAGATCTCCTGCGGGGTTTCCATCGCCATCATCGTCACGCCGCGTAGCCGAGTGAGGGCGGTGGGACCACGCCGAGTGATCGGCTGTGTGGAGCCAGTTGAGGCGTTAATATCCAAGAGTTGTGCTCAGCGTGAGAATTCCGTTGGCCTGTGTTGTGCCCGGTGTGAGAAATAAAATAAGTGCCCTCTACTTGACGTGTCGCGGAAGTCGCTCATTACACTCGTAACGAATTGGCATGTTCTGTTTACATTACAAACCTTATTGATTGGCTGTGTCGGGTGGTGAGTTTAACGACACATTTATATATTTACGCAATCCAACCCAAAAAAACTGTATTATGTTACTGTATTTACTGTACTGTACTTACCACTCTAATCTCAAAGACTCTGCATCACGGGGCGATGTACGTAGCACCACTCTTGTTTCAACACAACCCTGATTGTGTGACGATCGGCGGACTGGCTTGCAACCTTTGGAGTGGTTTTTCGGCCTGGGACCACCGGATGTTGGAAGCCGGATAATTGATCGACTAATAAAACATCGAATGGAACACTGACCACACATTAAGAACTACAATGCTCGCAGGTGTCTGTCCTCTGCCCCCCTACCCACCTATTACAGTGTCACCACGATGCCCCCCTCCCCCACACGACAAAACACATAATGGACGCAGCGCGCCCCCTGCCGCCATGATTCGATCGATCGGCCTCTGCTCGCTAAGCGAACATTTTGCTCATTTTGTCAACAAATTGGTCACAAATTCAAATAGCCCGTTGGGACGAATGCTCGTAAAAAGAACGCTCGGTAAGCAGGGCAGGTGGGAAATTACTGCCCCCCCTTCCTCCAGGTGCGGATCAGGATGAGACACTGTAGTTTGCTTGCACTGAATGAATGCTGCGGAGATGATTCACTCCCAGAAGGCCGTGGGGGAGCCGGTGGGTTGTGAGAAAAATCACTTTCAATGTTTACGTGGAGACATACGAAGGAGACGCTATTGTAACCGGAGCACCCGGACAAAAACCCCACGTGTGCAAGGGGGCAACACTCTATCCCAGACAGATGGGACGGGTAGAGTCCACATTGTTTGCCGTACCGCCTTCTCCTGGCGAGCCGGGGTATGATGGTGCCTCCTCGACGCTCCGCGGGAAAGGAGCTTCACGACGTTTGTGCGGCGATCCACCGACCCTCTCCGCCGCCTACGTTGTGCTGGATTACAGACAGCCATGTGCAGCAGCGTGGCCGTCATCACCCGTGGACAGTACTCCAACCCTCAACGACGCCGACGGCGCACGTTGAGGGCAGAACGGTGAAGAGAATGACCGACGGACCGCATTCCAATCCCTCGCTCTCCATGGAGAATCGGCACCCGCTCCTGTGCAAGAGATGTAACCGGTGCGGGGTCGTAGCCAATACCAATACTGGCCATTTGCCGCTTAGTGACAGTGACATCACCACGGGGCCTGTGCTAGGCCAGGTGCACTGAGGCCACGTGAAGTGTCAAAGGCTTGCCGACAGAACACGGGACAGGCCCAGGTGCCATGGGTTGGCCGACTGAGATGACCAGTAGATGTACCAGCTGTACCCCCCCACTGTGCCAACTTGCTGCATTTTAGCCGCCCGGTGCTCCGCTCGTTGCTTAGCATCACTCCTCTGCCCTCCGTCGTTGCTGGAGGGTGACTGCCTTCACGAGCCTCCTCCGTAGAGGCCGACGGCATACGTTGATGGCAGAACGGTGAAGAGCGACCGACAAACCGCATTCCAATCCTACGTTCTCCGTGGAGAATCGGCACTCACTCCTGTGTAAGTGGCGTGACCAGCGCAGGGTCGTAGCGCACTCCTCCGCACCCGCTGAACTGCCGCGGCTGTCCGAGTCCCCCTGTCAGTTGAGCCTCCGGGATTGGCGTGGAGCTGATGTGGCCGGAGCCACAGCGGCCACGGACGTCGCCTGAATCTGGCCAAGTGGGGCCAGGTTCAGCAGCCTTGCGAGGCAAATGGCCAGTGTGGGAAAAAAAACAATCACCTGTAGCATGCGGGCCCACATGCTGGCTTAGTGAGATGTTAACTACCTCGCCTGCTATACAGGATGTCGTTGGTTAAATTCCGACCCCGACGCCTATTCTATATTTGGAGTTTGATTGTATTCGGTTTTTCCCTCCACCTTCAGAATCAATGTGCGTTTAGAGTATTTGGCTGCTATACATTTACGCATTATAAGCCACTTCTCATTGGGCTATAATTTGTGATGATCAGATCGCTTCTGAAAAAGAGCTATATAGCTCAGTGGGCCTTACCTGGGGAAAAAAAAAATAGTTAAATGAGTTTAGTTTAGATGCGGCAGTGGAAAAGTTTTTTTTTTATCAGAGAAGAGCCAGCGGGTAAAGCCACCTGTACCGTGAGGGTAACCCGCGCTGGCTCGGTTCGGATGTGCCAGTGGAAAAAGGGGTAGAGTGTTTTTAAAAGAACTCGCACCAGAAAGAACCGACAGCGCAAAGAAGCTGGGTGTTACAGATGGTGGGTTTATTTTCTCAGGCGGACGATTACAGGACACGGCACTGGGATGCTGGGAAGCTAACGGCACTAACCGAACGCAGCACATTCACAACGCGAGAACAGCGAACCGGGGGAGGAGGTGAGGCAGTGGTGGTGGTGGTGGACAACACGGTAAATGGACGAGGCCATGCGAGGGGTTAAGTCCACCGCTACGACGGGGAAGACCGACCGGGCACCACAAGTCACCTACTTGGGGGGACGGCGAGGAGGGTGGACGACATACAAAGACAAAGATCCCCCCCGTATAGCCTGAAGCAGGCTGTTGGGGCAGGTGCTGTTAGCGAGCACCTATGAAGGCCGGAACGGTACACGAGGGGATGGGTGGCCAGCACCACGCCCGACCGCCTTTATCTCTCCATTTGCGATGTGTCCGCATCGCACCAGCTACTCATTTGAGGCCGAGTCGGCCTAGGGGTGGCCCAAGACCGGTTCAGATAATCGTCACTTGGTGTTGGTGGTGGCCGCGAGCGGTAATCGAACTCGGATCGCCGGTTTCGTAGCGCAGCGCGCGAACCACTGCACCACCCCTCCCCACTCATACACACGACATACACAAAGACACGTGCACACGACTACACACCCACCTGAAACCGGGCACATCGGTGACTTGACCAGTGCACCGGTGGGGCTAACCTAGCACTGCCACGATTGGGGACGCACGGGGAAGCAGGTTTCATGGTCAGGTCAGTGTGGTGAGGACATTAAGCACCAGCTAGAACTCTGGTGCGACACCAAGTTAATGGCACAAGCAGCAGTCACGCAGGCCAAAGGCGCCGGTGAAATTCAGGCCCGCCTGGTCCCCGTCAAGGCGTCTCTCGTCATTTGCCGCGGAATTATTGGGGAGAGGAGGAAGAGAAAGGAAAATGGGTAACGGAAAACACCGTGGCGGTCTTCCCGGTTATGTGCGAGGCGACGGGTTGACGCCGGCAGCCAACGTCCTTCGCCGTCAGAAGAGCGACCGACACGGCAAACAATTGGTGGAATCGGCGCTCACATCCAGGGGCAGAGCCAATGAGGAAGCCCCGGAAAGCAAAGCTGCGCAGCAGGAATATGGCGATTAAACTATTGTAGCTCGACGGCCGTGCGAGGGTTGTTAGGCTAATCTACGAACGCACGCACGTGTCGTGTTTGCGTCCGTGCTGCTATCCCCGCCGATTCGAGCCATCGGTTGTCGATTTTTAAACCCGTTTATGAGCGCGTGCCAACATTTACCCCCCCGCCGAAGCCAATCGAACCCCCGCCTCTGTAAAAACGTTCTCGACACAAAGAAAAACTCCCGACACCAAATCTTTCGGCTCTGAAAAAAAGAATCGGCACTCAAAGACGGTTCTGGTCAACAACAAAAATCAGCACGGCGGACGAGCAACGGGGAGCACCGCGGACGACGCACCGCACGCGACGACTATTCCGCGGGACGATCCGACCGCGCGAACCCGCCGGCCGCGTGCCATCGCCGGAGAGACGTTGGGAGAAGACGAGAACGTACCCGGCCGTGCCCCTGTCCGCTGCCACCCTCCCACGCCCCCCTTCCGGCTTTCTCGAGAAACATGGCCGAGTCGGGTCAACGACACGTTCGTCAAGCGAGGACGCCGGGCACGACTCGCGACTCCGAGAAATCAAAACTTAACTCCCGTCCATCTCCCGCCGTCACCTCGGCGAAAATGAGCATCGCCAATTTGGTTGTAGGAGTAGCAACGATAATAGTATTCACGAACCACGACGACGACCGTTATACGGGGCGGGTGGGGGGGGGGACTCGTTGGCAGAGTTTCACGACGAGCTGAAACAGCTGTCCCGACTGCAGTGCACGAGTAACTCTCAACCTCGCGACGAGAGGGACGATCGCGTTAATGGACGGACCGCACCGCAGTTACTACCGCACGCGGAATCTACCACCACCACCACCACCGGGGAAACGTTAGGTTAGTGTGTTTCAGCTCGTATAAAGATTGTAACTTTTTTTTATATATATAAAAGGACATTCGGCGGAAGGGGTGGGGGGGGGTGTTTGTTACAAACATGCGTTTAAAGCGGTACAGTGGTCACAAGCAAGCGGAATGTGACGGGCGGGGAAGTCCGGATCGTGCGTGGCGCTATCGGTAAACAACGGTTAAACGGTGACCGAGCGTTTTAGAACGACGACATTTATACCGCCCGCCCGCCCCCCACAACTCCCTCTCCCGCCCCCCCCAATATCGACGCGTTTAGTAAAAACGTCACGAGGCTAAACATCACTCGGAGGGGGGGGGGGGGGTACAAGCTCGCGTAACGACGACAATAAAAACATCTCAACGGCGTCCCTCTATATATATCCGTACAATCGAGTTAATACTTTTCGGCAAACGGCATAGGCCCCCAGCCTCCGCCCCCAGCCCGCCCCCCCCGCGACCCCCCCCCCCACGCCCCCCCCCCACGCCCGCGTCGCGACAGATTACACATGCGAACGCGCGACAGTAATAATAATTATTATTAATAATAATGATGATAAATCCACTAACTCTAGGGCTACTTGCGACCACCAGCCGTGCCGCCACTCGCGCAAGGTTGAGAAATTAATTGTGCGCGCGTGTGCGCACACGCGCGAGAGTTCACCCGTTGCTGCTGCTGCTGCTGCTGCTGCTGCCATCCGACAGTGACGTGTGGACGTGGGGTGTTCAAACTCAGGTCCCGTGGTTAGGCACGGCCCATCATCGCCATCGTCGTGATCACCTCTCCTGGGTGGACAATATGGCTTACCCGGTTAAACATGCCAACGTCGGCGTGTAGTCGGAGCTGATGGACCAACGTTTGCCCAACGTTGGCGTCCAACGTTGGCAGAACGTTGTAACCCCCAACGTCCCGTGTCTGCTGGGTGAGCGGCCACATTAGCGGGGAGGTCAACGAGCGTGCAGCAGCTGTGCCCAACCGCCAATGCGAACCACGTGCCGAGTCGCCTCGTGTCACACAGGGACCGCTGCCACCGGGGGGGGGGGGGGGGGGGGGGGGGGCCCTCGGAACGACGGATTGGCCCGCGCGTTGCCGGCGTCACGGTCCCAGTGTTGACGCCAACATTCGTAAAAAAAAACGACACCAAGGACACACACCAAAAAATACCCAAATCCAGGTTAGGGCAGCAAAATTTCAAGCCTCGTCTAATGGAGGGCTAAAAAAAAACATCCCAGGACGCCTAAGTTCGCGAGCGATCTGTGAACAGCGATGGATTGTAGTAACAAGTGCAAATGATCCAGCAAGTGCGGAACATCCGCGCGAATCCCCGTGACGTGCGTGGCGTCTGTCCTCGGACGCGGCTAACTCGCTGGCACGGAGGACGAGGGGGGGGGGGCTGTCGCTATGAATAACGTGTTCTCATATTTGCAAATAGTTCTCTGTCCTTTAGCGCCGCTTGCGTCTGCCAAGTTGATGGGGAGTAAACCGCCCTCGGGGGGGGCTGTCAATGTGACCGGTTTACTGTGAAGAGGGGCGCGCGGTAGCGACGCCGCTTGACGGTCAACGTCTCGTCGTTCATCGCTACGATGGGGGGGGGGGGGGCTATCGGAGCGGGGGGCCAAGAGGTCCGAACAGAATGCTGCCCCCTGTCGTCGTGTGTGGCTGATGGGATGTGTGGAATTTTTTTTTTTTAACGTGGAAGGACCGACATGGGATGGAGTTCGTAGTCCCGCACCTCCGGGAAGCTCGGCTGGCTACGTATGGTGCGAAAGAAGTTCAACATACACACGTATGTACGGGCGGGATTATTTGGGTCAGATTCCATCCATTCAGCCCGAACCCTGGACCCCCTCCATCTCCGCGCCCGTTCCCCCCCTCGCCCGCCGGACTTTCGGAAGACTGCCCAAACAAAGCCACCATGGGACAACAAAAACAACCTCCACAACAACAACAAACGACCTAGAAATTATACAAATTGGTTACGTAAAGCTACCCAGAGAGGCTCTATTTTTCCCGTTAAATACAAGTACCGTATAAAATATTTTATACAACGCGCGTGCGCACACGCACACACACGCACGCACACACACGCCCGCACGCGCACACACGCACACACAGACGACGGAGACTAAAAGTTCACGGGAGGACTGGTCCGGAGACGGGCCCGTCACGCCGAGCCTCGGTGGGCGGTCTGACCTCGGTTAGCGAACACGGAACTCTGAACGCGTTCCGCGTCAGCGACGATGCCACGCGCGTACATCCGTGCGTGCGTGGCCCTGAAAGGCAAAAAAAAATATCTGTAACAGGCGACATTTCAGGCAATGACCTTTCTACGACGAAGCGTCGTTTGTGTGCTGTCTCGTTTGCCGACGTATGGCGACTGGCGTTGTTAGGGGGCACTTTTGCCGCCGATACGACATCATCAGTGTGAGGAGGGCCGCCACACATTTGAAACCATTGGGGAGTTTGACAGCAGCACGATGATGATGGGGAGGGGGTGTAAATCTTTGTGTATTGTCAGGGGGCTGCACGCCAGGGGCCGCCAGTGGCCCGCGGGGGCCTTGCAATGGAGGACCGCTGGCGTAGAGCAACAGCGGTCATTCTACAGCGAGGTGGTTGATGAGGCGGATGATTGCGTCCGGGAGTCGCTGAGTGGCGGGTCATCGCCTCTGCGCTGATGATGGCACCCTCCCTCCCTTCTCCTCCTTCACGTTTGCGAATCGGGCACCGTTCCGTTAAGAAGGGACCATTGCCCCGAAGGTCGCCTGTTATATTATAATTTATGTTTTTTTTCGTTGAAGCCAACGCACACACACACACGCACACACGCACACACGTGTGGTCACTGAGACGGAGTCGTGTCGAGTGCTTTCCTTCTGCTAATTGTGCTTGTGCGCCACTGCCAACGCAGCAGCCGCAGCAGCCGGTTCATCGCCAAATAAAATTTGTCAAATTTTTGCTAAAAACGCTATCGGTAACACGTCTTAAAGCGGGGGGGGGGGGGGGGGGGGGGAGGAGCGGTGGGCCTAGCGGTTAGCGCACTGCGCTATGAACCTGGCGGCGATGAGTTCCAACAATTCCCGAAACACGTGGGGTCATGGGCGCGCCGCACCATCGACCCACACTGACCAGCCTGGTGAAGTATGGTCAAACAACCCCCACCCCCCCCGTGGTTGAAAAGAGCATGGGAAAGGCCTTCATCCAGCAGTGGAATTGCCAAGGGATAGTCGACTATTCTCGTTATTATTCAAAATTAAATATTATTTTAAATCGTACTAGCGAGCGGTTACAAACGTGAAAGCGTCGTCCAACTAACGTTAGCGCGAGGCCAACCGTACCTACAGCAGTGCCGGGGGTGGAGCGGTGGTGCCGCGATTAACGCACCGCGCTACAAACCCGGCAGTCAAAGTTCCAACGACGTCTGAACCTGATCCCCCCCCCCCCCCCGTAACCTTCACTGACCTGCACTGACCAGCGCGGTGAAGTATGGTCAAACGACCACGAAGCCTTCATCCGGCGTACTGTGGGGGGGGGTGCCCCCCCCCCCGGCGTGTGGGGACGGCGAAAGTCTCCCCCAAGGACTCGCCGAGTCCTCGCCGAGTATTCGCCGAGTCCCGACCGCGACCAAGTCCCGGTTCACCTCCGCCCCCCCCCGCCCCCCCACCACAGGAGTCGACGGCCCGCACGGCAAACGACCTCACGGCGAATAAATAAACCCCTGGGCGCGCGATCGGAGACCGAGAGGCGCGATGGCGACGCCAGCGGACCGTTCCCGCTGGCGCTCGCGGGCATCGAGGGGCGCGTGCCGACACGCACGTCGGCACGCGCTCCTCGTCGGGCAGCAGGAGGGGCGGCGCCGCGGCCAACGCGAGAGGCTGACGAGTACAAATCCCACCCGGGGCGTCCGCTCGGCACGTACAACGACGACATCAGCATCGTCAGTGCCGGATTATCCTAGTGGCACAAGTAGCTACATATGTAGTAGCTGCTACATATGTAGTAGTAGCTACATATATAGTAGTAGCTACACATGTAGTAGCAGCTACATATATAGTAGTAGCTACACATGTAGTAGTAGCTACACATGCTACGGGCCCCGCACTGTCAAGGGCCCCGCGCTAAATGCTTTCAAGCTATCAATTCCGGTTCCGTGTTTGTGCACTTGCTCTATTACTATAGTACTATACCGCCTTCAACTTTTGCGAACGACCGGGTGTTAAAGGTTAGCGATTTCACGTATTATCTGGCTGTATAGCAAATGAAAAAATACAATTACTTTATTATGCAAAGTAAAAAAAAAAGTTAGTGTTTTCATATTTACGTGTTGTATTTTATTTAGGGCCCCTTTAATAACATCGTATGCTACAGGCCCCGCACTAGCTTAATCCGGCACTGGGCATCGTCGTCGTCAACTTCTGGATGGACGAGGAATCCGTCCAGCAGCGGAGAGGCACGGGCGAGCACGACGGAGCAGGTAAACTTTGCCCGTGGGTCACGAGCCAGGATACAAACTGTGCGACCGGGTCCACGAGGGTGGGTTGTCGCTATAGCCGTCGTTATTGACGTACGGAAAGACTGCCCCCACCGCTCCCACCGCCATGGGAATGTGGAATTTCCACCGTTGAAGGGAGCGATGGGTCAATGTGCGTTCTCAAATTCGCACTTCCCAACTCGCGATCGTCTCCAGCGCGCCGCTACAGCCCCACAACAACAACATCATCATCACTACAAACTAACCAGTCGCCTGAACTGGTCCCTTAAACGGCTCCTTAACTGGACCCTTAACTGGACCCTTGACCAGTCCCTTAACCGTTCCCTTAACTGGTCCCTTAACTGGTCCCTTAAACAAGAAGTTCCCTTATCCGGTTCCCTTAACCAACACCTTAACCGGTGGCGGAATTTCCGATTCATCACCGCCTCCGAGTGAATCTAAACGACTCCCCCGGTGACAGGGAGACATTGACAGGGAGATGGTGACAGAGACGGTGACAGAGACGGTGATGGTGACAGGGAGACGGTGACGGGGAGGCGGAGCGCTCTCCCACGTGACCTACGGAGAGCTATATGAGGCGTGGAGATTCATGGAGATCCCGCTGGGGATTCTGTCCGACTGCTCGGGACAAAGACCACACAACCGCCCAGCCGCCCGGAGCTCAGCTCGGACTCACTCAGGGATGGAGGGAGGGGATCAAGACAGGCGAGAGGAGAGAGCGGAGGTGGTGGGGGGGGGGGACGATAGTAGGGAGGAGAGAGACAAAGTGGAGAGTGGGAGGATGGGTCCGAGTGAGAAGAGAGGCAAACGAAGTCAATCGGCGAGAGACGGGGGAAGCGAGAGAGGAGAGAGAGGAGAGAGTGAGCGGGGTAGAAACAAGAAGGGAGCCATCGCTCGAGGGGGAGTAGGGCAGGCTTGGTGGTGGGGGGGGCGGTGAGGGTGGGTGGGGGGGGGGGCTGTCACAGCGCCTGCTGGGCGAGGGCGGCCGACACGTCGGAGGCGAGTGTGGAGAGGCGCGGCGACTCCAGAAGGTTGGCGCTGCCCGCGGAGCTCACGTTGCTGAGGCGGCGCGGGGTGTGACCCGCCGACACAATGTCGGCGCCGTGGTCCGTGCGCGAGCGCGCCGACTCGCGGAAGTTCAGCTTGTGGCTCTCGATCTGCGGCGGCGCGCACGGGAGACGCGAGCACGGGAGACACCACGGGAGACACGCACGGGAGACACGCACGGGAGACACGCACACACGCGGGAGACACGCACACACACACACGACACACACGCGGGAGACGCACACACACACACGACACGCACGGGAGACACACGCACACATACGACACGCACATACGCACACACGACACGCGTGTTTACGCGAGAAACGGCGGTGGGGCCCCACTCGAGCCGCCGGGGCGACGTGAGAAGCACGGCGCTCGCTCGTACGGTGTCCACCGCTCGCTCGCGGCGAGAGAGAGCGAGGGAGGGGGGAGAGGGGACGACTCGGGGAGAGAGAGAGGAAAGGGCTACTTGGAGGTGCCAGGAGGGGGAGGAGGAACCACAGGCGAGCGGGAAGGCAGCAGCAGTAGCAGCAGCCACACGGTGACGAGAAGCCGGCACTGAGAATTGCCCGAGCTCTGCGCTCCTCTACCCCATCCAATACAGAAGAGGCGGAGTGTCTACGTGTCACCGCCTTCTCCTGGCGAGCCAAGCGGAGGGACTTTTACAGCGTTTGTGTGTGATGCCTGCAGCACGTGGAGTGAGAGGGGAGAGGGGCGTGGGGTGAGAGTGGAGGGGTGAGAGTGGAGACGGAAGAGGGGCGTGGGGTGAGAGTGGAGAGTGGAGAGTGGAGAGGGGGAGTGGAGAGTGGAGAGTGGAGAGTGGAGGGGTGAGACTGGAGCCGGGAGAGGGGTGAGAGTGGAGAGTGGAGAGAGCAGAGGGGGTGTGAGGGACGTGGGGTGAGAGTGGAGAGTGGAGGGGTGAGACTGGAGCCGGGAGAGGGGTGAGAGTGGAGAGTGGAGAGAGGAGAGGCGGTGTGAGGGGCGTGGTGCTGGCCACCGGCCCCCTCGTGCGCCGTGCCGGCCTTCACGGGTGCTGCTCGCTAACAGCACTTGCCCCCAAGTCTGCTGAGACTACACGGGGGGTACTTAGTCCCCGCACGAGCGAGCGAACTAGCGAACGGTGGCCTCACCCCACGCTTCCCGCCAAGTGGCTGCGATGTGATCGCTCGCACCAGGACCCACGTTACCTTGATGTTGCCTCCGCCGGGCGTGTGGGTCGTGTTGTCGAAGGACCCCACCTTGGACTTGGCCTTATCCTTGAACTCGAGCTTGTGGCTCTGGATCTGCACGTTCCCTCCGCCTGCACAAAGACAAAGGTCCCCCCAACGCGCGCAGCCTCAGCGGAAATGCTTGTGAGGCCAAGTGCCGCGAGCGCCTACGATGGTGCCGACGGAGGAGCGGGGGGCGGCCGGAACCAGGCCCGGCGATGATGACGAGCTGACGAAGGGGAGACGCGGGAACGGTTGGACTCGGGTGTCCGGGTTCGTGGTGCAGCGCCGCGCCAGGGGAAGGACGCCAGCCGGAGTTAATGACGAATATCCGAACCGGTCCTGGGCCTCCTTGAGGTCGACTCAGCCTCAAATGAGGGGTTAACGTCGCCACTCGCGATGGAAAAGTGACCCCGAATGGGCGTGGTGCTGGCCACCCCCCCCTCCGCCCCGTGCGCCGTGCCGGCCTTCGTAGGCGCCGCCTGCCGCTCGCTAGCGGCGCTCGCCCTGACAGCCGGTGAACCCTCTCCCGTTCCGAGACGCACCGCAAGTCGCAGGGCGGGTGGGGGTGGCGCGTCTCCCCGCCCGCCGCAGAATCCTCGGCACGCGCGAGCGGCTCGCCGTTCAAGTTATTTAGAGAGACGCAGCAGCAGCAGTAGCAGCAGCAGCGCCGCCACGGAGAACCGTAGCGGCGCCACCGACGCCGCTCTACCATAGCCGGCGACAAAACTGGTGCCAGGCGCCCTCCCGCGTGGCCTTTCACCTCCGATGCCGTTCCGATGCACGTACGACGCGTCGTAGGGCGACGTAACACGCGTGTGGCGACGTAACACGTGGACGATGATGTAACACGCATGTGGCGACGTAACACGTGGACTCGTATGCATGACGACGTGCACTTGCGCAGTGGCGGCTCGTGACATCTCCACTAGATGGGGCTGTTGTAAGTGACCTCTGACAATGTGGCGTTCTAATAATGAAAAACCTCGTCATGTTATTGGCCTTCCCGTGAAAGTGATACAACTGTCTTATCTACCAACGGTAGGCGTTTATAAACAATGCGAAACAAAACAACAAAGCACTCAAATGCTGTCCCCATGGCCCTCAAGTCCACACTACACAACCCCTTTGACGCTGCCAAAAGCCGTGAGCTGCTATATGTGCACGGTGCAACCTCACGTCGTGACGTCGTCATTACAGCCACGGGCGTCTTCCTCACCCACCCTGAATGGGGTCTCACACGGCGTGGCTACGATGCGAAGCTCATCGCAACGAATGAAGAGAAATCTCTCTCACTCGGACGCATTCACAGTCGCCCTGAGACCTGCCCGAGATACAAATCAAACTGCGGCGTTGCGGCGGTTTCTAATACGAACAACTTTAAATGTTATCTTCATTAGGCAATTCGCGTTGAAAGAATCATTGATTTTTTTAAACACAAAAAATGTATCGAAAATTATTTTCTATTGGAAAAATAATTTCTCATCTCCAGCTGCTTGGTGGGGCGGCGCCCCAGCGCCCCTAGTGGACGAACCGCGTCTGCACGTTCACACGACGACGGACGTGCATCGGAACGGGGTTAAAGGCTACGTAGGGGACCTATGTGTTTGTGTGTGTGCGTGTGTATGCGTGTGTGTGTGCGTATGTGTGCGTGCGTGTGTGTTTGTGTGTGTGTGTGTGTGCGTGTGTGTGTTTGTGCGTGTTTGTGTGTGTGCTTGCGCGCGTCGTGAGGACACAGGGAGGGGGAGGTGGTGGTGGGGGGGGGGGAGGTGGTTGTGGGGGGGGGGGAGGTGGTGGTGGGGAGGGAGGGAGAGGTGGTGGGGGGGAGGTGGTGGTGGGGAGGGAGAAGAGGTGGTGGGGGGGGGGAGGTGTTGGTGGTGGGGGGAGGAGGTGGTGGGGGCACGGACGCACCAGGCTTGTGGCGCACGTTGTTGAAGGAGCCGCACTTGGAGCTCACGTTGGACAAGTCGATCTTCTTCGTGGTGATCTGGACCTGGCGGCGCGGGCGGCACAGACGACACGGCGGCGTCGGGAGGAGGAGGAGGAGGAGCGCGCCGGCCGTCGGTAACAAAATCCGCACCGCGTTTTCACTCAAACCCACGCACCCCCCCCCCTCTCTCAACGGTCGCAGCAAAACGACAGCGACGACGAGATTTGCACCCAGAGGAGACAAAAAACGACGTTACATTTTTTCTATCGCCGTAATAATGAGAGCACACTCACGTTCCCTCCGCCGGGGGAGTGCCTCAGGTTGGCCATGGAGTTGCACTTGGAGTTCACGTGGCTGTAGTCCTGCTTCTCGCTGAAGACCTGCGTCTGCGTGGGACACACACCCGCGGATTAGCAAGCGAGCTCCCGTGGGCGAGCGAACTACGGTGGTGGGGGTGAGTGATCGCTGGTTAACACTGCAGGTGAGTGATCGCTGGTTAACACTGCGGGTGAGTCAACCCAGGCTTGTGCCGCTCACGCAGCGGCAGCAGCTGTGGTCACTGCGACCCCGGCCTGACCCCGGCCTGACCCCGGCCTGACCCCGCTGCTTGGAGCCCCACGGCGGCCTGGAATTGTGGAGGCCGCCCGCCCACGCGCTCACGACCCGGCGGCCGGCCAGCGGGTGGCGCTGCAGAGTCGCAGAGCCCCGTGACAACCCCCACCCAGGCAGCAAGCTGAGAGCCCCCACCTGAACCCAGAGACCCCCCTGAACCCACCTGCCCCCCTCCCCCACCCCCACCTGCCCCCTCCCCCACCTGCCCCTTCCCCCACCTGCCCCCTCCCCCGCCCCCACCTGCCCCTGCCCCCACCTGCCCCCTCCCCCACCTGCCCCTTCCCCCACCTGCCCCCTCCCCCACCTCCCCCGCCCCCACCTGCCCCCGCCCCCACCTGCCCCTCCGCAGGCTGGTGTTTGGCGTTGCCGTGGTGGGAGGATATCTTAGAGCGCACGTGTGAGAGGTCGAGCTGGGCAGGAGGGGTCGTGACCTCCCGGGGTCGAGCGGCGCGGGGCGCAGATCGAATGATCGCCACCTTGTCCCTGCAACGCGCACAAAGACAGAGGGGCCCCGCGGAGGCCTGTGACGGGCTGTTGGGGCGAGAGTTGATGGCCGGCGCTTCAGCAGGCGCCGCGCCCGGCCGCCTTTGTCTCCCCGGTGCCGATGTTTACGCACCGCACCGGGGGGTACTCGCTTAAAGGCCGAGTCGACCTAGGGGAGGCCGAGGAGCGGTTCAGATAAACGTCGCTGGCGTTGGCCGCGGGCGGGAATCGAACCGCGTGCCGCGGGGTTCGTAGAAGCATGGCACGCTAACACACACACACACACGTATACACAGATACAGACACGTATACACACACACGCACAGACACGTATACACACACACAGACACGTATACACAGACACGTATACACAAACACACACACACTCACACGCATACACACACACACGTATACACAGACACGTATACCCACACACACACAGACACGTACACACACACGTATACACAGACACGTATACACACACACAGACACGTATACACAGACACGTATACACAAACACACACACACTCACACGCATACACACACACACGTATACACAGACACGTACACACGCACACACACAGACACGTATACACAGATACAGACACGTGCGCATCACCCTACTTTGCTATAATTTATGTTAATTTATGGATTTTTTTTACTTTGCGCATTTGAATATCTAACAAAAAATGTGTTGAGGGGGGCGTGGGCCTTGGAGGAGGGGGGTGGGGAGAGGGGGGGGCACGAGTGGGGGGTGGGGAGGGGGGCACGGGTGAGGAGGGGGGGCATGGGTGGGGAGGGGGGGCACCTGTACCTCTTCCCCCAGCACCACCGCGCTCCCACACGCCACCGTCTCCCCGTGGCCCCACAGAAATTGGGTGGCCGACAAGCTCCCCCACGCTCCCCCGTGCCCCACCCCCCGTGCCCCCCACCCCCCGCTCACCGCACGGGCGTGGGCGTGGAGTGGGGGCGGCTCAGCGGGGTGAGGATCCCGCTCCAGTGGTTGAGGCTCCCGGGGGTGCCCGGGGTCGTGGGGGTCGTGGTGCCGCTCTTCTTGCGGGGTCGCGACGGCTTCGACGACGACGACGAACTCTTCCCTCCCCCGCCCCCACCTCCTCCCCCGCCCCCACCTCCCCCGCCCCCCGCTGCCGACGATGCTGCTGATGACGGCTGCGAGGAGCTGGCGCCGCCGCCGCCCCGCGCCGACGCTGCTCCCTGCGGCGGCGAGGTGATGCCTGTGGGGCGTGGGGGCAGAGGGGGGGAGGGGGGAGGGGAGAAGGTTGTGGGGTGAGAGGGGAGAGAGTGGAGAAAGGTGAGAGTGGAGAGGGGAGAGTGGAGAGGAGTGTGAGGGGAGAGGGGAGAGGAGTGTGGGGGGAGAGGGGAGAGTGGAGAGGGGAGAAGGGTGTGGGGTGAGAGGGGAGAGAGTGGAGAGAGGTGAGAGTGGAGAGGAGTGTGGGGGGAGAGGGGAGAGGAGTGTGGGGTGAGAGGGGAGAGAGGGGAGAGAGAGGGGAGAGAGTGAGGAGAGGGGAGAGTGGAGAGGAGTGTGGGGGGGAGAGGGGAGAGAGTGGAAAGTGGTGAGAGAGGTTTGGGGTGAGAGGGTAGAGAGGAGAGAGGTGAGAGGGTAGAGAGGAGAGAGGAGAGGGGAGAGAGAGGAGAGGGGCGTGGTGCTGGTCACCCACCCCCTCTTGCGCCGTGCTGGCCTTTATAGGTGTTACTCGCTAACAGCACTTGCCCCAAGTCTGTTAAGACTATACGGGGGGTCTTTGTCTTTGTATAAGTGAGTGAGTGTGAGCGAGTGTGAACGAGCGTGTGAGAGTGAGTGCAAGTGTGAGTGAGTGCGAATGAGTGAGCGAGAGTGAATGAGTGAGTGAGCGAGTGTGAGCGACCGAGTGTGAGTGAACAAGCATGAGCGAGCGAGTGTGAGAGAGCGAGTGTGACCGAGTGAGTCAGCGAGTGTGTGAGCATGAGTGAGCGAGTGTGAGTGAGCGAGTGTGAGCGAGTGAGTGTGAATTAGCGAGTGTGAGTGAGTGACCGAGTGAGTGAGCGAGAGTGAGTGAGCAAGAGTGAGCGAGTGTGAGTGAGTGAGCGAGCGAGAGTGAGCAAGTGAGTTTGAGCGAGCGAGTGTGAGCGAGTGTGAGTGAGTGAGCTAGTGTGAGCGAGCGAGTGTGAGCGAGCGAGTGTGAGCGAGTGACCGAGTGAGTGAGCGAGTGAGCGAGCGAGTGAGCTAGTGTGAGCGAGCGAGTGTGAGCGAGCGAGTGTGAGTGAGCGAATGAGCGAGCGAGTGAGTGAGCGAGTGTGAGTGAGTGAGCGATTGAGCTAGTGTGAGTGAGCGAGCGAGTGAGCTAGTGTGAGCGAGCGAGTGTGAGCAAGCGAGTGTGAGTGAGCGAATGAGCGAGCGAGCGAGTGAGCTAGTGTGAGCGAGCTAGTGTGAGCGAGTGAGCGAGCGCGAGCGTTCTCACTTGTGGGGCGGGCGGGCGCGCCGCTCTTCGTGCCGGTGGTGGTGGCGGCAGCGGCGGTGGCCGGGATGGGCTTGGGGATGGCGGTCGGCTTGGGAAGGCCGGAGCGCCGCTCCCCCATCTTGGCGTCCTGGGGAAGGAGGGCCGCGCACGGCCGGAGCGCGGTGCGCATCAGGCGGGCCGCCCCGGTCAATACCGGCCACCCGCGCGCACTCAACCCGTAAATGCGCACGCCGGGGCCAAATTGGCTCGCCGTGTGTGCGACGGAGATCCAGTGCCGGACTAAGCGAGGTGCGGGGCCTGTAGCATATGTTGTTATAAAGGGGCCCCAAATAAATTAAAAACACTTGAATATTAAAACACAATTTTTCACTTGCATAGTAAAGCAATTGTATTTTTTTATTTGCTATACAGCCAGATAATACGATAAATCGCTAACCTTAAAACACCCGGTCGTTCATAAAAGTCGAAGGCAGTATAGTACTGTAGTCATAGAGCAAGTGCAGAATCACTGAACCGGAATTGATAGCTTGAAAGCATTTAGTGCGGGGCCCTTGAAAGTGCGGGGCCCGTAGCTACTACATATGTAGTAGCTACTACATAAGTAGTAGCAACGACTTATGTAGTAGCTATGTAGTAGCTACTACTACATGTGTAGTAGTTACTACTACATGTGTAGCTACTACATGTGTAGCTACTACATAAGTAGTAGCTACTACTTATGTAGTAGCTACTACTTATGTAGTAGCTATGTAGTAGCTACACGTGTAGTAGTTACTACTACATGTGTAGCTACTACATGTGTAGCTACTACATGTGTAGCTACTACATGTGTAGCTACTACTTATGTAGCTGCTTTTGCTACTGGGATAATCCGGCACTGCGGAGATCCCGTGGCCCCCGCTCGGCAAGGGGGCGGTCGCGGTCTCCCGAACGTTGCCGATGTTCGAAAAGACGACGGCGCTAAGACACTCCAGGGAGGGATCTCGCACGCACCACGCAGCAGCAGGCAGCAGCAGGCAGCAGCAGCAGGCAGCAGCAGGCAGCAGCAGCAGGCAGCAGCAGGCAGCAGCAGGCAGCAGCAGCAGCAGGCAGCAGCAGGCAGCAGCAGCAGGCAGCAGCAGGCAGCAGCAGCAGGCAGCAGCAGGCAGCAGCAGCAGGCAGCAGCAGGCAGCAGCCGTCAACCCCACACCCCCCTCCTCCCCATCCCACCTACTACTGGTAGACTCGTTGCCAGATTTTAGGCCGGGCGCCGTGCTACTTGCGCCGCACAGGGACATCTGCCACTGGGGGTGCCCTTGGTGGGAGGGTGGGGGGGGCGGGATGGGGGAGGGGCAGTGCCCGCAATGTTCACGCCAGCTGCATGCAAAAGATCGCAATATTCTGAACGTAAAAAAAAGATCGGCAATCTTCTTCATCCGATACTCGTGTCTGGGCGATTGTGAACGAGCGACCAATCATCTGTCAACCCCTCGGCACCCTGGCTCTGTCCCGTGGCCTCCTGTCATCGTGGCATTCCACACTTCACGCGGCCTCCTGAGAGTGCACCTAGCCTGGCACAAGCTCCGCGGCGACGTCACCCGCCACGTGGCGGCGAACGGCAGCTGCTGTTGTTGTCGAGCGAGGGAGACGTGAGACTCATCGCTGGCATGCATGTACGAGCCGTCAGTGCAGGGCACGCAGAGCGAAGAGAACGGGGTTTGATATTTGGGATTCGGTCAGCGCCACCGTACCTTGCCGGAAGCTCCATAGGCCTGGTCACTGCCTTCCTCGCTCACGGCTTCTGCAAGATAACGAGGCGGACCGGTGAGAGCGGGAACGAAACTCGCAGATGATGAACCGCGCACGCCCGCCCGCACGCCCCCCCTCCCGAGAGAGAGAGATGAGAGCGGTCTCGGCGGAGCGCCGTGACATCATCGTAGAGGGAGAGGGCCACCACGACCCCCCCCTACTCCCCCCCCCCCGGGATCGGCTCAGGAATCCACCACGAAGGAACCGCGGACGGGATCTTCTAAAAAGTGCACAGAGGGGCGAGGGAGAGGTGGCGCGCGGGTGCAGCGACTACCACGGAACGCGGAGAGACGGGAATAGAAATGACGCGGATTGGGGGAACACACGCCGCTATTTCGTGATGATAATGATGATGAGGGTAATAATGGAAACGATGTCACCCTTTAATGAGAGAGAGAGAGAGAGAGGGACGTCTCAGAGAGTGGACGACTCCGAGAGAGAGAGGACGACTCAGAGAGAAAGGACGACTCAGAGAGGACGACTCAGAGAGAAAGGACGACTCAGAGAGAGAGGACGACTCGAGAGAGAGGACGACTCAGAGAATAAGAGGGGACGACTCAGAGAATAAGAGGGGATGACTCAGAGAAAGAGGACGACTCGGAGAGGACGACTCAGAGAGAAAGGACGACTCAAAGAGAGGACGACTCGAGAGAGAACGACTCAGAGAGAGAGAGAGGACGACTCGAGAGAGAGGACGACTCAGAGAGAGACAGAGGACGACTCAGAAGCGCCAGGAGGAGGAACCGCAAACGAGGGGTGGGAAGGCAGCAGGAGTCGAGCGACGAGTCGGCACCACCAACCATTGTTCAAGCTCTGCGGCCCTCTACATAGCAAGGTGTTATCTGACAATGGATTGTTTACACTTGGGAGGAAACCAGAGCACCCGATGGAACAGACGGAGTCCACACTTGTTGTACCGGCTGGACAGCGCGAGGCTCCTGATGATGATGATGTTGGTGATGATGATGTTGGTGATGATGGGGATGATGGTGATGATGATGATGTTGGTGATGATGATGATGTTGGTGATGATGATGATAATGCTAATGACGATGATGGTAATGATGTTGATGATGTTGATGATAATGATATTGATGATGGTGATGGTGGTAATGATGGTGATGATGATTGATGATGGTGATGATGATGGTGATGATGGTGATGATGATGGTGAGGATGATGATGATGATGATGGTGATAATGGTGGTGGGGATGATGATGGTGGTGATGATGGTGATGATGGTGATGTTGGTGATGATAATAATCGTTGAGAAACTAAAGGGAAGGACACAAACGCGACGAATCTAAATCTCACTAAAAAATGTGTTTAAAAAATACGTGGGGGGTTAATTGTGGGTTTCACGATCCCCACACACGGCACACCACGTCCACCATCGCTCTCTCGCTCCTCTCGCGATGGGGCCGTGGCATCTGGTGGTCACGTGCCACCAACCCAATTCTGCCAGCGAGCCGGAGAATATTCCAGGAGAGATTTAAGCCCCAACCGCCGGTCGATCTCCGTTCGACCCGCTGCCCACACTGCCTGTTCGGTGCTCGCTCGGTGATCCCTCGATAGTTTTACGCGGCAGAAAGGGAACCGGGACATTACAGAACATCGTCCGAGTTTATCAACGAGCCCTCGCCGGTTGCCGGGAGCGACGCAACGACGTTGCAGAGCACGCGGAGAGAGAGCGGGGAGAGAGCGAGAGCAGGGGGAGAGAAAGAGAGAGAAAGAGCGAGCGGGGAGAGAGAGCGAGCGGGAAGAGAGAGAGAGCAGGGGGGAGAAAGAGAGAGAGAAAGAGCGAGCGGGGGAGAGAGAGAATACAGGGGGAGAGAGAGAGCGGAGAGAGAGAGAAAGAGAGGGGAGAAAGCGAGCGGGGGAGGAGAGAGAGCGTATGAGGAGAGAGAAATGAACAGCAACTGCTTTGTCCCACGCTGCTCCCCCTACCCCCCATCTCCTCTTCCAGCACAGCCCCCCCCCCCCCATTTAGAGTCCAGCGAGAGTTGGGGGGTGGCAGGGATTATAGAAAGACGAGATGGGAGAGGCAGGATAGTGCGTGGAGGGGAGTGAAAATGAGAGGGGAGACGGTAGGAGAGTGCGTGGAGGGGAGTGGAGTGAGATGAGAGGGGAGAGGCAGGAGAGTGCGTGGAGGGGGAGTAGAGTGAGATTAGAGGGGAGAGGGCAGGAGAGTGCATTGAGGGGAGTGGAGTGAGATGAGAGGGGAGAGGCAGGAGAGTGCGTGGAGGGAGTGGAGTGAGATGAGAGGGGAGAGGTAGGAGAGTGCGTGGAGGGGAGTGGAGTGAGATGAGAGGGGAGAGGCAGGAGAGTGCGTGGAGGGGAGTAGAGTGAGATTAGAGGGGAGAGGCAGGAGAGGCATTGAGGGGAGTGGAGTGAGATGAAAGGGGAGAGGTAGGAGAGTGCGTGGAGGGGAGTGGAGTGAGATGAGAGGGGAGAGGCAGGAGAGTGCGTGGAGGGGAGTGGAGTGAGATGAGAGGGGAGATGTAGGAGAGTGCATGGAGGGGAGTGAGATGAGAGGGGAGAGGGTAGGAGAGTGCGTGGAGGGGAGTGGAGTGAGATGAGAGGGGAGAGGTAGGAGAGTGCGTGGAGGGAGTGGAGTGAGATTAGAGGGGAGAGGCAGGAGAGTGCGTGGAGGGGAGTAGAGTGAGATGAGAGGGGAGAGGCAGGAGAGTGCGTGGATGGGAGTGGAGTGAGATGAGAGGGGAGAGGCAGGAGAGTGCGTGGAGGGGAGTGGAGTGAGATGAGAGGGGAAGGCAGTAGAGTGCGTGGAGGGGAGTAGAGTGAGATGAGAGGGGAGAGGTAGGAGAGTGTGTGGAGGGG
Source organism: Lethenteron reissneri (assembly GCF_015708825.2). Taxonomy (NCBI): domain Eukaryota; kingdom Metazoa; phylum Chordata; class Hyperoartia; order Petromyzontiformes; family Petromyzontidae; genus Lethenteron; species Lethenteron reissneri. The sequence goes on from NC_083839.1 coordinate 7,859,749, forward strand.
AGTGGAGTGAGATGAGAGGGGTGAGGATGGAGAGTGCGTGGAGGGGAGTGGAGTGAGATGAGAGGGGAGAGGCAGGAGAGTGCGTGGAGGGAGTGGAGTGAGATTAGAGGGGAGAGGCAGGAGAGTGCGTGGAGGGGAGTAGAGTGAGATGAGAGGGGAGAGGAGAGGCAGGAGAGTGCGTGGATGGGAGTGGAGTGAGATGAGAGGGGAGAGGCAGGGAGTGCGTGGAGGGGAGTGGAGTGAGATGAGAGGGGAGAGGCAGGAGAGTGCGTGGAGGGGAGTAGAGTGAGATGAGAGGGGAGAGGTAGGAGAGTGCGTGGAGGGGAGTAGAGTGAGATGAGAGGGGAGAGGTAGGAGAGTGCGTGGAGGGGAGTAGAGTGAGATGAGAGGGGAAAGGCAGGAGAGTGCATGGAGGGGAGTGGAGTGAGATGAGGGGAGAGGCAGGAGAGTGCGTGGAGGGGAGTGGAGTGAGATGAGAGGGGAGAGGCAGGAGAGTGCTTGGAGGGGAGTGGAGTGAGATGAGAGGGGAGAGGCAGGGGAGCGTGGAGGGGAGTGAGATGAGAGGGGAGAGGCAGGAGAGTGAGTGGAGGGGAGTGGGGTGAGATGACAGGGGAGAGGCAGGAGAGTGCGTGGAGGGAGTGGGACTGAGATGAGAGGGGAGAGGTAGGAGAGTGCGTGGAGGGGAGTAGAGTGAGAGAGAGGGGAGAGGCAGGGGAGGTGCGGGAATCTTGAGATAGAGGGCTCGGGCCTGACACGGTCTCATAAATTAAACAAATTAGTTATAATTTGTAGCGAGCGCAGCTTCTCGTTAGCTGAGAGAGAGACAAAGATGAGAGAGAGAGACAAAGAGGAACAGGAAACCACAGGCAGGCGATAAAGAAGGCACCCAGAACGGGCGCCACCAATAATTCCCCGAGCCTGCAGTCCTCTTTTTGGTTCTTTCGGTAAAGTCACGTAGAAGGGAAATAATAAAATAAAATAAAAAATATGTGTCTTATTATAATTGTATTATTTCCCTTCTACGGTAAAGCCACGTAGAAGGAAAATAATAAAATAATAAAAATGGTTTATTTTTATTTCCCTTCTACGGTAAAGTCACGTAGAAGGGAAATAATAAAGAAAAAATAATGTTTTATTTGAATTATTTTATTATTTCCCTTCTACGTGACTTTACGAAAGAACCAAGAAGATGAATCCCTGCAGTCACGAAAGCTTTAAATCGAGATGTCTCTGCAGTCCCTAATGCGATGTGCTGCACCTTGAGCGGAGCACGGCGACGACCGTTGTGCGCCTCCTCCCTGGGGCCGCCCGCTTCGCCCACAACCCCTGCGGCAGTAACACACAAAGACAAAGATCCCCCAGGTAGCCTTGAGCGGACTGTTGGGGCAATTGCTGTTAGCGAGCGGAACCTGAGAACGGGGCCGTCCGTATCGGGGATGCGGGGCTCCGTGGTGCTAGGAGATGTTAATACCTCGCCTGGTACGCAGGAGGTCGTGGGTTCGATCCCAACCCTGACGCCTGCTGTATATTTGGAGTTTGCGTGTCTCTCTCATATCAGCATCATCACGGTCTAGGAGATGTTAATACCTCGCCTGGTACGCAGGAGGTCGTGGGTTCGATCCCGACCATGACGCTGCTGAGATTGGAGTTTGCGTGTCTCTCTTCTCATCATCATCCGGTGGCTCGGATATGTTAACTACCTCGCTGGTACCAGGAGGTGGATCGATCCCGACTGCCGCTGCTGCTGCTGTATATTTGTGGT
>NC_083839.1:7866010-7956003 GCF_015708825.2 Lethenteron reissneri
GGCAAAAACACGCGGCAAGGGTGATGGCGACCGCGTGTGCGCCCCGTATTTATTTCCAGTCCCCCGTCCAATTTCATTTTCAGCCGAGCGCGAGTTGCCTTGCACACTTCTCGGGCAGCTCCGCACGCGCGCGCACGTGCAGCTTTGGAGTTTCCGCCTCGCACAGAGAGGGAGGGAGCGAGCGGCGATTAGTCGTCTTTGTTGGTAGTTACGGTTCTCCTGTGGAATGTCGCCGGCTCTGAGCCGTTGTGTGTGGGGTTGGGGAACTTTTAATGTGAATGGCGAATAAAAGCAAACCCGTACAAACTCGCAGCTGGGTGCACATGTTTTGTTTGTTGTGACACCGTATTTTTTGGAATTTTTTTTTTTATAACACATTCCTGCGGAGGGAGCTGGTAGGAACGTTGGGTTGCTCGGTCAATGGTCAGGGTCAACGGCGGCGTGGTGTATTCTGCAAATATGGCCGACTGTGAGGGCGGGCACAAGCCGGTGTGAGTAGGTTAAACGTTGACTTTTATAAGGCACCACGGGGTGACCAGCCCCTCCCCACCCAGCCCCTCCCCACCCAGCCCCTCCCTGCACGACGGACGGGCACAATCATTCCCTGTGGGCTGGTGTAACCAGGAGTTCTTACCAGTATATCGTGCATTGCTGTGGATGGCAGAGGGGGTTCGTTGGGCAGTTATAGAGGGGCAGAGGGTAGTGCAAGTCCATTGTTGAATCGAGAGCTTAATTTATCACGAAATATTTTAGGGCCCTCTCGTAGACTGGAGCTGTGCCTATATCCACAGCGAGATGGTATACTGGATGTGGTGGTGTTGCCGGAAGCAAGATGTATTTTTGGCGGCCGTTGAGCCAGACAGACCCAGTTGCATTAGCCCTGGTTGTATTGTTTCTTCTATGGTCACAACACCACGGAGAATGTACTCTCAGCACTCTTGACCTCCGAGCCACTTGGCCACCTCTTGAGTGAATATTAAATGGCCGTTCGAACAGCTGCCGCAATTTTACAGAAAGACTCGAAGGGGACTCGGCAACACAGAAAGCCACTCTTTACATTTTTTAAACAATAGTTTTATTTGTATGACTTATTCGTTTGTAAGGCACTTTTGAGTTTAGTGTTGTCATACCAAAACCCCGTTAGTCATAAAAAAATCTACGTCAAACATGTAAAATTGCAACATTCAAGAAAGAAAAATAGAAGTGACTTTATATTCACCGGCAGTTCCATCAATGTGAAATGTACTTTGTAAAAAAAGCCTAAAGTGATTTCTTGCTCTCAAGCGAACATCACGGACCCAGTGTTCATCGTACAGCCGCACAGAGCAAAGTGGTTGAAAAATCCACATTGTTACAGTGGGGACGAGTCATCTCCACAGCACCGAACCCCTGTTGATCTTCTCGAAGGAGGGATGATGGGCAAAGTCAGCCACTCTTCCTCACCCCCCCACCCCACGATTGCGAGCCGCCTTGCTTCTCGCCGCCGAGCCGGTTACGGAAATGTACTTCGGCACCGTCAACAGCCGACACGTGAACATCGCTCAGCTTCGCAGAAATACTTTTATATATAACAGCTTATTGGCAGCAAGCAAGCGTCGTCCTAGGACTCCAGCAGAAACGTACTTTAGCACCGTGAAATCGCTATCATCTGCACCTGTCGTTGACTAAAACCCACGACTTACGTTTGCTACGATGTGAACCTTTCACAGAGCCTGGGAGCTCTTTGATAATACTGCTTTGGTGAGCGTCGGCGTTCCGGACTGCTTCTGCCGGAAAGAACGACCGCTAATAATTGTCCTTAAACCTATAGGCGGTAAACCGGGGAACTGTTTTCAGATTTGGTTACCGGTTCTAAAAATATGATATATCTGTCGCTGGCACCTGATTCTGGTGGGATTTTAGAAATGAATGCACCGGATTGGCACCCGCGAATGTACAGACGGCACAAGTCACCGCGTGGTACATTCGCCCTCCCCTTTCACGTCAAAGATAAAGGGGCAGCCCTTCAATTGCTTGCCCACGCTACTGCTGGCAGACGGCAGGCGGGTGTTTGGTCTACTCTTCCACGCAGACTGGAGGAGCATTCGAAGAGCAGACCGCTTAACATGCCCACACAACTCCGGGCTGCTAATGGGTCGTTCAAGTATAAAACCTCTGGAGTGCTCGGCCCATTGAATGCATCTCCAGACGTCTTGGAGGAGGTTGAAGCCGTCCCCAAACGGTATAAAAAAATTTTGTCCTTGGGCATTTTCACACGCGCGGGAAAACCGGTGACTTAAAACTTTCGTGCCATTACCGGCAATGCAATAAAAAAAAACGCATCAAACATGTTAACAACCCTACTAATAATACATATGGAGTGTTAATTTCTAAGGCAAATGTAGATTTTTTTTTAAACGTTAGCCTATTTATGGAATACACCGATTTATGGAAAACCGAATTCACCATCACCACCCACCGTGGTATGTTACGAGCCATTGGCGTTGGGAAGCAAGTCTCCCCACACACTGCACGTGCCTCATGCGTTACTAAACAGCACTGCTGATTTAGCACGTTGGACACGTGTACAACACACACACAGACCCGGCCAGCAGTGTAAATTGTAACTGCACGTGACAAGGGTCTCTTCCCCCCCTCCCCGTTTTAACCCATCGGACCACTGGGGCAAGCCCTGTTTGCGAGCACCCTATTAACGGGCTTGGCACGGCACGCAGGTAGGTGTGGCGGTGTGGTCGGCGCCACGCTGGGTGGTATTTGGTGTTCTCCGCGAGTACAGCTCAGTTCGACCGAGAGGGAGAACCAGGAGCGGTGCTTTGGGTATTCGTCACCGACGCAGGCGGCCGGCTGGAATGTCAATTTCGGGTTCGGCGGGTCCGTGACGCAAAGCCGTTCACGGCCTCGCCACCGTCAAAGGACGGTCCTCTACCTTCTTGGTCTTTCGGTAAAGTCACGTAGAATGGAAACAATAACAAGTAAACCCGTAAAAACAAAGTTTTCACTATAAATCCTTTATATGCATGGCATCGGGGCGGCTAGAGTCCTCTCGTCCCTCTGGCTTGAGATGGCTGCCACCTATGGGTCAGATGATTGTCTGGCAGCATTAAACAATTGGTAATTAAATATTTTAAAATTTTTCACTTAAATGCATTGTCACACACGAGTCTGTGTGCAAAATGTCAGCTCGATTGGATCACGGGAAGTGGGTTAAAAAAACGACCGAAAGATTTGCAACGGTCCTAAGCAAGCAAGCGAACTTAATATAAAGGATTTAAAAATAAGCGTCTCCCCGACAGACCTGGTCTTCACCTGATGACGGCTGCTTGCGTTGTGGCCCGAAACGTCGTGAGAATAATTTTATTATGTTTTATTTTATTATTTTTATTGTTTCCATTCTACGTGACTTTACCGAAGAACCAAGAAGATGAATCCCTGCAGTCACGAAAGCTTTAAATCGAAATTTGACGGTCTCTACGTTTAACTTCCTTCCCCACCGTACGTAGCCAGCCGTGCCAGTCGCAGGTGCGGGGTAGGGACTACAAACGAAACGCGCGCGGGATGCATTTTGCATGCGCGCTGTTCGACCACTTTCATTTGCGTGAAGGTCGATGGGGGTCACCTGCGTTGTAGAGGTGTACCAGGGTGGGTGTGTAGACTGGGGGGGGGGGGGGGGGGGCCCTTAGTCGACCGCAGTGGTTTTGCTTCGTCTCACCCAACATCGCCACCTGGCGACCGGGGGCAGACAGCTGCTGCTCGTGTACGGGATTGCAGTGTGATCATTACGCCTTCATCACGGGGTCCTCCTTTGCCAGTCTTACATTACGATAATAGGTTTTTAACCCTTTTCTGGCAATACTAAAACGGGTGTTAAGATGTTAAAACACCAAACTGAAACCGTTGCGAGGAATCATGTCTGCATGTTCAGCACACATACTTGTGGTGAACATGCAAACAAAAACATGCTCTGACAGTATATGGTGCATCGTCTTTTAAACTGATTGGTCCACACCAGAGACAGCTTTCTTAAGAGCCTCGTCTCACTAACAGTGTTAGACCAGAGGACGCCACAAGGCAACCAGCACAAGGACAACGCACTATCAGGACATTGAGAGATCCGTGTGAGCAGCTACATCATGGGACCCCCTTTGCCAGAAAAGGGAAAAACCTATTATCATAATGCAACCTTTTAGCGTCATCTGGTCCAACACCATGTGAGACGAGGCTCTAAGAAAAGCTGTCTCGGGTGTGGACCAATCAATTTCAAGGACAGTGCATATCATTATCAGAGTTATGTTTTTTGTTTGCATTCCGACCGCAGGTATTGTGGTCAATGCAAACATGACTCCTTGTAAAAAAAGGTGTCAGTTTTGTTGCCAGATAAAAGGGTAAAAAAGCAATTATCATATTTTGCTACTGGCAAAGGAGGTTCAAATGGTGTAAAACCTATCATCAATAACGCCTTCTTTGCTCGGGAAAGCCTCAGCAACTCACGAGTTCTCTCAAGTCTCATGTTCACGTGGGTCCTGTCAGGTGTTTCGTTGCCGGGGCACCGGGGCGGGGGTTGGGTGCGATGATGTTGCTGCTGTGTATAATCCCAACTGAGTAATAAGCAGGTAATTTTTTCGGGCATTGGGATATTTGACCGATGCGGGTTACGTTGTACGTTTAGCGACAGGAGGAAACCCATGCAGAATGGAGAGAACATGCCAACTCCACTCACACAAAGTTCAACTGACTGTTGGGGCAAGCGCTGTTGGGGCAAACGAATATCACCTATGAAGACCGGCACCACGGCACACGAAGTGGTGGGTGGCCAGCACTACGCCCGGCCACGATTGTCTCCCGAGTGGGGAGGCCCAGGACCGATTCAGATAATCGTCACCGGTGTTGCCGCGAGTGGGAATCCAACCCCCGGTCGCTGGGTTCGTAGCGCTGCACCACCGCTCCCCACGCGGGCCGTGAGGGATATTTAACCGTACTTCTCAGCAGCTGGCCGCTGTTTCGGGCAGTGGGCCAATTTCAGATTTTGAGTAGAATTCTGTATCACGGAGAGGAGGTGTAGTGCCCTCAGCGCCCACAGGCCTGGCCAAATCACTCGCCCACTTAATCACTCGCCGAGTTGCTCACCCATCCACTCGCTCAATCACTTTCTCACTCGGTTACAGACCCACTCGGCCACTCACCTCCACTCACTAACTCATCCCCACCCGCTCGCACCTCACTCCACTCACGCACTCGCCCCAACAACAACAACCGCCATTCGCCGCTAAGTGGCCGTGACGTCAACACGGCGCTTGCACCAGGCCAGGTGCACTTTAAGGCCGCTTAAGTCTCGAACGCCCGCTGGCAGGAGGTCACGGTACAGACCCAGGGACCATTGGTCGACCGCCTTAGATGACTGCCGATGCAACCACCTGTGCCCCCTGACTATGCCAACTCACCCAACCACTCACAGCACACACTTGCCCACAATCCACCCGCTCGCCTGCCCGCCCACATCGCCCACCACCTCGCTCGCGATCTCTCCGCCCTCACCGCGTCACAGCTCGTCGTGCCGGTAGGTGAACTCGCGAGCTGATATGAAGCCGTCCTCATCCTCGTCCTCCTTGGTGAAGATGTCTTCGACGAGGCCCTGGTACGACTCGTTGTGGTTCACACCCGGACTTGGAGAACTCCTTGCGGAGGTACTCCTCCACCTGGCGGGGCACAGCGACGTCCAGCAGCATCAGCGGCAGCATCAGCGGCAGCATCATCAGTAGCATCAGCGACAGCATCAGCGACAGGATCATTATCAGTGGCATCATCATCAACATCACCGCCGTTAGTATCGGCATCGTGATTAGACTCCGTAAGGTCAACATCATCGGCAGCCACATTGGTATCTTCAACATCGTTTTTTAGCATCGGCGCGATCGTTAGTATCGGCAACAGCTTCGGCGTCATCAACATCAGCAGCAGCAACTTTATCGGTAACAGCACATTCCTGCGGAGGGAGCTGCTAGGAACGTTGAGTTGCTCGGTCAATGGCCAGGGTCAACGGCGGCGTGGTGTATTCCGCAAATATGGTCGACTGTGAGGGCGGGCACAAGCCGGTGTGAGTAGGTTAAACGTTGAGTTTTATAAGGGCACCACGGGGTGACCAGCCCCTCCCCACCCAGCCCCTCCCTGCACGACGGACAGACGAACACAATAATCCCCTGTGGGCTGGTGTAACCAGGAGTTTCCTCCCAGTAGTATCTCTGGTCATAGCATCAACAGCCATCAGCAGCAGCATCGGCAGTACCACCGGGTGCCTCAATGTTCAGGGATTTGACTTCACTGGGATTCATCAGCATGGCAAGCGCTCACGAACCAATGCGACGTGCCTGCCCTCTTGTCAGTCAGCAGGGCAAGGCCCGCGTAGCAGCAGCAGCGCCGTTATCGTCATCGCTGTAATTGTCGTCGTCGCTGTAATTGTCGTCGTCATCGTCGTCAGTGTCGTGATCTTTGTCCTGGCGAGACCTCGATGCGCGACAGCTTCCAGTCGTCGTCGAGGTCCATCTCCTGGAAGGACTCGTGGGAGCGGGGGCCGTTCCGGATCTCGTGCAGCTCCATGTCGAAGATGAGCGTCGCGTCCGCGGGATTCGCCCTGCCGCCGCATAGTCATCATCATCATCATCCTGTCATTATCTGTTTTGTCGTTGTCGTCGTCGTCGTCGTCCATCGTCACCTTCATCGTTATCGTCATTGTCACCATTGTCGTTATCACAATCGCCACTGATAATGTAGTTACTACGTCACTGATAATGTAGTCTCTACGTCACTGATAATGTAGTCACTACGCCACTGATGATGTAGTTACTACACCACTGATAATGACGTTACTACGCCGCTGACGGTAGTGGAGCGTGTAGTCCTAGTCGTGGTGGTGAGCACGTGGTAGTGAGCACGTGGTAGTGAGCACGTGGTGGTGAACACGTGGTGGGGAGCGCGTGGTGGTGAGCGCGTGGTGGTGAGCACGTGGTGGTGAACACATGGTGGTGAGCACGTGGTAGTGAGCACGTGGTGGTGAGCACGTGGTAGTGAGCACGTGGTGGTGAGCACGTGGTGGTGAACACGTGGTGGGGAGCGCGTGGTGGTGAGCGCGTGGTGGTGAGCACGTGGTGGTGAGCACGTGGTGGTGAGCACGTGGTGGTGAGCACGTGGTAGTGAGCGCGTGGTGGTGAGCGCGTGGTGGTGAGCACGTGGTGGTGAGCGCGTGGTGGTGAGCGCGTGGTGGTGAGCGCGTGGTGGTGAACACGTGGTGGTGAGCGCGTGGTGGTGAGCGCGTGGTGGTGAGCACGTGGTGGTGAGCGCGTGGTGGTGAGCGCGTGGTGGTGAGCGCGTGGTGGTGAGCGCGTGGTGGTGAGCGCGTGGTGGGGGCCCCTCACCCTTGCCCTCCTTGCCGTAGGCGAGGGTGGGCGGCACGGTGAGGCGCCGCTTCTCGCCCACACACATGCCCACGAGGCCGCGGTCCCAGCCCCGGATCACCTCGCCCACCCCCAGCGTCACCCACACCGGGTGGCCATTGTTGTGCTCGTCACTGTGATGGGAGGAGGTGGCGGAAGGGGCGGAGGCACATCGACCACATCGTCGTCATCATCGCCACAACCATGCCATCACCATCATCATCGCCAAGGCCATCACCATCATCATCGTCACAAGCATGCCAAAACAATCAATCACATCATCGTTATTTAGTATTTATACCGCACCTTCCGCAGTACTCACCTGCTCACAGCCCTTCCTTCACCCAACCTCCCCTCTATCCATCTCCTCATCTTCTTCCCTCGCCGCACCTCTCCAGCTACCCTCACTTCACCACTCCCATCACTGTCACCTCACCCTCTGCGCCCTGCCCCACCTCACACATCCCCCACCTCCCCTCCCCTCCACCTCCCCTGCACCCTCCCTCCACCCTCCACCTCCCCTGCACCTCCCCTGCACCCTCCACCTCCCCTGCACCCTCCCCTGCACCTCCCCTGCACCCTCCCCTCCACCCTCCACCTCCCCTGCACCCTCCCCTGCACCTCCCCTGCACCCTCCCCTGCACCTCCCCTGCACCCTCCCCTCCACCCTCCACCTCCCCTGCACCCTCCCCTGCACCTCCCCTACACCCTCCCCTCCACCCTCCACCTCCCCCTCCCCTGCACCCTCCCCTGCACCTCCCCTGCACCTCCCCTGCACCTCCCCTGCACCCTCCACCTCCCCTGCACCCTCCCCTGCACCTCCCCTGCACCCTCCCCTGCACCTCCCCTGCACCCTCCCCTGCACCTCCCCTGCACCCTCCCCTGCACCTCCCCTGCACCCTCCCCTGCACCTCCCCTGCACCCTCCCCTCCACCCTCCACCTCCCCTGCACCCTCCCCTGCACCTCCCCTGCACCCTCCCCTGCACCCTCCACCTCCCCTGCACCCTCCCCTGCACCTCCCCTGCACCCTCCCCTGCACCTCCCCTGCACCCTCCCCTGCACCTCCCCTGCACCCTCCCCTCCACCCTCCACCTCCCCTGCACCCTCCCCTGCACCCTCCCCTGCACCTCCCCTGCACCCTCCCTGCACCTCCCCTGCACCCTCCCCTCCACCCTCCCCTGCACCTCCCCTGCACCCTCCCCTGCACCTCCCCTGCACCCTCCCCTGCACCTCCCCTGCACCCTCCCCTGCACCTCCCCTGCACCCTCCCCTCCACCCTCCACCTCCCCTGCACCCTCCCCTGCACCTCCCCTGCACCCTCCCCTGCACCCTCCACCTCCCCTGCACCCTCCCCTGCACCTCCCCTGCACCCTCCCCTGCACCTCCCCTGCACCCTCCCCTGCACCTCCCCTGCACCCTCCCCTCCACCCTCCACCTCCCCTGCACCCTCCCCTGCACCCTCCCCTGCACCTCCCCTGCACCCTCCCCTGCACCTCCCCTGCACCCTCCCCTCCACCCTCCCCTGCACCTCCCCTGCACCCTCCCCTGCACCTCCCCTGCACCTCCCCTGCACCCTCCCCTCCACCCTCCACCTCCCCTGCACCCTCCCCTCCACCCTCCCCTGCACCCTCCATCTCCCCTGCACCCTCCCCTGCACCCTCTCCTCCACCCTCTCCTCCACCTCCACTGCACCCTCCCCTGCACCCTCCCCTGCACCTCCCCTGCACCTCCCCTGCACCCTCCCCTCCACCTCCCCTGCCCTGCATCCTCCCCTGCCCTGCACCTCCCCTGCACCTCCACCCTGACCCCCCGTGCCCCGCGTGGCGGCTCACGTGGAGTGGAAGCGGGTCCCGTTCTCGAGGAAGCCGCGGTAGGACAGCGCCACGAGGTCGCCTCGCTTGCTCTTGCGGTGGCACAGGAATGGCCGGTGCGTCACCTCCACCTTCACCTCCGCCTCGGGGATCTTGGCGGCTGCCGTGGGTCGCGGCTCCAGCAGCAGGAGCAGCAGGGGCAGCAGCAGGGGCAGCAGCAGCAGGGGCAGCAGCAGTAGCGGCGGCGGAGAGCGAGCCGGGTTCATCGCAAGCTCGGGGCGCGAGAGGCGAGCGGGGAGCGCGGGCGATCGTCAGCCGGGGCGGCGTGCGTGGCACAAGGCGTGACGTCACGGGACGGGTGTGTGTGACGTCACGCGCGATTAGCATAATGTATTCAGATTCATTCGGGGACGTCCATAAATGACGTCACGCACCTGGGGGGTTTGAGAAATGTGACGTCACGCACCTGGGGGGTTTGTGAAATGTGACGTCACATCAATATAGACAACACGTTCTACTTAATTAAATTTACTTTTTAATAAATGTTTTCTCCTACAACATCAGAGTGCAGCGCCACATTAAATACGCACTACAATAGTTTAAAGCGATTTGAAGCATGTTTTATGTTTTTTTGCGGGGGGGGGGGGGGGGCAGAGCTTTGTGACGTCATATTTTAGGGGGGGCCGACTTTTTGTGGCGAGGGGGGGGGGGGGGTCAAAAATCGTCCAATATCGCGTGACGTCATTTATGGACGGCCCCTTAATCGGCAGCGTCGTGCATAACAATTTGCATAATCGCTCGAGTCGTCGTTGTGGAGTAAAATAAATAAGCCACAAATAAGCGGACAATGTGTGTATGTCTCCCACAAATATCTACGTATATATGTAAAACATATATGAAAGTACAGGACAGTATCTATCATTTGTGGGAGCCAGGTGGCTTCTGAAAAATAAGTGAATACATCAGTGGGGCTTTGCCTGGAGGGATGTGGATGGTTTCGTGTTGTATTTGTTTGTGTGATTTGTTGACCTCGCTTGTACTTTGCACTACGACGGTCTCGTGTGTTTGTACTGTTGTTGTTGTCACGTTCTCACCCCGGGCCCCCTACTGGACACCTGTGAATGAAAGAGCTTCATAGCTCATCGGATTCCTCCTGCAGACACTGACATTGTAAATGACATATTCTTGGTTCTTTCGGTAAAGTCACGTAGAAGGAAAATAATAAAATAATATAAATATAAAACAATAAAATTCTCACGACGTTTCGACTGCAACACAAGCAATCATCATCAGGTGTAAAATCCACAGCAAGAAAATGTTCTAGTGCTGCGGTCGAAACGTCGTGAGAATTGTTATTTTTTATATGTTTATTATTTTATTATTTCCCTTCTACGTGACTTTACTGAAAGAACCAAGAATATGAATCCCTGCAGTCACGAAAACTTAAAATCTAAATTGTAAATAACGTCAAGTTCTGCGTCGCGAAGATGATGTAACTCTAAGGAGTGCATGACGTCATAAAAAACCGACGAGGCGCGAGGTTGGGTATTTAAATAGCAGGATCGCTGGGGGGAGGCGACGGCTTGGCGAGGCCTTCATCCAGCAGTGGATTGACCACAACTGGGAATAAGATCGCTCCCCGCCTCTCATTAAATCCAATTGGGCCCTCTTCCCTTAGCAAGATGGCCGCCAAGACAGTGTTTGAGCCTCTCTATCAATATGGCCGCCGAGACACTGTGTGGCTTTCCGAGCAATGTGGCCACCGAGACACCGTGTATGGTCCTCTTCCCCGAGCAAGATGGCCGCCGAGACACCGTGTATAGTCCTCTTCCTCGAGCAAGATGGCCGCCGAGACACCGTGTATGGGCCTTTATTCCTTAGCAAGATGGCCGCCGATGCACTGTGGCTTCTTTCCCTAGGAAGATGGCCGCCGGGGCACCATATTTGGGCCTCTTCCCCGAGCAATATGGCCACCACAATGCATTAAAAGCCATCCACCTCTTCTCCTTACAAAGATGGCCGCCAGCGCGTCACGTGATACCTCACGTGACGGTTTGTGTACTTCCGCCTTCCACGTCGCCACGGTTTGCAATGGAGGGTGTGCTCTACAAATGGACCAACTACTACAACGGTACCGCGGATCCACTCCTCGGCTCCCCGCGCCCTCCCGCTCGCTTCTTGCTCCCGCGCCCGGGATCTTTTGCCTCTCTCCAGCGAGCGGCACGCCCCAGGGATGGTTGCCAAGTCGTGCCTCGGCGGCCCCGGCGCTCCGGGTCACTAGGCCTCTCGGGGTGTGGGTTGAGACCTCGGTCTCGCCTAGATCGTCCTGCCGGGCAGCTGCTGCCTTCCCCATCGGGCGAGGCGGCTCGGTCCCCCCCATCTCCTCCTGGAGTTTTTTTTAATAAGTGAAAACTTAAATTTAAAATGTTTCCCGCGCAAACTAGCGTGAGGGGGCGCTCGTCCCTTCCTCACAGGCGCACTTAGCCAGTGCTGGAAATTCTCCGTTCTCATGGCCGGGGCCAGTTTATCCACAGGACAATAATTTGATGTCCCATAACGAACGTGTGGTAACACAATCATTATGTGCGCGCCGGAACTGAGCTGAGCATCGTACAGAGAGAGGCCTTCCCCATTCATGCAGGAACGCAAAGTAATCTTGGCGTTATCGATTTAAGACGAGCAAACTCGGGACCACAAGGTGGCAGCAGCAGCAGCAGATGCGCTTTGAATTAAGAACCAGAAAGACCGTGCGGATGATGGGCTGTGTAAAGAAGCACTATTGTTTGTTTTACACGGAGAGAAATGATGTTGCGGAGACATCGCCAATCTGTTTTGTTCACATCCCACACAGCGACGCGAGTGATGATGTCTTAATACCACGCTGTACGCGCCTCTAATCCGTTGGCCATAGCAACCGTACATACAGAGGACCGCAGAGCTTGCGGTCGAACGTTCGCTTGTCCGCGGCCGCCTCCTCGCGGCTCCCGAAGTCATTGTGGATAGCTCAGGAAATAGAGCTTCACAGCTCACCGGATTTCTTCCAGTCAAAATGCGGATTGTCTAAAGATGAAAATGCGCGGAGGCGCGCCATAAGCGATTGAAACAATTACGAATGTTGGAAGCCATCCATCTGATCTGTGCCCCATGTGTGTGCGCGCGCGTGTGTGTGCGCTTGTGTCGTGTGTGTTCGTGTGCGTGTGTGTGTGCGTGTGTTCGTGCGTGTGTGTGCGTGTGTTCGTGTGTGTGTTCGTGTGTATGTGCGTGTGTTCGTGCGTGTGTGTGCGCGTGTCGTGTGTGCTGGTGTCGCGTGTGTGTGTGTGCTCGTGTGTGAGCGTGTGTGTGCTTGTGTCGCGTGTGTGTGTGTGTGCTGTGTGTGTGCTCGTGTGTGTGTGCTCATGTGTGTGTGTGCTGTGTGTGTGTGTGCCGTGTGTGTGTGTGTGTGCTGTGTGTGTGTTCATGTGTGTGTGTGTGAGCGTGTGTGCTGTGTGTGTGTTCATGTGTGTGCGCGTGTCGCGGCTGCAGGCTGGCAGCCGCGCTGGTTCGTGCTGGACGGCGGCGTGCTCTCCTACTACGACCACAAGGAGGACGTGCGCAAGGGCAGCAAGGGCAGCCTGAAGATGGCCGTGTGCGAGATCCAAGGTGGGGTGGGGGGGCGGGAGGGGGGGGTGGGGGACAGGGGGTGGGGTCGGGGGGTGGGGGACGGGGGTTGGAGGGCGGGTGGGGGGACGGGGGGTAGGTTGGGGGACGGGGGGGCGGGTGGGGGACGGCGGGGTGGGGGGCGGGTGGGTGGGGTGGGGTCTGGGGGTCAGGAGGGGTCACCCACCGGACGGACGACAGCTCCGCTCGTCTTTGAAACTCGTCGGTGTTTAGTTTAATAATAATAATTCTAATGTATCATTGCGCCATCCCGTCCCGGGATCCCAATGCGCAATGCATGAGAAGCAGGAAACAAAAAACAACCGGCCCAGACTAAAGAGGGAAGGCTCAGTTTAAAGAGCTGGGGTTTCAAAGCAGACTTGAATATATCGACCGACTCCGATCGCCTGATTTCAAGTGGTGAGGCGCGTTACATTGCCTGGGTGCCATGCTGACAAAAACCCGATACGCCAACCGAGACCTGGGGATCGCCGAGCACTTGCAGATCATGAGGTCTTAAGGACCTTGATGGAATATATACAGCGTGCTTCAAAAAAATGTGAACACTTCGGAGAATTTGCAACAATACCACGGAGAAATGTCCCTCCAGACACGTGTTGACAATGATGGCGAAAAAGTGAAGACTCTGACTTTTTGAAGCTATTAATGTACATTTTTACTGGTAGGAACCTCCTGGTTACACCAGCCCACAGGGGATTATTGTGTCCGTTGTGCAGGGAGGGGCTGGGTGGGAAGGGAGGGGCTGAGTGGGGAGGGGAGGGTGGGGAGGGGCTGGGTGGGGAGGGTGTGGGAGGGGAGGGTGGGAGGGGCTGGGTGAGGAGTGGCTGGTGGGGAGGGTAGGGAGGGGCTGGGTGGGGAGGATGGGGAGGATGGGACTGGGTGGGGAGGGGCTGGTCACCCCGTGGTGCCCTTATAAAACTCAACGTTTAACCTACTCACACCGGCTTGTGCCCGCCCTCACAGTCGACCATATTTGCGGAATACACCACGCCGCCGTTGACCCTGGCCATTGACCGAGCAACCCAACGTTCCTACTAGCTCCCTCCGCAGGAATGTGTTTATCATGTTAAAGTGTATGATCTGTTCTTTTTTCATTAAAAAGATAGTCCCATGTAAGTGTTAACACTTTTTCTAAGCACTCTGTAAATGTCTTAGTTCATACTCCTGTAAAGGACGAACGGACAAGATCCACTCTGCGCCTGAATGGACAATTGAGCGGATAGCAAATCTAAAATTACATCTTTAATCTGCTGCCATGAATCCATATGAAAGAATAAGATTAGCACAACATGCTTTCATCTGCAACTTATGCTTGTACAGTAAAGCTAACGCGCTTCGATGGTATTTGTGCGAATTGCGCTTCATAAATCTAGGTTTATTATTTTCACGTTATTTGTGATTGTCGTATGCATGTTGAAGTTCTTTCGCACCGTACGTAGCCAACCGTGCTAATCGGAAGTGCGGGGAAGAACTAATTATAATAATGATCAGTTTTATTATTTTTTCTACTCCTACTGCGCCTTGTGTTGTGCCGTTGATGTACGCGTGTGTTTGTACGTAGAAGTGGAGTCCCTTCTGTCAGCAGTGTTCTGACTGAGCAATTACGTTAGTAGCAAGAGCTCATTACCTACCCCCCACTTTGTTTTTTTTCTATCCACTGCTCGTTACCCCCCCCCCCCCCCGCGTGTGTCGCCGTGCCCCCCTCTACCACCCCGTACCCTCCCCCCCCGCCCCACAGTGTGCCCGAGCGATGACTCCCGCCTGGAGCTGGTGATCCCCGGCGAGCAGCACTTCTACTTGCGCACGACTAGCGCCGCGGAGAGGCAGGGCTGGGTGGTGGCGCTCGGCTCCGCCAAGGCCTGCCTCACCGACAGCCGCACGCGCAAAGAGAAAGGCGAGCGGCGCCCCCTCCTCCTCCCCCTCCTCCCCCTCCTCCCCCTCCCCCTACTCCTCCTCCTCCTCCCCCTCCTCCCCCTCCTCCTCCTCCTCCTCCTCCTCCTCCCCCTCCTCCCCCTCCCCCTCCTCCCCCTCCTCCCCCTCCCCCTCCTCCTCCTCCCCCTCCTCCTCCTCCTCCTCCCCCTCCCCCTCCTCCCCCTCCCCCTCCTCCTCCTCCTCCCCCTCCCCCTCCTCCCCCTCCCCCTCCCCCTCCCCTCCTCCTCCTCCCCCTCCTCCTCCTCCTCCTCCCCCTCCCCCTCCTCCCCCTCCTCCTCCTCCTCCTCCCCCTCCTCCCCCTCCTCCTCCTCCCCCTCTTCCCCCTCCTCCCCCTCCTCCTCCTCCTCCTCCTCCTCCCCCTCCTCCCCCTCCTCCCCCTCCTCCTCCTCCTCCTCCTCCCCCTCCTCCTCCTCCCCCTCCCCCTCCTCCCCCTCCCCCTCCTCCCCCTCCTCCTCCTCCTCCTCCCCCTCCTCCCCCTCCTCCCCCTCCTCCTCCTCCTCCTCCTCCCCCTCCTCCTCCTCCCCCTCCCCCTCCTCCCCCTCCCCCTCCTCCCCCTCCTCCTCCTCCCCCTCCTCCCCCTCCTCCTCCTCCTCCTCCTCCCCCTCCTCCCCCTCCTCCTCCTCCTCCCCCTCCTCCTCCTCCTCCTCCCCCTCCCCCTCCTCCCCCTCCCCCTCCTCCCCCTCCTCCTCCTCCCCCTCCTCCTTCGCTCGCATGGCCGCCCTCTGTCGCCGTCACTCATTCCTCAACACTCGTAACACGCCAGCGTTCACCCCCGCCCCCCCCCCCCCGTCAACCTGACAATTCTATCCTTTCAACTGGTACAAAAACTGGCACCTTTATACAAGGGGTCATGTTTGCAATAACCACAACACAAGCAGTCAAAATGCAAACAAAAAGAAACAACTCTGATAATGGTCAGTTTTTGTACCAGTTGAAAGGGTAAAAACCTATTACTATATTTTGCCACTGGTAAAGGAGGTCTCATCGTGTAAATTCTATCCTGTCATCGTTTTGTGAGCTGAACGTCAGGCGCCTTGCGTTAAGGCGCTCTATAAATATACGATCAGATTAGAAATTAGATCATGGCGCAATGATGCTACCGCAAGTCACAATTTCCTTTTTGTTGTTGTTGTGATGTTTCCAAGTTGGTCGTGATTGAGTTGTTGAGGAACAAGGAAGTGTCTGGGCACCACTGCTGTGTGTCTGGACACGCCCTTGACAGCGCAGCCCACTGCGCAATGAACAACCTGGCAACATTTGTGTTGATAAGAACCCTCTGCCACCTGACGCAGCCGAACGGAATTTTTCAATTGCCACGTGGTGTACGAGTGATTTGTTAGCATTTTGACTTCGCTTAATGTGGGGGGGGGGGGTTGTAGAGAGAGTCTCATGACCTTGCCACCGCACGCGATCGCTTGAGTTTGATCCCGACCCTGATGCCTGCTGTACGTTTGGAGGTTTGCGTGTCTCGCTCTCCCCGTGGTCGTGTGGGTTTTTCTCCGGGTCCTCCAGTTGTTTCCGCTCCACATTTAGAAGCAACGTCACGCGTTCAGAGTATTTGGCTGCTGCTATACATTTCCACATGATGATGATGATAAGCCCACTTCGTTGAGATAGCAATTGTGATGGCTTTGCCGCTTCTGAAAAAATATCTATATAGCTCAGTGGGCCTTGCCTAGTAAAATACAAAGTTGTTTAGTTAAATCTTCTTGGTTCTATCAGTAAAGTCACGTAGAAGGGAAATAATAAAACATTATAAAATAATTCTCACAACGCAAGCAGCCGTCCTCAGGTGAAGAACAGGTCTGTCGGAAAGACAGCGTCTGAATGGGCACCACCAGGCTTGGCAGCGTATATTTAAGCTGGGTTGGAGGGGGAAGGGGCGCCTTGACAAAGGAATTTGCATATCAAGAGGTTTCAAAGTCATATTATACCCGTGCATTATGCAGTATGCAGGATTAGCAGCAACAAAGGGAGCAGGTAGGGTTAGCAGTAATAGAGGGAAGGAATTTTAATAGTAAGGAGCTGCAGCAGCTAAACCACCACGTAAAAAACTAAAACCTAAACTACATCAGTATCATCAATATACTAAATATACTCTCCAATAAGCTGAGCTACTAACAGTAAGTCATACATTATAATTCTATGTCGCAAAAAATATAATATGCCTCCAGCTAATAATATAATAATATGGAGGCATATTATTATATTATTATACTTTAGTTAAAGTTATTAGAAATGTGGACGGTGCCGCTTGAATCTGCGCCAGGCTTCTTGTGGACAGCGAGGTCCAGGAAGTGCTTCCGCGACGATTTCGTTTGAGCTGTGGCGTGTGGTGGGAGCGCGTTCTTGCAACACGCATTTGTCCGGATTGTTACACGGCCTCACAGTTATGACCCGTGTAATATTGGCTTTGTGTTATTGTTGTTGCGAATTCGAGGACATCCTTTGCTGACCCGCCCATACTGGACATCCGTGACAAAATAGCTTTGTAGCTCATTTGATATCGCCAGTCTGCAGTAAACAATCTCATTCTGACGTCCGTTGGGTGTTTTTTTATTTTCTTCTGCACGCGCGAGCAGAAATCATGGAGGCGAGCGACTCGCTGTGCTCCAAGATGTCCGAGATGCGTCTCTACTATGACCTCATGACGCAGCAGGTGTCGCTCATCCGCCAGGGCATCCAGGAGCCACGGCCCGACGTGCAGGTGAGACGCGCCGTCACGGAAAACCGTCGTGCAAACGCACGCACACACGGACACAGATATCCCCGTATCGCCTTGAACACACTGTTGGGGCAGGTGCTGTTTAGCGAGTAGCACCTATGAAGGCCGGGATGGCACACGAGGGGGTGGGTTGGCCAGCACCACGCTCCGCCGCACCAGGTACTCATTTGAGGCCGAGTCGACCTAGGGGGGGGGGCCCAGGACCGGTTCAGACAATCCTCACTGGTGTTGACCGTGAGCGGGAATCGAACCCGGGTCGCCGGACGCACCCGGACGATGCTTTCCCAGTTGTCGGATAGCTTGTCCGTGCGGATTGCGTTTTGTGCGAACGCCGGGGGGAGTTTGCAACGTGCGTGGGGTGGGAAGGAAGCGCAAGCCAGACCCGGAACCCAGCGATTTCTCAAGCTCTGCATGTCCTTATGTTGGGATATTTGGCCAACTTTCTTCAATAGAGTTTGTACGTGTGGAAAGACTCGCCCGGAGAAAACCCACGGTGCCGGTGAGAGGGAGGTGCAGCACTCAATGTCCAACAGTGGCCCGGGGCTCAGTAGGTTTTTGGCCCACTCCATTATTGAGTGGTTATACATGTGCCAAGAAAACCCAGAGTGCCAGGAGAAATCCCATATATCCAGGAAGATTTAACACCGATCTAACGCTGTGTTGATACGTGTTGGAGGAAAACGGGAGTGTGTCCCAGAGAAAAACCACGACGCGCGCGAGGGGGCAACACGCTATCCCACACAGACGGAACAGGTGGGAGTCCACGTGCCGCTGGCGAGCCAGGCTGCTGTGTGCCGCGTGGATGGCAGCGTGTCTGCGCCATTGCTCTGTGCGTGGTAGAGGATGAGCGAGGCGTCGTCCCTGCTGAGCGCCACCTGCGACACGTTCGTGCGCGCCTTGGAGGAGTGCGTCCACACCGCGGCCAGCAGCGTGCGGCCCTCCACGCAGCAGCAGCAGCAGCAGCAGCAGCTGGCCCCGCCAGCCGTGATGTCGCCCACACCACGCAGCCCGCAGCGTCCAGCCAGGGTACGCGGGCACACGGGTACACGCTCGCCCCACCGCTCGTCCCACCGCTCGTCGCCATCGTCGCCCCCCTTGTGGGGTGGCGGTGGTGCAAGCGCAGTGGCGACGGTCGCGCATCACAGCAAGAAGGAACTGGGTTCGATTCCCGACTCGGGCGTTTCTTTGTGTGGAGTTTGTATGATCTCCCAGCTCTTCTACAGTGAGAGTGGAGTGATTGCAGTTTGTATGATCTCCCAACTCTTCTACAGTGAGAGTGAGTGAGTGTAGATGGTATGATCTCCCCCTGTTCTGCAGAGTGAGTGATTGGAGTTTGTATGATCTCCCAGCTCTTCTACAGTGAGAGTGGAGTGATTGGAGTTTGTATGATCTCCCAACTGTTCTACAGAGTGTGAGTGAGTGGAGTTTGTATGATTTCCCCCTGTTCTGCAGAGTGAGTGAGTGAGTGGAGTTTGTATGATCTCCCAACTGTTCTACAGAGTGTGAGTGAGTGGAGTTTGGTTGATTTCCCCCTGTTCTGCAGAGTGAGTGAGTGAGTGTAGTTTGTATGACCTCCCCCTGTTCTGCAGAGTGAGTGAGTGTAGTTTGTATGCTCTCACCCTGTTCTGCAGAGTGAGTGAGTGAGTGGAGTTTGTATGACCTCCCCCTGTTCTGCAGAGTGAGTGAGTGGAGTTTGTATGTTCTCTCCCTGTTCTGCATGAGTTTTCTCCGGATTCTCCGGTGTTCCCCATAGCTAATTACACACACAATATATCTATTGGCCAAAAAGCATCCCAATTCAGATTTTTTAAATGACCTGCAAATTACTCCATTAGGATCTCACGCACACAGCAACATCGCCCCCCCTCCCCCCCCCGCTGTGAAACGCAGCGGCGCCTTCCTGCGTGGTGATAGCCTTGCAGCGGCGCTCTGAGAACGCCAGCGCCCATACCCAACGTGTGCGGCTCGGTACACGAGTTGCCGCTCGGGGTGACGCGAAGCTCTGCTCCCCCTCCGTCTCGTTCGCAGGTCAAGAGTCAAGGTCGCACATCGCACACGGAGAGGTGAACAAGCACCGACACTCGCACCACCGCCCCTTCGTTCGCTCCGTTCACTCGTTCATTTACTCCGTTCACTCACTCATTCACTTTCTGTCTCGCTCGCTCGCTCGCTCGCTCGCTCTCGTCGCTCTCTCCCAGAGTCCATCTGTATGCATCCATCCGTGCGTCTATCCACCCTTGCGTCCACCCTTGCGTCCACCCTTGTGTCCCCAGCACCACGAGGTCCCTACCGAGACCGCCCCCGTCCTCCCGCAAGCGCGAGCCCAACAACAACAGCAACAAGAGCGGCAGAACCTCCTCGTCCTCCTCCTCGTCACGGCGGAGGCTGGCCATGGCGTCAACGCGAGTTGGGGCGATCGTGGAGGAGGTGGAGGAGGAGGCGGCGGCGGTGGAGGCCCCTGCAGCCGAGGGAGCGTCCCGGCCAGAGCCGACGGCCGCAGCAGCGCCCCGTGAACACGCATCTCAGGAGGCCGCGGCGAGTGGAGAGTCACGTGACGCAGACACGCCGCAGCAGGGCGCGTCACATGACGCGTCACATGACGCAGACACGCCGCAACAGGCCGTGTCACGTGACGCAGACATGCCGCAGCAGGCCGCGTCACGTGACGGGTCACATGACGCAGACACGCCGCAGCAGGCCGCGTCACATGACGCGTCACATGACGCAGACACACCGCAGCAGGCTACGTCACGTGACGCAGACACGCCGCAGCAGGCCACGTCACATGACGCGTCACGTGACGCAGACACGCCGCAACAGGCCGCGTCACATGACGCAGACACGCCGCAGCAGGCCGCGTCACATGACGCAGACACGCCAAACCAGACCACCACGCCACTTGAAGTGATCGCGGGGAGCGACGTGTGTCCGAGGTTCGAGACTTCGGACGTCGCCACACAGGAGTCGAGGAGACCCGCAGAACACCGACGGGACGGGGAAGACTCCACGGTCGACGGTGATGATCCTAATGCCGCTGCTGCCGATGATGCCGATGATGCCGATAGTATCAACGACGGTCATTTTGATGATGCTGATGATGGTAACGATGCTGACGATGGCGACGTGGGCACTGCTGGGCGTGGGGAGGAGGGCGGTGCGGGAGAGAACTCGGATGCCGGACACGTGGCCGATCGGGGATTCCATCCGGAGACACTGGGCGAGGGTGAGGACTGTTGGGGCGAGGGTGAGGACCCTGGGGTTGAGGGTGAGGACGCTGGTGGTGAGGGTGAGGACGGCGGGGGTGAGGACTCTGGGGGTGAGACGGTGGAGACCTTCTTCGGTGTCATGGCACAGAGGTGAGAGCGTCGCGGGTTGCTCCGCTGAGTGAGCGTGAGCACGCGGCTCGTTGACACGGCCAGCAACAAACAGCACTGCTATCGAGTTGTTGGCGCGTGTCTTGCATTGAGGTGGGCGGGGGTGAGTGAGCGGGTGAGCAGATAGGCGAGTTAGTGCATGGATGGACGGGTGAGCCGAGTTTGTGAGAGGGTGAGCGAGTGAGTGCTTGGGTGAGTGTGTGGGTGAGTGTGTGGGTGAGTGTGTGGGTGAGTGTGTGGGTGAGTGCGTGGGTGAGTGCGTGGGTGAGCGGGTGAGTCGTGGGTGAGTGAGTGAGTGAGTGCGAGGGTGAGCGAGTGAGTGCGAGGGTGAGCGAGTGAGTGCAAGGGTGAGTGCGTGGGTGAGTGCAAGGGTGAGTGCGTGGGTGACTGCGTGGGTGAGCGCGTGGGTGAGCGAGCGAGTGCTGTTGTGACCTGCAGTGTGGTGGTGATGGTGGTTGAACACCGTGTGGTGATGGGTGAAATGGAGCATCTTGGTGAACCTTTAACACCTGGGTCTGGCTTGTGACCCGCCAGTGAGGCATGCTTCACGCGATGGCCTCAAGGTGCATCTAGCCTGACACATGCGCCGTGGTGACGTCACTGCGTCCGTTGTTGTGGTAAATAGTGGAGTGGTGGTGCAGTGGTTAGTGCACTGTGCTACGAACCCGGTGACCCGAGGTTCGATTCCCAGTCCCGGCCAACATCGGCTGTGATTATCTGAACCGGTCCTGAGCCTCCCCTTGGTGGACTCAGCCTGAAATAAGTACAGGGACTCCTCTACTTACGAACAGTTCGGTTAACAAACTTTCTGAGTAACTTACAAACCTGTCTGGATGTCCAGTTGCCTGTTTGGACCGAGAGTCGTAAGTTCAACCGCCGCCCAATAGATGGCGGTGGTGGCATCTACATCTGTAGAACGTGGAGAACCAGTGGCATCTACATCTGCAGAACGTAAAGAACCGGTGGCATCTACATCTGCAGAACGTGAAGAACCAGTGGCATCTACATCTGCAGAACGTAAAGAACCGGTGGCATCTACATCTGCAGAACGTGAAGAACCAGTGGCATCTACATCTGCAGAACGTAAAGAACCGGTGGCATCTACATCTGCAGAACGTGAAGAACCAGTGGCATCTACATCTACAGAACATGAAGAACCAATGGCATCTACATCTGCAGAACGTGAAGAACCAGTGGCATCTACATCTGCAGAACGTAAAGAACCAGTGGCATCTACATCTGCAGAACGTGAAGAACCAGTGGCATCTACATCTGCAGAACGGGAAGAACCAGTGGCATCTACATCTGTAGAACGTGAAGAACCAGTGGCATCTACATCTGCAGAACGTAAAGAACCGGTGGCATCTACATCTGCAGAACGTGAAGAACCAGTGGCATCTACATCTACAGAACGTGAAGAACCAATGGCATCTACATCTGCAGAACGTGAAGAACCAGTGGCATCTACATCTGCAGAACGTAAAGAACCAGTGGTATCTACATCTGCAGAACGTGAAGAACCAGTGGCATCTACATCTGCAGAACGGGAAGAACCAGTGGCATCTACATCTGCAGAACGTGAAGAACCAGTGGCATCTACATCTGCAGAACGTGAAGAACCAGTGGCATCTACATCTACAGAACGTGAAGAACCAATGGCATCTACATCTGCAGAACGTGAAGAACCAGTGGCATCTACATCTGCAGAACGTAAAGAACCAGTGGCATCTACATCTGCAGAACGTGAAGAACCAGTGGCATCTACATCTGCAGAACGGGAAGAACCAGTGGCATCTACATCTGCAGAACGTGAAGAACCAGTGGCATCTACATCTGCAGAACGTGAAGAACCAGTGGCATCTACATCTGTAGAACGTGAAGAACCAGTGGCATCTACATCTGCAGAACGTGAAGAACCAGTGGCATCTACATCTGCAGAACGTAAAGAACCAGTGGCATCTACATCTGCAGAACGTGAAGAACCAGTGGCATCTACATCTGCAGAACGTGAAGAACCAGTGGCATCTACATCTGCAGAACGGGAAGAACCAGTGGCATCTACATCTGCAGAATGTGAAGAACCAGTGGCATATACATCTGCAGCACGTGAAGAACCAGTGGCATCTACATCTGCAGAACGTGAAGAACCAGTGGCATCTACATCTACAGAACGTAAAGAACCAGTGGCATCTTAATCTGCAGAACGTGAAGAACCAGTGGCATCTAGATCTGCAGCACATGACGAACCAGTGACATCTACACCCATAGGAAATGTTAAAGCTATTCCCCGTGTTTAGTGTACACGCCATACAACATCTTTGGAATCGACAGGAGTAAAGTTGAACTCGCGAACAAATCGACTTACGAACAGTACCTCCGTAACCGAAGTCGTTCGTAAGTAGCGGTGTGCGTATAAACATCGGCACCGGTGAGAGACAAAGGCGACCGGGCATCGTGCTGGCCACACCACCTGCTCGTGTGCCGTGCCGGCCCTCACAGGCGCTTCTCGGCGAACGCCGCTCGCCCCCAACGGTCGATCAAGCGGCTACACGGGGGACCTTTGTCTTTGTCTCTCGGCCCAGGTTCAGCGACGCGGAGCTGCAGGACGAGCAAGGGATCCACGTGGAGCCGTTCCTGAGGGCGTGCGCCTCCATCGTCCCCGTGCTCGGTAAGTCGCTGCTCGACACTCCCACCCAGGTGGATCACCATGGCCGTGTCGGAGACTCTGAACGCCTCGGGTTGTTTGGTTCCATCCCGGGGTCTGGGTGTTCCTCTTAGGGGGTTCAACTTGGCCGTGTCGGAGACTCTGAACCCCTAGGGGGCTTGGTTCAATCCCGCGGATCTGGGTGTTCCTCTTAGGGGGTTCAACTTGGCCGTGTCGGAGACTCTGAACCCCGAGGGGGCTTGGTTCAATCTCGGGGTCTGGGTGTTCTTCTTAGGGGGTTCAACATGGCCGTGTCAGAGACTCTGAACCCCGAGGGGGCTTGGTTCAATCTCGGGGTCTGGGTGTTCCTCATAGGGGGTTCAACATGGCCGTGTCGGAGACTCTGAACCCCGAGGGGGCTTGGTTCAATCTCGGGGTCTGGGTGTTCTTCTTAGGGGGTTCAACATGGCCGTGTCAGAGACTCTGAACCCCGAGGGGGCTTGGTTCAATCTCGGGGTCTGGGTGTTCCTCATAGGGGGTTCAACATGGCCGTGTCGGAGACTCTGAACGCCTCGGGTTGTTTGGTTCAATCTCGGGGTCTGGGTGTTCCTCTTAGGGGGTTCAACATGGCCGTGTCAGAGACTCTGAACCCCTAGGGGGCTTGGTTCAATCCCGGGGTCGAGGTGTTTCTGTTAGGGGTTTCAACATGGCCGTGTCGGAGACTGAGCTCTGAGCCAGCACCGCCGCTTCGACTCTTCAATTCACACCACGGGCCTCGTCACCTCTGCTTCTTGCCGGTCTGCTGGGCGGTTCATAATTGCCGACTCGTCGTGCAGTGCCCCACGTGCGACCCCTGACCCCTGCGCGTGCCTGCGTCGCCACTCCCCCCCTCCTCCCCCTCCTCCCCCTCCTCCCCAGACAAGCTGGGCCCCACGGCGTTCGCTCCGGTCAAGCTCGACTTCGTGGGCAACATCCGGGTGAGTGCCGCCCCCCCCCCCCCCCCACAGACCCCCCTGCCCATCACCCCCAACCCTGCCCATCGCTGGTGACCGCACGCGTGCCGTGGCGCCACAACGGGGTCTCAGGCTTTGTTGTCTCGGCCGGCAAGGCCTCCCGGTGAGCCGAGCGGCCCCCGTTACGAGGACGGCCACAGCCCAAGGCCATCGGTAGTGGCGGCCGTTTACAGGATGTGGCAGTTACACCGAGAGCCATAGAGTTACACAGAGATCCATAGAGTTACACAGAGATCCACAGAGTTACACAGAGATCCATAGAGTTACACAGAGATCCATAGAGTTACACAGAGATCCATAGAGTTACACAGAGATCCATAGAGTTACACAGAGATCCACAGAGTTACACAGAGATCCATAGAGTTACACAGAGATCCATAGAGTTACACAGAGATCCATAGAGTTACACAGAGATCCACAGAGTTACACAGAGATCCATAGAGTTACATAGAGACCCATAGAGTTATACGGAGAGCTATAGAGTTACACAGAGATCCATAGAGGTGCACGGTGATCCATAGAGTTACATAGATCCATAGAGTTACACAGAGATCCATAGAGTTACACAGAGATCCATAGATTTACACAGAGACCCATAGAGTTACACAGAGATCCATAGAGTTACACAGATCCATAGAGTTACACAGAGATCCATAGAGTTACACAGAGATCCATAGAGTTACACAGAGATCCATAGAGTTACACAGAGATCCATAGAGTTACACAGAGATCCATAGAGTTACACAGAGATCCATAGAGTTACACAGAGATCCATAGAGTTACACAGAGATCCATAGAGTTACACAGAGATACATAGAGTTACACAGAGACCCATAGAGTTACACAGAGATCCATGGAGTTAGACAGAGACCCATAGAGTTACACAGAGACCCATAGAGTTACACAGACACCCATAGAGTTACACAGACACCCATAGAGTTACATAGAGTTACACAGAGATCCATAGAGTTACACAGAGATCCATAGAGTTACACAGAGATCCATAGAGTTACACAGAGAACCATAGAGTTACACAGAGAACCATAGAGTTACACAGAGACCCATAGAGTTACACAGACACCCATAGAGTTACATAGAGATCCATAGAGTTACACAGAGATCCATAGAGTTACACAGAGATCCATAGAGTTACACAGAGATCCATAGAGTTACACAGAGATCCATAGAGTTACACAGAGAACCATAGAGTTACACAGAGACCCATAGAGTTACACAGACACCTATAGAGTTACATAGAGATCCATAGAGTTACACAGAGATCCATAGAGTTACAGAGATCCATAGAGTTACACAGAGATCCATAGAGTTACACAGAGATCCATAGAGTTACACAGAGATCCATAGAGTTACACAGAGATCCATAGAGTTACACAGAGACCCATAGAGTTACACAGACACCCATAGAGTTACACAGAGATCCATAGAGTTACACAGAGATCCATAGAGTTACACAGAGATCCATAGAGTTACACAGAGATCCATAGAGTTACACAGAGAACCATAGAGTTACACAGAGACCCATAGAGTTACACAGACACCCATAGAGTTACACAGAGATCCATAGAGTTACACAGAGATCCATAGAGTTACAGAGATCCATAGAGTTACACAGAGATCCATAGAGTTACACAGAGATCCATAGAGTTACACAGAGATCCATAGAGTTACACAGCGATCCATAGAGTTACACAGAGATCCATAGAGTTACACAGAGATCCATAGAGTTACACAGAGATCCATAGAGTTACAGAGATCCATAGAGTTACACAGAGATCCATAGAGTTACACACAGATCAATAGAGTTACACAGAGATCCATAGAGTTACACAGAGATGCATAGAGTTACACAGAGATCCATAGAGTTACACAGAGATCCATAGAGTTACACAGAGATCCATAGAGTTACACAGAGATCCATAGAGTTACACAGAGATCCATAGAGTTACACAGAGATCCATAGAGTTACACAGAGATGCATAGAGTTACACAGAGATCCATAGAGTTACACAGAGATCCATAGAGTTACATAGAGATCCATAGAGTTACACAGAGATCCATAGAGTTACACAGAGATCCATAGAGTTACACAGAGATCTATAGAGTTACACAGAGATCCATAGAGTTACACAGAGAACCATAGAGTTACACAGAGACCCATAGAGTTACACAGAGACCCATAGAGTTACACAGACACCCATAGAGTTACACAGAGATCCATAGAGTTACACAGAGATCCATAGAGTTACACAGAGATCCATAGAGTTACACAGAGATCCATAGAGTTACACAGAGATCCATAGAGTTACACAGAGATCCATAGAGTTACACAGAGATCCATAGAGTTACACAGAGACCCATAGAGTTACACAGACACCCATAGAGTTAAACAGAGATCCATAGAGTTACACAGAGATCCATAGAGTTACACAGAGATCCATAGAGTTACACAGAGATCCATAGAGTTACACAGAGAACCATAGAGTTACACAGAGACCCATAGAGTTACACAGACACCCATAGAGTTACACAGAGATCCATAGAGTTACACAGAGATCCATAGAGTTACACAGAGATCCATAGAGTTAACAGAGATCCATAGAGTTACACAGAGATCCATAGAGTTACACAGAGATCCATAGAGTTACACAGAGATCCATAGAGTTACACAGAGATCCATAGAGTTACACAGAGATCCATAGAGTTACACAGAGATCCATAGAGTTACACAGAGATCCATAGAGTTACAGAGATCCATAGAGATACACAGAGATCCATAGAGTTACACACAGATCAATAGAGTTACACAGAGATCCATAGAGTTACACAGAGGGCATAGAGTTACACAGAGATCCATAGAGTTACACAGAGATCCATAGAGTTACACAGAGATGCATAGAGTTACACAGAGATCCATAGAGTTACACGGAGATCCATAGAGTTACACGGAGATCCATAGAGTTATACGGAGATCCATAGAGTTACACAGAGATACATACTTACACAGAGATCCATAGAGTTACACAGTGATCCATAGAGTTACACAGAGATCCATAGAGCTACACAGAGATCCATAGAGTTACACAGAGATCCATAGAGTTACACGGAGATCTATAGAGTTACACAGAGATACATAGAGTTACACAGAGATCCATAGAGTCACACAGAGATCCATAGAGTTACACAGAGATCCACAGAGTTACACAGAGATCCATAGAGTTACACAGAGATCCACAGAGTTACACAGAGATCCATAGAGTTACACAGATCTATAGAGTTACACAGAGATCCATAGAGTTACACAGAGATCCATAGAGTTACACAGAGATCCATAGAGTTACACGGAGATCCATAGAGTTACACAGATCTATAGAGTTACACAGAGATCCATAGAGTTACACAGAGATCCATAGAGTTACACAGAGATCCATAGAGTTACACAGAGATCCATAGAGTTACACAGATATACATATTTACACAGAGATCCATAGAGTTACACAGAGATCCATAGAGTTACACAGAGATCCATAGAGTTACACAGATATACATAGTTACACAGATATCTTTCACGTTTACACAGAGATCCATAGTTTTAGCATGGTTATCACGGTTGGCTACGGTACGGTGTGAAAGAAGTTGAACATACGTACAATTCGGGAGACAAAAGTTTTGTGGGGCACGAGTCTGGCGGCAGTCGGGGGCGGCGGGGGTGGGGGTGGGGCGATGGTCGTGTGAGCAGGGTGAGAACTCGTGTGTTTGGTCGACAGAAAATCACGCAGAAGTACGAGACGGACCGGGCGGCCTTCCCCACGCTGCAGAGCATCGTGGGCCACGAGCTGAGCAGCGGCACCGCCCTGGTGCGCAACTCCACCACCGAGGCGCTGCTCTGGCTCAGGCGGTGAGCGGGGGGGAGGGGGAGCGTCGGTGAGGAGGGCGCGTGGGGAGGAGAGGGTTAGGGTGAGGGTTGAGTGGTTTGGGAGGAGGACTTTGGGGCGAGGCTGAGGGACGAGCAACAGGGTGAGTGTGTGGAGGGTGCGAGTGGCTGAGGGTGATGACGGGGGTGAGCGTGGGTGGTGGAGGAGAGGGTGATGATCCGCATGTGGGGGACGAGGTTGGTGTGAGGCGTGCGTGGTGAGAGGGTGAGCGCTTGGGAGAGAGAGGGTGAGGGTGATGACGGGGGTGAGCATGGGTGGTGGAGGAGAGGGTGATGATCCGCATGTGGGGGGCGAGGTTGGTGGGAGGCGTGTGCGTGGGTGAGAGGGTGAGCGCTTGGGAGAGAGAGGGTGAGTGTGCGTCACCGTGACGGCGTCGCTGGCGCGTCGCTCGCCGCTCTTCTCGGTTCGTTTGCCGCTGACCCCGCCGCGTTCCTCTCCTTTTCCGCCGCGTCCCCTCGGCCCAGGGGCCTCAAGTTCCTTCTGGAGCTGCTGACCGAGGTGCGGGAGGGCCAGGCCAACCTGCACGTGGCACTCAGTGAGTCGCTCGTGCTGTTCCTGTTCCTGTTGTTGTTGTAGTCGTTGTGGTGCGATTTAGTAGAAGTTCAAGTGACAACTTTACTTTGTGTAGCGAGGTGAGACACACGGGAGGGCAGGATTACGCTCGGTTGCAAGAGGGAGTGGGTGAGTGAGCGAGTGAATGAATGAGTGGGTGGGCGAGTGAGATGGTGGGTGAAGGAGTGAATGCGCGAGATAGTGAGTGAGTTGGCGAGAGAATGAGCGGGTGAGGAGTGAGTGAGCGAGATGGTGAGCGAGCGAATGGGTTAAAGTTTTCAAGTTGACACAACGGATTGCGGATTGACCCAGCGGATTTGGTGGAGGCAGGGTGACTACCTCTCTCCCCGTGCACACACAGGCAATGCGTACGGGCGGACTCTGAGGCGCTACCACGGCTGGGTGGTGCGGGGGGGTGTTCGCGGTGAGTGCCCCGGCGCCTCGGCGCCTCGCCTGACCCAGAACCCCGGGGGAAACCCAGTGCAGAGCAGGGAGAGAGAATGCCAACTCCACACTCGCACCCACTCACAGCAACAGCAACAACCGCCGTTCACCACTAAGTGGCGGTGAGGTCACCACGGCACTTGTGCCAGGCTATGTGCACGTTATGGCCACGTCAAGTGTCGAAGGCTCGCTGGCAGGAGGAGGTCACGGGACAGACGCAGGTGCCGTGAGTTGACTGACTGTGATGACAGGAGGTCACGGGACAGACCCAGGTGCCATGAGTTGACTGACTGAGGTGACAGGAGGTCACGGGACAGACCTAGGTGCCATGGGCTGACTGACTGAGATGAGAGGAGGTCACGGGACAGACCCAGGTGCCATGGGTTGACTAACTAAGATGACAGGAGGTCACGGGACAGACCCAGGTGCCATGGGTTGACTGACTGAGGTGACAGGAGGTCACGGGACAGACCCAGGTGCCATGGGTTGACTGACTGAGATGACAGGAGGTCATGGGACAGACCCAGGTGCCATGGGTTGACTGACTGAGGTGACATGAGGTCACGGGACAGACCCAGGTGCCATGGGTTGACTGACTGTGATGACAGGAGGTCACGGGACAGACCCAGGTGCCATGGGTTGACTGACTGTGATGACAGGAGGTCACGGGACAGTCCCAGGTGCCATGGGTTGACTGACTGTGATGACAGGAGGTCACGGGACAGACCCAGGTGCCATGAGTTGACTGACTGAGGTGACAGGAGGTCACGGGACAGACCCAGGTGCCATGGGTTGACTGACTGTGATGACGGGAGGTCTTGGGACAGACCCAGGTGCCATAGATTGACTGACTGTGATGACATGAGGTCACGGGACAGTCCCAGGTGCCATGGGTTGACTGACTAAGATGACATGAGGTCACGGGACAGACCCAGGTGCCATGGGTTGACTGACTAAGATGACATGAGGTCACGGGACAGACCCAGGTGCCATGAGTTGACTGACTGAGATGATAGGCAGATGCACCAGCCGTTGCCCCCGCTTGTACCAACCTGGATTTTAGCTGTCCAGCACCCCTGCTCGTTTCACTCGCTCACACTCGCCATCACCCACCCCTCGTGCGCCGTGCTGGCCTTCATAGGTGCTACTCGCTAGCAGCACTTGCCCCAAAAGTCTGTTATTGGCTACACGCGGGAGCTTTATCTTTGCTGTGTGTGTGGTAGTTGCTGCTCGGGCCACAGGCTGCTTGGGAAGGGCTTCACCCAGCAGTCGATAGATCATGGCTCACGATGACGACGATGGGTGTCTGGTAGTGGCGATATCACAGCTGGTGTAAGGCAGTGGATCGATGATGGCTCACGATGACGCGCCGGGTGTTCCCGCAGCTGGCGCTGCGTGCGGCCCCGGCGCTGGACGGGTTCCTGGCGGCGCTGACGGCGCGTGAGGGCGACCCCACGGGGCCCGAGTTCCGCGCGCAGCTGAACCGCGACCTGGACACGTACCTGGGCGCCATGCGGGCCCAGCTCGGGGCGCTCGACCACCTCTACGAGCAGAACCAGCTGGAGTCGGACCGCGTCGTGTGAGCGCCGTCGACAGCGCTGTCAGCTTAGACACAGCGCCTCCCACCTGGACCCCTGCTTCGACAGCGCCCGACAATATTACCATCGGCGCAGGATAATAT
Organism: Lethenteron reissneri; assembly: GCF_015708825.2. Taxonomy (NCBI): domain Eukaryota; kingdom Metazoa; phylum Chordata; class Hyperoartia; order Petromyzontiformes; family Petromyzontidae; genus Lethenteron; species Lethenteron reissneri. Next base: position 7,897,222 of record NC_083839.1, read on the forward strand.
CACAATCGGATCCGGATACTCTCACGATCATACCCGGATAATCTCACGATCAGACACAGATAATCTCACGATCAGACACAGATAATCTCACGATCAGACACAGATAATCTCACGATCAGCATCGGATAATCTCACGATCAGACACAGATAATCTCACGATCAGACACAGATAATCTCACGATCAGACACAGATAATCTCACGATCAGACACAGATAATCTCACGATCAGACACAGATAATCTCACGATCAGACCCAGATAATCTCACGATCAGACACAGATAATCTCACGATCAGACACAGATAATCTCACGATCAGACACAGATAATCTCACGATCAGACACAGATAATCTCACGATCAGACCCAGATAATCTCACGATCAGACACAGATAATCTCACGATCAGACACAGATAATCTCACGATCAGACACAGATAATCTCACGATCAGACACAGATAATCTCACGATCAGACACAGATAATCTCACGATCAGACACAGATAATCTCACGATCAGACACAGATAATCTCACGATCAGACACAGATAATCTCACGGTCAGACACAGATAATCTCACGATCAGACACAGATAATCTCACGATCAAACACAGATAATCTCACGATCAGACACAGATAATCTCACGATCAGACACAGATAATCTCACGATCAGACACAGATAATCTCACGATCAGACACAGATAATCTCACGATCAAACACAGATAATCTCACGATCAGACACAGATAATCTCACGATCAGACACAGATAATCTCACGATCAAACACAGATAATCTCACGATCAAACACAGATAATCTCACGATCAGACACAGATAATCTCACGATCAGACAGATAATCTCACGATCAAACACAGATAATCTCACGATCAAACACAGATAATCTCACGATCAAACACAGATAATCTCACGATCAAACACAGATAATCTCACGATCAGACACAGATAATCTCACGATCAAACACAGATAATCTCACGATCAAACACAGATAATCTCACGATCAGACACAGATAATCTCACGATCAGCATCGGATAATCTCACGATCGGCGCCAGCTAATGTCACGATCGGCACCGGCTGATCACACGATCAGCAAGGACCCAATTGACCATCAGCGCCGAATATTTTGTTTTTGCGCAATCGGCACCAGTGGTGTAACCAGTGGTGTAACCAGTGGTGTCACGCTTTGGGCGCCTTCACGAGCGCCATCGCCTCCCGCCGACCATTGGCGGCGGCAATATTTATTTATATATCTTGGCTCGGTTACTGAACGCAGCCACCAACTAGGCCCTAAGGGCAAGCGGCCAGCAACAAACGGCACCGTTCAATCTCCGGTGGGCAGCGCTGCCCCAACTTGGCAACCAACGTCATTGTAGTGCCCCTGTGACGTCATTGTAGTGCCCCTGTGACGGCATTGTAGTGCCCCTGTGACGTCATTGTAGTGCCCCTGTGACGTCATTGTAGTGCCCCTATGACGTCACTGTTGCGCCCCTGTGACGTCACTGTTGCGTCACACCAGGGTCGCAAACGGCTACCCGTACCCGGCCGGGTATGGGTATCGGGTAGGGTACGGGTATCGGGTACCCGATTGCGACCTCTGGTTAGCAGGGATGGTGGGCGGAGCCAATGGGGGTTGGTGGGCGGGGCCAGTGTGGGTGGTGGGTGGGGCCAGTGATGTGGTGGGCGGGGCCAATGGGGGTGGTGGGCGGGGCCAGTGGGGGTGGTGGGCGGGGCCAGTGATGTGGTGGGCGGGGCCAATGGGGGTGGTGGGCGGAGCCAGTGGGGTTGGTGGGCGGGGCCAGTGATGTGGTGGGCGGGGCCATTGGGGGTGGTGGGTGGGGCCAGTGATGTGGTGGGCGGAGCCAGCGGGGGTGGTGGGCGAGACCAGTGATGTGGTGGGCGGAGCCAGCGGGGGTGGTGGGCGGGGCCGGTTTCACGCCACCAGAATCCCCGTTGGAGCCGTAGGAGAATGTTGGAATGGTGCCGAACAGTGACGTGCGGTGAGGTCAGTGGCTGGGGAGGCACTGGCGAGTGTCAGAGCCAGATTCACACGCTGAGGGGGGCGTGTCTTAACTGAGGGGGCGTGTCTTAACTGAGGGGGGCGTGTCTTAACTGAGGGGGCGTGTCCTCTGAGGCAGATGTGATAGCTGCCTCCCCTGGTCCTTTTTCATTGCAGTTTCATGACGAGACCAGGGAGCCTAAATATCTTTATACACATGCGTGAAATAGGTTACCTGGAGTTTGAAAGGCGAGGACATGAAATGAGGGGGTCTACAAACATTACATTGGTGACATACTGAGATAGTAACAGACACGCGCTTACTGCCCGCGCTCCATCCAGTTACTGAGGGGTTGCGCAATCAGAGGGGAGGCTGAGCTCATCGCTGCCTCACCTCTCGTCTCTTCCTGTATTTGCAGCGGAGCTCCGCAAATTTGGCGATTTTGACGATAAAAATGATTGGAATCGTACAGAAATGGCATTTATAACACAGACCGGTGGAAAAATCTAAATATTTATTTTACTTGAGTATTCTTTTTACTTTTCGTAGCAGCTATTTTCATTGGAGTATGGCAGGTGAGGCTCTGCCTCCCCTGACCGCACGTCCCTGGTACCCTCTGCTCCGGCGAGGCCTGGATAAACCAGGGTGCTCCCCGCCCTCCCGTCGTTTAGCCGGCCCGTGGAGTGCCCTCACGAGGAGCAGTCCTGCCCGGCAAGCCGGCACGGCGGTGCTGCCGCGTGCGCTGTACACGGGCCTCATACTGCCGAGGAGACCCCTGGGGGGCGAAACCCGACCACGTGTTGCTGTGCCTCAACAGCCGTCTACAAACAACAAGGCGGGCCGTGGTTGGTGCAAGTTGGACGACGACGACAATTATTACTATGACGTTTACTTTGGTGGAAGGGTACACACCGGATATTTATTTATTATGTTATTTTATTGTTCATAAGAGGTTTGTTTTGGTTTTGGGTTAGATCGCGTAAATATATAAATGTGCCAGATGTGTGGCTGTGGCCTGATGAAGCTAGTTGTAATTACTGGCGAAACGTCGTACAGATTGGCTCTCCAACACACTACCGGTGGTGCTGTACTCGTATACTACACTATACACTACACACTAGTGCTGTACTAGTATACTACACTATACACTACACTATACACTACACACTAGTGCTGTACTCGTATACTACACTATACACTACACACTAGTGCTGTACTAGTATACTACACTATACACTACACACTAGTGCTGTACTAGTATACTACACTATACACTACACTACACACTACCGGTTAGTGCTGTACTAGTGACGAGCTGGCCACGTTCTGTTTACGTGACAACCCTTACTAGTTGGCTGTGTCGGGTGGTGGCGGGTTCTGGCGACACATATTTACGCGATTATATTGGTCACGTGATTATATTGGTCACGTGTTAAACTGACTATTTCATTATTACCAAAAGATGGACAGACTAGGAGGTGGACAACATTTGCCTTTGTCCATCACCCATTCAAATCGGTGGCACGATTGCTAATTGGAGCTGGTTGTCTTTTAAAAGCGGCCGGTGGGCCGTCCGCTGGGTCACGTGTGCAGGGGCTGCAGCTGACGTGGCCACAGCGGTCGGGGTGCACTGATGATGACGACGATGATGCCCATTGAGGAGTCACGTGCCAGGCAATGTGTTCTGCATTGGGACACTTTGACCAATACCGGGCACATTGTGTGGGGGGGGGGGGGGGTGTTTTTAGCTTTGGGAGGAAACCGGAGAACCCTGAGCGATCCGATGAGATCGCACGAGAGTTATTTATGGGACAATATGCGACGAGGGTTCTGTATGGCATGAGAACAGGAGGGTTCTGTATGGGATGAGACGATGGTTCTGTATGGCATGAGAACAGGAGGGTTCTGTATGGGACCAGGCGATGGTTCTGTATGGGATGAGAACAGGAGGGTTCTGTATGGGATGAGGCGAGGGTTCTGTATGGGATGAGAACAGGAGGGTTCTGTATGGGATGAGGCGAGGGTTCTGTATGGGATGAGAACAGGAGGGTTCTGTATGGGATGAGGCGAGGGTTCTGTATGGCATGAGAACAGGAGGGTTCTGTATGGGATGAGAACAGGAGGGTTCTGTATGGGATGAGAACACGATGGTTCTGTATGGGATGAGAACAGGAGGGTTCTGTATGGGATGAGACAGGAGGGTTCTGTATGGGACGAGACGATGGTTCTGTATGGGATGAGACGGGAGGGTTCTGTATCCGATGGTTTATATTTGACTAATTTTACACCGCCGCCTTTTCTCCGCTAAAAAAACCCAATATTCCCGTCTCGCGGTTTTACGACTCATCCGTCTGGGTTTTAATGAGATGATTCGTGGCCCAAATTCCTTTGCCAAAATAATTACCACGAGAATAACACGAGGGGTGGGGGGGGGGTGGCAACGGGCGGCCTCCCCGTGGATTAAACACGTGGTGGTGGTGGTGGTGTTTGTTGTGGTGCGTGATTGGTGGTGTATAATTTGTGAACGGTGCAATTACGGTACAAAAACATAATATATAATTTTAATAACAACGTCGTTGGCCGTCTCTGTTTACTTGTGTGCGCCTCTATATGTTTTATTTGTAGACGCGTGTGTGAGTGTAGATGTGTGTGTGTGTCTGTGTGTGTGTGTCTGTGTGAGTGTAGCTGCGTGTGTGTCTGTGTGTGGGGAGCGATAGTGTAGCGGTTAGCGCGCTGCGCTACGAACCTGGCGACCCGAGTTCGATTCCCGCTCACGGCCAACACCAGTGACGATTATCTGAACCGATCCTGGGCCTCCCTTAGGTCGACTCAGCCTCAAATGAGTATCTGGTGCGGTGCGTAGTAAACATCGTCAATGGGGAGACGAAGGCGGCCGGGCGTGGTGCTGGCCACCTACCACCTCGTGTGCCGGCTTTCATTGGTGCTCGCTAACAGCACTTGCCCCAACAGTAGGTTAAGTCTATACAGGGGTCTTTGTATATGTAGGGAGCAGTGGCGCAGTGGTTAGCACACCACCGTGAGGAATCCGGCGGCCTGAGTTGACCAGTGCGGTGTCGGAAAAAATAAAACCCATTCACCTCATTAATCCATCTTCTGGCTCATTCACACTCGCCAACTCATTCACCATCTCGCCCGCCCACCATCGCGCCCATTCACTCTCACCAACTCATGAATTCACCATCTCGCTCACCCACCATGTCACTCACCATCTCGCTCACCCACCCACCATCTCGCTCACCCACCATCTCACTCACCCACCATGTCACTCATTGACCCACCCACCATCTCACCCGCTATCTCACCCACCCACCATCTCACTCACCCACCATGTCACTCACCCACCCACCATCTCACTCACCCACAATCTCACTCACCCACCCACCATCTCAATCACCTACCATCTCACTCACCCACCATCTCACTCACCCACCCACCATCTCACTCACCCACCCACCATCTCACTCACCCACCATCTCACCCACCCACCATCTCACTCACCCACCATCTCACTCACCCACCATCTCACTCACCCACCCACCATCTCACTCACCCACAATCTCACTCACCCACCCACCATCTCACTCACCTACTATCTCACCCACCCACCATCTCACTCACCCACCATCTCACCCACCCACCATCTCACTCACCCACCATCTCACTCACCCACCCACCATCTCACTCACCTACCATCTCACTCACCCACCATCTCACTCACTCACCATCTCACTCACCCACTATCTCACCCACCCACTATCTCACCCACCCACCATCTCACTCACCCACCATCTCACTCACCCACCATCTCACTCACCCACAATCTCACTCACCCACCCACCATCTCACTCACCTACTATCTCACTCACCCACCATCTCACCCACCTACCAACTCACTCACCCACCATGTCACTCACCCACCATCTCATTCATTCACTCGCCATCCGGCCTACCCACCTATTCGCTCACTAATTCACTCCCCAACTGTCTGGTGGGGAGCGATGGCGCAGTGGTTCGTGTATTGTTAAATACGAATCCGGCGGCCCGAGTTGACTGGTGCAGTGTGGGGGGAAATAAAACCCAATCGCCTCATTCACCCACCATCTCACTCACCCACCCACCATCTCACTCACCCACCCACCATCTCACTCACCCACCATCTCACCCACCCACCATCTCACTCACCCACCATCTCACTCACCCACCATCTCACTCAACCACCCACCATCTCACTCACCCACAATCTCACTCACCCACCCACCATCTCACTCACCTATTATCTCACCCACCCACCATCTCACTCACCCACCATCTCACTCACCCACCCACCATCTCACTCACCATCTCACTCACCTACCATCTCACTCACCTACTATCTCACCCACCCACCATCTCACCCACCATCTCACTCACCCACCATCTCACTCACCCACAATCTCACTCACCCACAATCTCACTCACCCACCCACCATCTCACTCACCCACCATCTCACCCACCTACCAACTCACTCACCCACCATGTCACTCACCCACCATCTCATTCATTCACTCGCCATCCGGCCTACCCACCTATTCGCTCACTAATTCACTCCCCAACTGTCTGGTGGGGAGCGATGGCGCAGTGGTTCGTGTATTGTTAAATACGAATCCGGCGGCCCGAGTTGACTGGTGCAGTGTGGGGGAAAATAAAACCCAATCGCCTCATTCACCCACCATCTCACTAACCCACCATCTCACTAACCCACCATCTCATTCATTCACTTTCTTCCCAACTCTTTCCACATCTCACTCACTCACCATCTCACTCACCCACCATCTCACTCACCCACCATGTCACTCACCTACCCACCATCTCACTCACCCATCCACCATCTCACTCACCCACCATCTCACTCACCCATCCACCATTTCACCCACCACCATCTCGCTCACCCACCCACCATCTCACTCACCCATCCACCATCTCACCCACCACCATCTCGCTCACCCACCCACCATCTTACTCACCCATCCACCATCTCACCCACCCACCATCTCACCCATCCACCATCTCACCCATCCACCATCTCACTCACCCACCATCTCACTCACCCATCCACCATCTCACCCACCCACCATCTCACCCACCATCTCACTCACCCATCCACCATCTCACTCACACACCCACCATCTCGCTCACCCACCCACCATTTCACTCACCCACCATCTCACTCACCCACCATCTCACTCACCCACCATCTCGCTCACCCACCCACCATCTCACCCATTATCTCACTCACCCACCATCTCGCTCACCCACCCACCATCTCACTCACCTACCATCTCACTCACCCACCCACCATCTCACCCACCCACCTTCTCACTCACCCACCATGTCACTCACCCACCATCTCACTCACCCACCATGTCACTCACCCACCATCTCACTCACCCACCCACCATCTCACTCACCCACCATGTCACTCACCCACCATCTCACTCACCCACCATGTCACTCACCCACCATCTCACTCACCCATCCACCATCTCACCCACCCACCATGTCACTCACCCACCATCTCATTCATTCACTCGCCATCCGGCCTACCCACCTATTCGCTCACTAATTCACTCCCCATCTGTCTCATTCACTCATTTTTGGTTTTGATGTCATTTTGGTGGGGAGCGACGGCGCAGTGGTTCGGGTATTGTTAAATACGAATCCGGCGGCCCGAGTTGACTGGTGCAATGTGGGGAAAAATAAAACCCATCGCCTCATTCACCCACTGTCTTGCTCGTCCACCACGATTATTCACTCTCTTGCCGACAACTAATTCATTCACCATCTCGCTCACCCACCATCTCACTAACCCACCATCTCATTCATTCACTCTCTTCCCAACTCATTCACCATCTCATTCACCCACCATGTCACTCACCCACCATCTCATTCACCCACCATCTCGCCCACCATCTCACTCACCCACCATCTCATTCACCCACCATCTCACTCACCCACCATCTCACTCACCCACGATCTCATTCATTCACTCTCTTCCCAACTATTTCACCATCTCACTCACTCACCATCTCATTCACCCACCATCTCACTCACCCACCATCTCACTCACCCACCATCTCACTCACCCACCATCTCATTCATTCACTCTCTTCCCAACTATTTCACCATCTCACTCACTCACCATCTCATTCACCCACCATCTCACTCACCCACCATCTCACTCACCCACCATCTCACTCACCCACCATCTCATTCATTCACTCTCTTCCCAACTATTTCACCATCTCACTCACTCACCATCTCATTCACCCACCATCTCACTCACCCACCATCTCACTCACCCACCATCTCACTCACCCACCATCTCATTCATTCACTCTCTTCCCAACTATTTCACCATCTCACTCACTCACTCACCATCTCATTCACCCACCAACTTGCTTGCTCACTATCTCGCTCATTCACTCACAATCGCGCCCACCCACCATCTCATTCCTTCACTCACAATCGCGCCCACCCACACGATGCACTCGCTAACTCACTCACCGCCTCGTCCATTCGCTCATTTTTGGGGGTTTTTGCTTTCCCCACATTGGGGGACCCCCGGTGCCTTCTTGCGAATGAGACTCTCCCGGTCTCTCCGACTTATCCCGCAGGTTACACAAAACCAACTTCCCCCGCCCATTAAGCACCCCCCCCCCTCCTTCACCTCCTTCCACTTTCCTAAAGCTCTTCTCCACCGCCAATTACATTCCCGCGTCCCTCCACTCCTTCCCGTACCTCTCCGAACCCTTCGTGATCCCCAAGTACTCCCTCTGTGCTGTGTGTGTTGAACTTCTTTCGCACCGTACGTAGCCATGCTAATCGGAGGTGCGGGCGGGGGGGGGAAGACGACACACTACGTACACACATCCATAATAAAAAAAGGTTAGCGTAAATACAAGGCCATAATAATATTTTGAGGGGGGGGGACATCCCCCCCAATATTCAAATATGCTCAAAATGCCCCCCCCCCCAATATATTGCAAAAAAAATGATTTCTGTTGATATGATTGTGGTTATGGTTGTACTTTATGAATCCATAATCTCTGCCATTACATATAATGAAACAAGAAAAGGTAAAAAAGAAAAAAAAACAGAGCAATGTAATACAATACACTGTTAGATATTATTGTAAAAAAAACAAATAAAAAGTCCAACCTATGTTAGTGCATTTTTTAATATTTTAGGCAGGAAATGAGTTTTAAAATTTAGATTTATTTTCTGGAGGGGGGCCCCCAGACCCCCTGGAAGATTTGGTCCCCCCCAGTGTTGACTCCATGGCTCCGGCCTTGCGTAAATATAAATGTGCCGTTAGACCCGCCACCACCCGCACGGCCAAGTCGTAAAGGGTTTGCAAGCAAACAAAACGTGCAAATTCGTCACTCGTTCAGCACTGCGGTGTGTTGGAGAGTTCAACCCACGGCATTTTACAATTCGAGTCCGACGTTTCATGCCGCCTCGCCGTCAGCCACTCCCCAGTAGCTTGTGGCGCGCCCTCTGCCCCCCGCGGCATTCCCAGTCGCTGGTTCTCGCGAGCCAGCAGCGCAGTGGCGGCAGAGGCGTAGCTAGGGGGGGGCAGGGGGGTACACATGTCCCCGGGCGCCAAGGTAAAGGGGCGCCAAAATGAGGCTTACAACGTGACATTATAACTTATTGCGGCGGGCGCGGCAGCCTGAAACTACTGCAAAAATCTACACCTCAACCTAAAAGTTTACATATCCCGCCACACACAGCCTACATGTCATGTAATTACATTTTGGTACGCGCGCCTATTAAGAACTTACATGGAAGAACGTCCCAAACAACAGACAGGCGCAGTCTTTTAGTCTTAGTCAGTGGCCTGTTTTTTGGTGGCGGAAACTACGACTTCCTGAAACACGCTGGAGTGCACGATCAGAAGCTGTTAAAGCTATCTATGAAGGACTGGATGAACTAGTAAGGCTGCTAGACAAATTATCGGAGGACGTAACTATGACGCCTGAAACCATAGTTTTATAACATTTCTGGAATGTCATTCTTGGAAAAATTGATCGTGTTCAGAAACGCTTACAGGATCCTACTATGAATTTCAAGGAAGCAGCAATTGATCTTATTTCTTTGGAGCATGAATTTGTCAAGCTTCGTGATGATTTGAGCCAAGTTGCTGTAGAAAACGCCAAAACAAGACGCACAGCCTGGGGGATCGAGTGGACAGAAGAATTAGGCGACGTCGGAAGATGCCAGGAGAACTGGCAAGAGATGCAGGACTTTCAGCAGAAGAAGAAATTGTGCGCGTTACGAAGAGCGTATTTTATCGACTTCAACAGGAAATGTCAACACGGTTTTTACCACTAAAAGACCTGAACACAAACTTTGGATTTCTGCTGGACGTCAAAACTCTTCTATCCGACACAGATGTCGATGCAATTCGTCGAATTTGCACAGATTTTGGAAATTTCTATTACACCAACATCAATGGCCACGAACTTTTCACAGAAATTGGAGATTGCAAAATGCTGCTCAGTAACCGGAATGAAGTTTTACCAGAAACTCCTTTGGATCTTCTTGGTTTTATTGTATTTATGGAGACGACATTTCCGAATTTGCGAATTTCACTGCAAATTTTATTAACAATAGCAGTTTCAATTGCAAGCTGTGAGCGGTCGTTCAGCAAATTGAAACTTATTTTGTCATATTTGCGTGCTTCAAATGGGACAAGATCGTCTCAGCGATCTTGCTCTTCTTAGTGCTGAAAGAGAAACATTGGAAAAAAAAGATTTTGATTACGTGATTGAACAGTTTGCGACAGTGAAATCAAGAAAAAATAATATTTTGTAGACTGTCAACCAGTCTACGACAGTAACTGAGTGAGCCATGTAATATAATTTCTATAAATTTGCTTCTTTAAATACAATGTTTCATTACAATTTCAATTGTTATTCCTTATTCGATGTAATAGGAAAATGTGATTAAACGGGGGGGGGGCGCCAATTTTATAGTTCGTCCCCGGGCGCAAAATATTCTAGCTACGCCTCTGAGTGGCGGCGACGCCGCGTCAACAACGCGGCGTCGAGCCGGGAGTGAGCAGAGTTGCGTGGACGTCGTGGTGGCGTTGGAGTTGTGAGCGAGTTCCTCCCTCCCCCACCACCACCCCCACCACCACGCACCACCCCCACCACCCCCACCACCACCACCACCACCCCCACCACCACCACCACCACCCCCACCACCACCACCCCCACCACGCACCACCACCACCACCCCCACCACCACGACCACCCCCACCACCACGTACTACGACCACGCACCTCGACCACCACCCCCACCACCACGCACCACCACCACCACCCCCACCACCCCCACCACCACCACCACCCCCACCACCACCACCACCCCCACCACCCACACCACCACCCCCTCGCGAGCAGCAGAGGGCGGCAGAGTCCCGTGCCTCGCTGCTGGCGGGAGGCCTCGGCAAGGTAATTTACCCTTTTAACCGGGTAAAAGGGTAAATGTGTCGACATGCCAAGGGGTAAGGTAAAGGGTAGGGTAAAGGTAGCTCGCAAGAATTACCCGGTAGGGTAAAGATAGCGCGAAGTATTACCCGGTAAATACGGTGCCTTGTTTACCGCTAAAAGCTCCGTGGCGCAGTCCGTGGCCTCCATTTAATAAATAATATTAAAAATAAACTTTTTTTAAAACACGCTTTTATGAAATGTACTAGTCATGGCAGAACTCCACGACTCCAGGAAGTGGCCCCGAAGCTTGCCATAACGTAAGGGACCGTGGCCAATTACAGCCAACGTCAGTTGAGCGTGGACAATTGGACCCAAGCCGAAACATAACATATACTAAATAATGTAAAAATATACTTTATTTATTTATTTTGATAGAATATAGTATTGTCATCAGTTTGACGTAAGTATACCAAGTTTGCAGTCGATACCACATTAGGAAGTGGGTTAAAATTGAGTTACAAGATTTGAGGATACAACAACAACGACAAGCGTGTAAAATTGGAATCATCGAGAGTATTCTATATGGATAAAGCGCTCTACCTTGTAGCATTTACCGTTATAAACCTTGTTCATGTGTAGTAGTACCCCAGTAATTACCCTGTAATCGGGTAATTTGTATGAGGTAAGGGTCAAGGGTAGGGTAAAGGTATGCTCGTTGTTTTTACCTTTTAACTTTTACCTTACCTTGCCGAGCTGGCGGTGTGGCTGGCGGTGTGGTTGGTGCCACGTGGGGGGGCTGCCAATCGCCGGCGACGATTGTTATCTGGATCGGATCTGAGTGCTCCCCTAGGTCGGCTCAGCCTCAAACGAGCACCTGGTGCGCTGTGGAGTAAACATCGCCAGCGGTGCTGGTCACCCAACTCCCTTGCGTGCCGTTCCGGCCTTCGTAGGCGCTTCCTAACAGCACTTGCCCCTCAGTGTCAAATGAGTACCTGGTGCGGTGTAACCATCGCCACTGGGGAGACAAAGGCGGTCGGGCGTGGTGCTGGCCACCCAACCCCCTTGTGTGCCGTGCCGGCCTTCATAGGTGCTCGCTAACAGCACTTGCCCCAATAGCCTGTTAAGGCTACACGGGGGAGCTTTGGTTTGTCATTGTATATTTGTACGTACGTGTATATAGGTCCACTCGGCCTCAAAAGAGTACCTGGTGAGGTGTGTGAACATCATCGCTGGGGAGACAAAGGCGGACTGGTCGGGCGTGGTGCTACTGAGGCGGCCTTCAAAGGGTGCTTACTCGCTAACAGCACTTGCCCCAACAGCCTGTTGCAGGCTATAACGGGTGGGGGGGGGGGCTTTATATTTGTATCTATTTATATTCCAGCTCATTAAATCGCATGTTCAGATGTCTGCGAGTTGTTGATTTTGGGCATTTTGAAAACATCTCTTGATGTGTGATCCACGTCGTTTTGGCGCGTCCAAGTACACTCCGCTACAAATGCACGGGATAACACGCGACCGTACCATCATGTACTGAACTACGATATCACTGGTCAACAACAAAAAAAATTCTGGCCTGGACTTTTGCGGCTGTTTTAGACTAATTTCAGGGTGCTGATTCCAAATCGGATCTCAGATTTGCTCTATCACATTTCATTTTTATGCTATCGGCATACCCCATTTTCATTGATTTACCCGAAATTAACTGTCACTTATGATTGCAAGTTGTTGCTAGTCAGTGACTGCTTTAGTGCTAAAATATGGTGCTGCACTTTTAGGATAGTGTGTTTATAATATCAATTTATGTAGATATCCACATTTATGTAATATTTTTCTTCTGCAGTTTTTATAAAAAATGCAATATTTGATATCTCAAAAATGTGATAGACAAAAACTGAAGCCAGATTTGGAATCAGCACCCCAAATTTACCTTAAAACCGTTAGAATACCTTAGGCCAGAAAAAGTGTGTTGACCAGTGTGTATTAGACAAGTTTTGCTGGCTGGCTGGCTGGCCGGGGGGAATGATGGCCGAACGCGTCCGAAGGGCGTTCGGACTCTCAGTTATTATGATGATAAACACACGAACAGAAATACGACTCGCAATTCGTTTTGTAACCACAGCCCTCCACCACCCAGCGACAGAGCCAATAAAACCAAGTTGCCACGTCATGGGCAAATATGCAAATCGATTTGGTTCACCAGAAAAAAACGGCCCCGTCGCACCCGAGCCTCCAGGGCCCACAAGGCCCCCAGGGCTCCCAGGTGCCCTCAGGGCTCCCAGGTGCCGTCAGGGCTCCCAGGTGCCCCCAGGGCTTCCAGGTGTTTACAGGGCTCCCAGGTGCTGCCAAGGCTCCTCAGTATTTCCAGGGCTCCCAAGCACCCCCAGGGCTCCCAGGTACCCTCAGGGCTCCTCCGTATTTCCAGGGCTCCCAGGTGCCCTCAGGGCTCCCAAGCGCCCCCAGGGCTCCCAGGTGCCCCTAGAGCCCCAAGGTACTCCGCGTCCTCCCAGGTGCCTCGATGCCTCCCTGGATGCTCCCGGTGTCACACCTCGTGTCCATCGCGCTGCTGCAGCTGCTGCTGCAACCCGCGGCGATCTGCCGCGTGGCACCGTCGCGAAAGTTGTCGCCCAAGACTCGGGGGGGGGGGGGGGGGGGGGTTGGGCGATTTGCAGTGACCAACAAAAAGAGACGACAACAACAACAAAAGCAGTCTGAAGGTTCCACGTTTTGTTTACAAAATGTCACAAAGAAAGAGGACTTTATTGAACTTACAACGGCCCTCCTGTATCAAAGTACAGCAGTATAGGTATTGCTTTGCACAATGTATGTTGCTTGATTTAATTAGGCTTGTGGGGGGGGGGGGCGGGGTGGGTGATGTGGGGGGGTGAGAGACGTGTTGCAAAAGGGTGGGGGGGGGTAGTGTAGGTGGTTGGGGGTGGTGGGGAGGCTGGCCCTTATTTTTCATTCAGCAGTGTGGAGCCCCTGGTTGAACAGGGGCTGCACGCTGCTGATGACGCGCAGAGAAATCGAAGCCTGTGTTTTATAACATATAATATAAAAGTCATATATAATATATGTGCAGTGCCGTTGATTCTTATGGGGGTGTTAGTCGGCAAATGCTGCTATGGGAAACATAGCACGGTTGGCTGCGTACGGTGCGAACGAAGTTCAACGTACACACGTACACGCATCAATTCAGAATTCTCAGTGGCTGATTTAGAGACAACGCACGTTTACAATATCTGTTGATGACACGGACAGGTCAACAGGCTATAGCCTACTTGCTGTACTGCTACAGCTGTACAGGCCATCTCGTAAACTTGCTTTGCTTTCTTCCGGATCCTTAATAATTATAGACACGGCTCGACTGAGCTCATCATCCGTACGTTGGGTCAATAAAACCGCTACCACTTTGTGAGCAGACAACGGTGGTGGTGTTGATTCCTGCGCGTGTATACTGGGCCCGCCCCCCAAACCTTCCTCCACCCCGCCATGGGAACGTGGAATGTGTCCACGCTCAATGTTGAGCAGGGAGACTGGACGCAACGTGGATTCGTGGGGTCGCTTTGCATCCCCCCCACCTCCCCCCTCTCTCCCCACCTCCCCCCCTCCTCCCCGCCCTCTATCCCCCCCCCACCTCCACCTCCCTGTCTCCCCCCACCTCCCCCCCCACCTCCCCCCCACCTCCCCCCACCTCCCCCCCCACCTCCCCCCGAGTCGCCCACGTGGGGACAGACGTGTGGGTAACTTGGAAGACGAAGAATTGTGTCGGTGGACGAGGGTTCGGTGCCAACGTCCGTGTCCCCCATACCGAGCGCCTGCCACGGGAATTCGTGAATTCACGGCCACGGCATCCACCCCGTCACTGATGTGCCGTGGCCGGCCCGAACGGGTTGCTCGCTAACAGACCTTGCCCCCAACAGCGTGTGCAGGCTATACGGGGCACCTTTGTCGTGTGAGTATATATGTGTGTGCGCGAAACAAAGCATAGCATGAAGACTCGTGTGTGTGTGTGTGTATATATACTAAGCTCAAGTATATACACTGCAGTAGAGTTACGCAAAAGTTATACGCGTAATGAATTATCGGGCAACGACAGCGACAACAATGGAAATACAGAAACGCGGAGAAATAACCACCCAGAGCAGACACTGCCATTCGTCAGCAGCACGCGTTGCTTTAGCATGCACTGTGGCGGCACCACCACCACCACCGCCACCGCCGCCGCCGCCACCACCACCACCACCGCCACCACCACCACCGCCGCCGCCACCACGGGGAGAAGAGCCAGGGGCAGAATCTATGGGGAGGGGAGAGAGAGGAAGGAACGGGGAGGCCTGCACGGCAGTCTCCGAGACGGACAACGAGGAGGTGACGGCTCGAGATGAGCAGCAGGCAGGAGCAGGAGGATGATTGTCGGTGCAGGAAGAAGACGAGGAGTGGTGGGTGGGGGGGCGAAGGAGTGACCGGGCCAGGATGTCTGGGATGGGAGGGCGGTGGTGGTGGTGGTGAGGGCGGAGGGATGAGAGGGAGGAGAGAGGAGGAGGAGAAAGCAGCGGTGTCTGTAGCGCTGTTTTCACAGGGAGAGGCTGTGGGGGTGGCCACACAGATTCACGTGATCTACGGAGGCTTCTGCTGATAAGAGCTATCAAGATATACAGACGACATGAACGTGTGCGCGCGCGCGTGTGTGTGTGTGTGTGTTTCTAGCGTGGCTGCTGCTGCTGTTTTTTTTTATTTCTCCCGCTGCCGCACTACAAACCCGGCCACCTGAGTTTGATCCCTGGCCACGGCGGCGAGTGATCGATGAGCTCAGTGGCTCGCCAGGAGAGTCAATGCCCAAGGCAATGTTTGGCCAAAGTCACTGGGCGAGTCACGAGCGTGGATTTTGTTCAGAGCCGGAGAAAAACGAAGAACAACAAAGAAAACGGGGACACCGACACTGGACCCCGAGGAGAAATCTCCACGCGATGAAACATCGCACATCACCGCGTGGGCAAGCGGACGTCTGGACTTGGTTCGGGCCTCCCCTTAGGTCAGCTCAGCCCAAAATTAGCACGTCCAAACACGAGCCACAAACCCTTTGCCCTGTCTTATAGTAAGTGCTGGAGACTGGCTCGAGCACCCCCCCCCCTAGGTCAGCTCAGCTTAAAATGAGCACGCCGAAAACCTGAGCACAAACCCTTTATGCGTTGCCTTAATAGGTGCTCGCTAACATGCACCCCGCTCCAGGAGCGCGCGCGTATGTGTGTGTGAGTGCAACGTTGTGCGTATAGTGGGGGGGGGGGGCGGTTTGGTGGGGGGCATGAAACTAAACGTGGGTCGTGAGGGGCACGACGCAACAACAGCAACAAGAACAAAAATGCGAAGAAAATAATTTGAACATAGCATGCATGTATATATACTGTATATATACTGTATATTTACTGTATATACTGTATCTGTGTATATACTGTATATATACTGTATATAGCAAATGTATTGGAGTAAAATCCCGGCTTCGATAGTGTCACATCGTGGACAGCCACGCGCGCATACCACGTGTGTGTGCTTGTGTAGAGCTTATCGTTGGCGGGGGAGCGGTGGGCGCAGTGGTTAGCGCGCTGCGCTACGAACCCAGCGACCCGTGTCCGTTTCCCGCTCACGGACCAGTCTACCTAGGTCGACTCAGCCTTTAAAGGTGAGTTACCTGCTGCTGCTACTGTGGTGTGTGTGGACAACAACATTAGCAATGACGGGGGAGACAAAGGCGGCCGGTCGTGAGTGGTACTGGCAAACCCCATCGCCAGGCACGTGTGGCCGTGCCTGCCTTCGTGGGTGCTACGGAACTTGCGGACAGCACTTGCCCCAACAGCCCGTTCGAAGGCTACCTGGGAGAGGGTGCAGGGTCTGGGAGGGGGGGGGGGGGGCTTTGTCTCTATCTTTGTGCTTGTTTATTAGCTCATGGCGCAAGCGCCTTCGTCACACTACGACTGAGAATGGCTTCCCTGGCAAGGGAAGTGCCGATGCGAGATGTGTTTCGTTAAAAAAAAAAACAACAATAAAGATAACAACAAATAATGAAAACTATTAATATTGTTAATGATAATAACGACGGCGACGACGATTGTCCTCGTGTCGTGAACCAGGTTAATCGGGTCTCCGTCTCCCGGCACGGAGCCTCCATCCTCTCAACCTCCTCACCGCCACGCGCCCCGTCGCATCGCCGCGACGCGACGCGCATGCACGTGCAGCTCATCCGTATCGTCCACCAACATCATCATCAGCATCAACATCATCGCCATCAGCATCATCATCATCGCCATCAGCATCATCATCATCGCCATCAGCATCATCATCATCGCCATCAGCATCAACATCACTGCCCCCCCTCTCACAAGCCACTTGCACTACGCGGCATCTGTTTGGCGCGAGGTTCTTCGTCGCGGACAGTGGCTCTAATACCCAGTAAACGTGGCACGTTGGTTGGCTCCCAACGTTGGCCCAACGTTAGCCCTCGACGTTCAATCAACGTCGGGCGCCAACGTTGGTCCCAACGGTTGGTGGCAAACCCACACCGCTAACGCTGGGCTCCAATGTCGGCATTGTTTACTGGGGTAGCGCCGACAATTCCGAACCACGCACAGAGGCTCCGCAGACGCCTCAGTGCCCGCGCCAACGGGGCCCTTGCGCACAACGAACAGACGCGAAACGATAACGAGCTCAGTAACCGCGGACGAGAGATGATTTTTTGCATGGCTCAGTAAGCCTGGAAGGAGCTGCCTACGGGAATAATCGGGAACCGCGGGAGGAGAGGCTGAACAGCACCAGCCGGGAGAGTATCGTGGAAGGGGAGCCTCGTCGCAACAGTGGAAGACTTTCAATTGCAAAAGGTCACGGCCGTGGACAGGAGTCGAATACGAACAATTTAAATAGCGGCAGTGACGATGGCGACTTCGTTTCTTTGGACAGAGGCTTGTGGACAAACACTGCTCAGTCGGCCCGGTGGTGGCTACGCGACGTGGCCTGCAATACAGAACGGGTGAAGGCAGCAGCGAGGGAGGGTTGGTGGGTCACACACGCACACACATTGTGGGGGTCGAGCAGGTGCCGTGCCCTGGCTCGCCATGGGAAAGGCGGTACAAGCAACGCGCGGACAAACACAATCTGTCCCCTCTCCATGTGTTGCCTGCTCGCCACGTACGCGTGAGTTTTCTCCGGGTGCTCCGATTTTCCTTCCCACACGTATTAACATTCAACCATTGGCCGAAAGCACCTTCATATATACTCGCACCTCCGCATATTGACGATTGTACAACATAAAACAGTCGTGAATATTGTTGTTCAGTAACCCTGGACAGAGGCTGTAGGGTAAATTCAGTCACCAATTGTACAGCGGCTTTAGGGACTGTTCAGTACCACGGACAGCTGCTGTAGAGTCTGTTCAGTACCACGGACAGCTGCTGTAGGGTCTGTTCAGTACTATGGACAGCTGCTGTAGAGTCTGTTCAGTACCACAGACAGCGGCTGTAGAGTCTGTTCAGTACCATGGACAGCTGCTGTAGAGTCTGTTCAGTACCATGGACAGCTGCTGTAGGGTCTGTTCAGTACCATGGACAGCTGCTGTAGAGTCTGTTCAGTACCATGGACAGCTGCTGTAGAGTCTGTTCAGTACCATGGACAGCTGCTGTAGGGTCTGTTCAGTACCATGGACAGCTGCTGTAGAGTCTGTTCAGTACCATGGACAGCTGCTGTAGAGTCTGTTCAGTACCATGGACAGCTGCTGTAGGGACTGTTCAGTACCATGGACAGCTGCTGTAGAGTCTGTTCAGTACCACAGACAGCGGCTGTAGAGTCTGTTCAGTACCATGGACAGCTGCTGTAGGGACTGTTCAGTACCATGGACAGCGACTGTAGAGACTGTTCAGTACCATGGACAGCTGCTGTAGAGTCTGTTCAGTACCATGGACAGCTGCTGTAGAGTCTGTTCAGTACCATGGACAGCTGCTGTAGAGTCTGTTCAGTACCATGGACAGCTGCTGTAGAGTCTGTTCAGTACCATGGACAGCTGCTGTAGAGTCTGTTCAGTACCATGGACAGCTGCTGTAGGGTCTGTTCAGTACCATGGACAGCTGCTGTAGGGTCTGTTCAGTACCATGGACAGCTACTGTAGAGTCTGTTCAGTACCACGGACAGCTGCTGTAGAGTCTGTTCAGTACCATGGACAGCTGCTGTAGAGTCTGTTCAGTACCACAGACAGCTGCTGTAGAGACTGTTCAGTACCATGGACAGCGACTGTAGAGTCTGTTCAGTACCATGGACAGCTGCTGTAGGGTCTGTTCAGTATCACAGACAGCTGCTGTAGGGTCTGTTCAGTACCATGGACAGCTGCTGTAGAGTCTGTTCAGTACCATGGACAGCGACTGTAGAGTCTGTTCAGTACCATGGACAGCTGCTGTAGGGTCTGTTCAGTATCACAGACAGCTGCTGTAGGGTCTGTTCAGTACCATGGACAGCTGCTGTAGAGTCTGTTCAGTACCATGGACAGCGACTGTAGGGATAGGAACGCCACGAGAGTGAACACCCTGCACGCACACCAACGCATACCAACGGGAACGGGTGCTCGCAAACTTTCGCCGTGTGTGTATGGGGTTGGGGGGGCCGGCGGGCGGGGGGGGGGCACGAGAGGCACGGTGCTGAGGGGAGGTTCTCTGTGCTTACTACAGGAGGCGCCCCGTGCTTTTTTGTTTGTTATCTTACCATCATCATTGACCATCACCATCATTGATCGGCATCATCATTGATCATCATTGATGATCATCATTGATCATCATCATTAACAGCAATGATTCCGCAGCTGCATATTACATAGAGAGGGTAGGGCACGCCGCCCTGTGTGCTTATACAGAAGGAGATACAATATTGCGACTTGTACGGGCGGCATCACCATCACCACCATCGTCATCTAGAACGCGTGCCGTCGATTTCTACGGCACGCTACCGTACGAGAGAGACAGCGTGATATTTCTTGCTGTGGTTTAAAAACCAAAAAAATATCTCTTGTGCACACACGTTCCCTTACGCCCAACACACCCTCCTCTGTCATGTATCGTGATCGTCGTCGTCGTCATGATGATTACTCTCGTCTCTGTTTACATTATTTACAGACTGAGACGATGGCTTGCTGTGCGTGCGGTGTGGGCGAGGTGAGGGTGGGTGGGTCGTGCAGGCGTGTCGCTGTGTCTGTGCATCTACAAGGTGCACCTAGCCTGGCACAAGCGCCGTGACGTCTCAGCCACTTAGTTATGAACGGCGGTTGTTGTTGTTGCTGTGTGTGATATCCCGAGTTTGATTCTCGCTCAACTGCCAACATCAGTGACGATTATCTGTATCGATCCTATGCCTCCCCTAGGTCAACTCAGCCTCAAATGAGTACCTGGTGCGGTGTGGGGAGACAAAGGCGGCCGGACGCGGTGCTGGCTACCCACCCCACGCGATCGCCTCGGAGTGAACCTAGCCTGGCACAAATGCTGTGGTGACGTCACCGCCACTTAGTGGCGAATGGAGGCTGTTGTTGTTGCTGTTGCTATTGTTGTGTGCGTACCGAGTTCTCTGCGTGTGTGGATCGGTGCACGCTTCGAACCTGGCAACCAGAGATCGATACCCCGCTCACGACCACCCAATCAATGGGACAGCGAATATTCAAATACCGGTCGTGAGCCCTACGCCTAGGTCGGTTCGGCCTTTAAAATGCGTACCTTCGTGCGGTGCGTATCAACAAAAACATAAACTGGCAGCTTGGGGGAGACAAAGGCGGCCGTGCCGATCATCATACGCGTTCCGTACTCGCTCACAGCACATGCCCCTGCAGCCTGTTAAAGACTATACCGGGGGTGGAGGGAGTGAGAGGGCGCCTTTGTCTTTGCTAACGATTGCACGCGTCTGGAAGTAGCGCCGCTTTAAAGGTCACCCCTGTAACACGAACACGCGGAGTTGGATGACTCCGAGATCCATCGGACATCGTCCCTCGTTAGATCACGGTCCGGACGCAAGCGTCGCTCGGTGCCGTAGGGACCCCCCCTCGCGAAGGGCGAGTCTCGAGACTCAAGCCCTAGACGAGTGGCGAAATCGTCGTCATCGTCATCGTCGTCATCGTCGTCGTCGTTATTATGATTTCCGTGAATAGCGGCAGCTTGTGCGCTGCGCTGTGTCACGGTGGTCAAGAGTGACATCGGTGAGTGTGCGTTCAGGTGCGTGCGTGCACGTGTGCGTGTGTAGCCTTCATAGGCGCTCGCTAACAGCACTTGTCCCAACAGTCTGTTACAGGCTATACGAGAGATCTTTGTCTTTGTGTGTGTAGCCACATTTGCAAGGGTATCAAGTGGGTTGTTTACTTCGTGTATTACCATCAGCTTCATTGCCATCACTATCAACATCACCATCATTATCATCAACACCATCACCATCAACACCATCAACACCATCATCATCCACACCATTATCATCACCATCCTCCCTACTACATCACCACCATTACTGTCATCATCACCACCATCATCACTATCATCAACACCATCATCATCACCATCAACACCATCATCACCACCATCACCATCAACACCATCATCACTACCATCACCATCCCTCCAATGTCAACACCATGAGCAGCACCAACCAGCGAGGAGCCAACAGTCGTGTCAAGGCATGGCCGACGTTCGCCACAGCAACGGGGAATTCCCACCACCATCAGACCCCATTTTTGCTCGTTGGAGCAGAAGCCATTGCCCCGACTTCTGATTTGTGCTTAAATCGCCGATCGCCGGAATTTCATCAACAGCTGTTTGGGGCGCATGGCACACCGCGCATGGCACACCGCGCCCGGCACACCACGCACGTAACACCACGCCCGGCACACCACACACGGCACACCACGCCCGGCATACCGCGCCTGGCACACCACACACGGCACACCACGCACGGCTACCGCGAGCCACGTGCCACCAACTCCGGCCTAACCAGCGTGGACCCGGCACACCGCACCCACCGCTCCTGTTCCGACAGTGACAAACCGGCCCCCCCCGCACCCCCCCACCAAACACCGCCAACCTGGCCGCCGCTAGTAGGGCGCGAACACGAAGTGTCCGTGCGGGGTCCGCAGAGGCCCCGGCGCCGGTCTCAGCAGCGCCGGCAGGAAGGCCGGGCCGCGGATGAAGGTCGGGGGGCCGGGCCGCAGCGTGAACGCCGCGTGGAGCGGTGAGGCGGCCGCCGCTGCCGCCGCGGCCGCCGCCACCGCGGCCGCCGCTCCAGCCGCGGTGAGCGGAGGCCCCAGGAAGCCCGGCGGGCCGAGCGTCTTGAGCGGCTCCTTGGCGAAGGCCATCTTGCCGTGGGCCACGCCGGGGGCGAGCCCCGAGGACGGGTGGAGCGGGGCCAGCAGGTAGCCTCCGTTGAGCGACGTCGCCAACTCCTTGGGGAAGCTCAGCTTGGACGGCTGCGGCAAGACGGGAAGGGGGTGGGCGGCAAAGGGCACGGGCTACACGGGGGACCTTTGTCTGTGTGTGTGTGTGCGTGGCATGGTAGGGGGCACGGGTGGTGCGTCGGCCGGTCATCTCAGTCGGTCGACACGTGGCACCTGCTGGGTCTGTCCTGTGACCTCCTGCCGGCGGGCGTTTGACACGGCCTTAACGTGCACCTGGCCTGGCACAAGCGCCGTGGTGACGTCACCGCCACTGCTGTGTGCGTCCAGGGAGACAAAGGCGGCCGGGCGTGGTTGCTGGCCACCCACTCCACTCGTGTGTCGTTCCGGCCTTCATCGCTGCTGCTCGCTAACAGCACTTGCCTGTTACAGGCTAGACGGGATCTTTGTCATTTTTTTGTGCGTGTGAGTCTGTGCATGTGTGGGTGAGTCTGCGTGTGTGCGAGTCTGTGCGCGTGTGTGAGTCTGTGTGTGTGTGTGAGTCTGTGTGTGTGATTGTGTGTGTGAGTCTGTGTGTGTGATTGTGTGTGTAAGTCTGCGTGTGTGTGTTATTGTGTGTGTGTGATTGTGTGTGTGTGATTGTGTGTGTGTGAGTGTGTGTGAGTGTGTCTGTGTGTGTGCGTCTGTGTGTGTGTGTGAGTCTGTGTGTGTGTGAGTGTGTGTGATTGTATGTGATTGTGTGTGTGAGAGTGTGTGTGATTGTGTGTGTGTGATTGTGTGTAAGTGTGTGTGAGTGTGTGTGTGAGTCTGTGAGTGTGTGTGATTGTGTGTGTGTGATTGTGTGAATATGTGTGTGAGTGTGTGTGTGAGTGATTGTGTATGTGTGTGAGTCTGTGTGTGTGTGAGTCTGTGTGATTGTGTGTGTGCTTGTTGCACTCACCCTGGGGTGCTGACTGTGTGTGTGTGATTGTGTGTGTGTGTGAGTGTGTGAGTGTGCGTGCTGCACTCACCCTGGGGTGCTGACTGTGTGTGTGTGAGTGTGTGTGAGTGTGTGAGTGTGTGTGAGTCTGTGCGTGTGATTGTGTGTGTGTGATTGTGTGTGATTGTGTGTGTGTGTGAGTGTGTGTGAGTGTGTGCGTGTTGCACTCACCCTGGGGTGCTGACTGTGTGTGGGTTTGCGAGCGACTCGGCTGTAGGGGCCCAGCTTCTGCTTGGGCGGCTTCCCCGCCAGCTTGTCCTTGTGCCGGCGACTCGTCACGTGCTGCGCATACCGATCGTCACAGTCACACAACACAGGCAAAGGACCCCCCCGCCCCCGTATAGCCTCAACGGCCTGCTGGGGCAAGTGCCGTCAGCGAGGAGCAGCACCCGTGATGGATGGCACGGCAAACGGGGTGGGTGGGTGGGTGGGCTGGGTGGGTGGGTGGCCAGCACCACGCCCGGCCGGTCTGGACACCGCTGGGACCAGAATTCCACTCAGCTCCCCATCCTCCTGCACCCTTCACTCACTCACTCGCTCGCTCGCTCGTGCCCTGAGCCAACTACAAAGACAAAGATCCCCCCGTATAGCCTCAACAGACTGTTGGGGCAAGTGCTGTTAGCGAGTACCTACGAAGGCCGGCACGGCACACGAGGGGGTGGGTGGCCAACACCACGCCCGGCCGCCTTTGTCTCCTCGGTGGCGATGTTTACACACCGCACCAGGTACTCATTTGAAGGTTGAGTCGACCTAGGGGAGGCCCAGGACCGGTTCAGATAATCGTCGTGAGCGGGAATCGTACTCGGGTCGCCGGGTTCGTAGCGCAGCGTAGCGCTGACCACTACACCCCCCCCCCCCCACCCTCCTGTCCACCCCCTCACTCACTCACTCGCTCGCACCCTGGGTCACCTTCGAGCCGCATCTCACCTGCGTGACCCAATGACCCCCCCCCGTCTCCTGCGTGACCCAATGACCCCCCCCGGGGCTGCCCTCTGACCCAACCCCCCCTCCCTTCCACTCCCCCCTATCCCCCCCCGCCTTTCCTGCGTGACCCAATGACCCCCCGCGGCTGCCCTTTGACCCAGCCCCCCATCCACTCCCCCCTACCCCCCCCGTCTCCTGCGTGACCCAATGACCCCCCGGGGCTACCCTCTGACCCAACCCCCCCTCCCCTCCACTCCCCCCTACTCCCCCCGCGTCTCCTGCGTGACCCAATGACCCCCCGCGGCTGCCCTTTGACCCAGCCCCCCATCCACTCCCCCCTACCCCCCCCATCTCCTGCGTGACCCAATGACACCCCGGGGCTACCCTCTGACCCCCCTCATTCTCCCCCGCCCCACTCCCCCTTACCCCCCCGCTTCTCCTGCGTGACCCAATGAACCCCTCCCCCCGGGGTTGCCCTCTGACCCCCCTCACCCCCTCACCCCCCCCACCCACCTGCTTGAGCTGCGACTCGGAGTTGACGACGACGTCACAGAGCTCGCAGCGGAAGGCGCGGGTCAGCTGCACCACGCCCCCCCCGGGCCCCGCCCCCCCGCCCCCCTCGGGCCCCGCCCCCCCGCCCCCCCGCCCCCCGCCGCCCCGCCCCCCCGCGGGCCGCATGCACGCGCGGATCGTGCCCCCCCCACTCTGCACCTCCATCATCACCTTGTGCTTGGCGCCTGCGGGGGGGGGGGGGTAAGGGCGGGGGGGGGGGTTGGATAAGGGCGGGGGGGGGGGTGGAAAAGGGGAGGGGGGAATGGGGGGTGGGGGGGGAGGGGTTTGGGGGGGTGGTAGTGGGGGGGGGGGTTTGGGGAGAATGGGAGTTGGGGGAGGGATTGGGGGGAAATGTGGGGGTGGTGTGGGGAGGGGGGAGGAGGTTGGGGGGGGGCAATGGAAGGGGGGGGGGTGAGGGTGATGGGGGGAGGTGGGGGGGGAGTCGGGGGGGGGCGAGGGAGAGTGTTGGGAGGGGAGTGGAGAGTGAGGCGGTAGAGAGTGGGGGGGGGCGAGGGGGGGGAGTGTTTGGAGGGGAGTGTTGTGAATGAGGCGGTAGGGAGTGGGAGGGGTGAGGGGGAGTAATACATTACTTAATTTTGCTTTATCTTCCTCTGCGTTAGTGTAAAAATCCACCCGCTCATGAATATTCATGAGGGGGGTGGGCCTCATGAGGAGTGACGTCACGCGCGGGACACACACATCCTTGGCTCATTATATTAGTAATATAAATACGATCTTCGTCCATGCCATTGATGAGCGCGGTGATTTTGAGTTCAATCAGCAGTATCAGCAGCATCATCATCATCATAAATAGTGATTATTCATCATCGATAATCGCCATCATTATCATCAATCAGCAGTATCATCACCGTCAGCATCATCATCATCATAAAAAAATATGATTATTCATCATTGATTCAACAACAATAAAAGCCACCTCCACCGATCCCCAATCACGCCCCACATCTCCACCCCCCTCCCCCCCCCTTCGCAGCGCTAATCGATATTCCACTTCGCTCACGCGGCGCGTGCACGTGGAGCTATTCATACCGCAGGGCCCAGGCCAACCACCACCACCACCAACCACCACCACCACCACCAACAACCACCACCAACAACAACCAACCACAACCACCAACCACAACCAACCAGCCTTGCCTCCCTCACTGGCACCAACCCCTCCCCTCCCCCACAGCCCCCCCCCCCTTACCCACAGCCCCTCCCCTCATAACTCCGTCCCCATATTCTCATAGCCCCTCCCCTCCTCCACAGCCCCTCCCCTCATAGCCACTACCCATTCTGCACACAGCCCCTCACCCACAGCCCCTCCCCTCATAACTACTTCCCCCTATTCTCATAGCCCCCCCCTCCCCCATATCCCCTCCCCACACACCCCCCCCCAGACCCTCACCCCCCTGCCCCCCCCCTCACTCCCCACACCCCCCCAGATTCTCCTCACCCCCCCCCCTCTTGGCAATGATCGTGATTAATTGTCTGTCGCTCGCACGGCTCGGGGTGCGGGGAGCCGAGTGGGACTTCTCCAGCCTCTTACTCCGCCGTCTCCCTCGCACGCGGTGGACAGGAGATGTTAACTACCTCGCCTGGTCTACAGGAGCTCGTGGGGTCGGTCCCGACCCTGACGCTTGCTGCTGTATATTTGGAGTTTGCGTCTCTCTCTCTCTCATCACCATCACGGTGGCTAGGAGATGTTAACTACCTCGCCTGGTCTACAGGAGGTCGTGGGGTCGGTCCCGACCCTGACGCCTGCTGCTGTATATTTGGAGTTTGCGTCTCTCTCTCTCTCATCATCATCACGGTGGCTAGGAGATGTTAACTACTTCGCCTGGTATACAGGAGCTCGTAGGGTCGATCCCGACCCTGACGCCTGCTGCTGTGTATTTGGAGTTTGTGTGTCTCTCTCTCTCATCATCATCACGGTGGCTAAGAGATGTTAACTACCTCGCCTGGTCTACAGGAGGTCGTGGGGTCGATTCCGACCCTGACTCCTGCTGCTGTATATTTGGAGTTTGTGTGTCTCTCTCTCTCATCATCATCACGGTGGCTAGGAGATGTTAACTACCTCGCCTGGTACGCAGGAGGTCGTGGGTTCGATCCCGACCCTGACGCCTACTGCTGTGTATTTGGAGTTTGCGTGTCTCTCTCTCTCATCACCATCACGGTGGCTAGGAGATGTTAACTACCTCGCCTCACACCGCATTACCGTATTCACCTCACTGCAGCCCTTAGCAACCCCACACCGCATTACCGTATTCACTTCACTGCCGCCCTTAGCAACCCCACACCGCATTACCGTATTCACCTCACTGCTGCCCTTAGCAACCCACACCGCATTACCATATTCACTTCACTGCAGCCCTTAGCAACCCCACACCGCATTACCGTATTCACCTCACTGCAGCCCCTAGCAACCCCACACCGCATTACCGTATTCACTTCACTGCTGCCCTTAGCAACCCCACACCGCATTACCGTATTCACCTCACTGCCGCCCTTAGCAACCCCACACCGCATTACCGTATTCACCTCACTGCTGCCCTTAGCAACCCCACACCGCATTACCGTATTCACTTCACTGCAGCCCTTAGCAACCCCACACCGCATTACCGTATTCACTCCAGCGTAGCCCATCCGACCCACACCGCATTACCGTATTCACCTCACTGCAGCCCTTAGCAACCCCACACCGCATTACCGTATTCACTTCACTGCCGCCCTTAGCAACCCCACACCGCATTACCGTATTCACTTCACTGCCGCCCTTAGCAACCCCACACCGCATTACCGTATTCACCTCACTGCCGCCCTTAGCAACCCCACACCGCATTACCGTGTTCACTTCACTGCTGCCCTTAGCAACCCCACACCGCATTACCGTGTTCACTTAACTGCTGCCCTTAGCAACCCCACACCGCATTACCGTATTCACCTCACTGCAGCCCTTAGCAACCCCACACCGCATTACCGTATTCACCTCACTGCTGCCCTTAGCAACCCCACACCGCATTACCGTATTCACTTCACTGCAGCCCTTAGCAACCCCACACCGCATTACCGTATTCACCTCACTGCAGCCCCTAGCAACCCCACACCGCATTACCGTATTCACCTCACTGCAGCCCCTAGCAACCCCACACCGCATTACCGTATTCACCTCACTGCAGCCCCTAGCAACCCCACACCGCATTACCGTATTCACTTCACTGCTGCCCTTAGCAACTCCACGCCGCATTACCGTATTCACCTCACCGCAGCCCCTAGCAACCCCACACCACATTACCGTATTCACTTCACTGCTGCCCTTAGCAACTCCACGCCGCATTACCGTATTCACCTCACCGCAGCCCCTAGCAACCTCACACCGCATTACCGTATTCACCTCACTGC
This sequence comes from Lethenteron reissneri, assembly GCF_015708825.2. Taxonomy (NCBI): domain Eukaryota; kingdom Metazoa; phylum Chordata; class Hyperoartia; order Petromyzontiformes; family Petromyzontidae; genus Lethenteron; species Lethenteron reissneri. The sequence goes on from NC_083839.1 coordinate 7,925,983, forward strand.
AGCCCTTAGCAACCCCACACCGCATTACCGTATTCACTTCACTGCTGCCCTTAGCAACCCCACACCGCATTACCGTATTCACCTCACTGCCGCCCTTAGCAACCCCACACCGCATTACCCTGTTCACTTCACTGCTGCCCTTAGCAACCCCACACCGCATTACCGTATTCACCTCACTGCAGCCCTTAGCAACCCCACACCGCATTACCGTATTCACCTCACTGCAGCCCTTAGCAACCTCACACCGCATTACCGTATTCACTTCACTACAGCCCTTAGCAACCCAACACCGCATTACCGTATTCACCCCACTGCAGCCCCTAGCAACCCAACACCGCATTACCGTATTCACTCTACCGCAGCCCTTAGCAACCCCACACCGCATTACCGTATTCACCCCACTGCAGCCCCTAGCAACCCCACACCGAATTACCGTATTCACCTCACCGCAGCCCCTAGCAACCTCGCACCGCATTACCGTATTCACCTCACTGCAGCCCTTAGCAACCCCACACCGCATTACCGTATTCACTCTACCGCAGCCCCCACGTGTAAACGAGTGCGTTGTGCTGTTACCGTATTCTCCGTGTCGCGAGCTACCTTTGTAATGCGCCTCTAGCTGAGACTGCGAGTTCACCGCCACCTTGCAGAGGGCGCAGTACAGCAGTCGCTTGGCCTTCTCTTCCTCGCTCTCCGCCTTGGCGGTGGGGGCCCCCCCCGTGGGGGGCCCCGCGGAGACCCCCGTGGGGGGCGCCGGGGGGAGGGGCTCGGCGTGGGGGCTGAGCCCCCTCGCTGGGGGGTCGGGTCCCTTTGCGAGGTCGTTCGGGGGGGCGGGTGACGACGTCGGTGACGTCGTCGTCATCGTTGTTGTTGTTGTTGCTGGTGGTGGTGAGCTTGCGTTGCTCATGATGCTGCTGATGCTGCTGATGCTGTTGTTGCAGGGAGGTTGTTGTTGTTGTTGCTGCAGCTGCTGCTGTTGTTGTTGTTCTGGTGGTGCAGAGGGCGAGAGACACAGGGTGCCGCCCATCGGCTCAACGCGTCCGTCAACAACAACAACAACAGCCCCCCCCCCACCCCCCTCGTCATACACTCTCTGTCTCTCTCTGTCTCGCTCTGCTGGGGCTTCCGTGAAGAGGAAGGGCCGTTGGCCGAAACGTCGCCTGTCATATAAATATATATTGCCTTTTAAGACCACATACACCCGGCGTTTGCTGTTATTGACACGGAGTGTGTTGTTGTTGTTGTTTGTGCACCACCAACAACGCAGCAGCAGCAGCAGCAGCATCGTCAAAGGGGTTCAAGTGTCCATGACGATGCTCATCAGCAGTAGCATCACCATCAGCAGTAGCATCATCATCAGCAGTACCATCATCATCAGCATCAGTACCATCATCATCATCAGTACCATCATCAGCAGCAGCACCATCATCATCAGCATCAGTACTATGATCATCAGTAGCACCATCATCATCAGTACCATCATCATCAGTATCATCATCAATATCATCATCAGTACCATCATCATCATCAGTACCACCACCATAATCAGCAATGCCATCATCATCATCATCAGTACCATCATCATCATCATCAGTACCATCATCAGCAGCAGCACCATCATCATCAGCATCAGTACTATGATCATCAGCAGTACCATCATCATCAGTACCATCATCATCAGTATCATCATCAATATCATCAGTACCATCATCATCATCAGTACCACCACCATAATCAGCAATGCCATCATCATCATCAGTACCATCATCATCATCAGTACCATCATCAGCAGCAGCACCATCATCATCAGCATCAGTACTATGATCATCAGCAGTACCATCATCATCAGTACCATCATCATCAGTATCATCATCAATATCATCAGTACCATCATCATCATCATCAGTACCACCACCATAATCAGCAATGCCATCATCATCATCAGTACCATCATCAGCAGCAGTACCATCATCATCAGCACCACCACCACCACCATCAGCAGCACCACCACCATCATCATCAGCACCACCACCACCATCATCATCAGCACTGCCATCATGTCACGGTTGACGCCCCCCCCCACCTTCATCCGCGCCCTCCGGAGCCTCTTGGGGCGCCCCCTGGCGAGTGGCCCCTCCCCCCGGGCCCTCGGCGACCTTCTTCACCTTGGCCGACTCCATCTTCACCACCTTGGCCGACTCCATCTTCACCTTGCCCGACTCCATAGCCCGCAGCCTCCTGCCGTGCTTGGTGCCCTGGAAGTGCGCGTCCGCCTGGTTCTGGGTGCGGAGACACGGGGGGGAGGACACGGGGGGGGGCATAGGGGGAGACACGGGGGGGGCACGGGGGGACACAGACAGGGGGAGACACGGGGGGGGCACGGGGGGACACAGACAGGGGGAGACACGGGGGGGGGGGGCACGGGGGGACACAGACAGGGGGAGACACGGGGAGACACGGGGGGGGCACAGAGGGGACACGTGGAGAAACACAGAGACGCGGTGAGACACGGTGGGGGGGGCACACACACAGACGCGGCGAGACAGAATATCTCCACGTGCACGCGCGAGGGGGAGACGCGCAGACCCAGAGAGTCGCCCGCTCGGTTCCATCTCCCTGCGCGGAGTTCAAACAATGGGGGCGAGTTTCATAGATGCCCACCCCCCTCCCCCCCCACCCTCACCCCCACCCCCCACCCTCACCCCCCCCTCCCTCCTCACCCCCCTCCCCCCCACACTCACCCCCCCACCCTCACCCCCCTCCCCCTCCCCCCCCACCCCTCCTGCCTCTGTCCACCCCGCGGTACAGATCAGTGTGTGTGGGGTAGAATGTGGGTGACCGCACCGCTTCAAAGGAAGAGGAGGCCAAGTACCCTCTGCAGGGCCCTCTGGAGGAGGCCAGAGGCTCCCACAGGGCCAGGGCAGCCCCATTGGAACGCACGGACAAAGGTGCCCCGTGTAGCCTTCACAAGGCTGTTGGGTCAAGTGCCGTTAAGCCGGGCACGTGACGGCGGGAGGTGGCCGACACCACGCCCGGCCGCCTTTGTCTCCCCAGTGGCGATGTTTACTACAAACCGCACCAGGTACTCATTTGCGGCTGAGTCGACCTAGGGGGGGGCAGCACCGGTTCAGATTAATCGTCACCGGCGTTGGTGGCTGCGAGCGGGAATTGAACTCGGGTTCGCCCGGTTCGTAGCGCAGCGTAGCGCTAACCGCTGCACCACCGCTCCACCCCGCCCCGCCCCCCCGACACACACAGAGGAACAGACCCCGCTATTCATGCACATTCCACGGCGCATGGCGATGCCGATGGGGCGCTGAGATGGCGAGGGGGTTCACGTCAAGGCTCCCCGGGGCTCAGACTTAATGACGGCGGCGATGACAGAGAGACGGTGAGAGGCATTGAAGGAGGTGTGGGTATCCCCTTGGAGAGGGGGGGGGTACCCCCCTAGAGAGGGGTACCTCCACCCCTTACCCCCCCCCCCGCGCGTATCTTCCGCGTGTCATCGCAGGGAACGATCTCGCGGAGGCGCTGGCCCCTCGCTCCGTCGACGTTCCTATGGCCGGGGCCAGGCACCGCGTGGGCCGGCCGCGTCCGACTCCCCCGGTGAATGGAGGTCATTGTTACTCGCCAAATTGAGGCGCTGAGTCAGCGAAAAAATATATAAAATTGCCGTAAGTAATGAGATGGGGCGGGGGCGGGGAAGGGGCGGGTGGGGGGGCGGGTGGGGGGGGATCTGAAAGATTCCCCGGAAGGAGGAGACGAGTGGGGGGGGGGGGGGAGCCGCTGATAATCGCACCGCCCGCCCCCCCCCAACCCACCTCTGCTACTGTAGTGCAGTGGGGGGTGGTGGTGGGTGGTCATAATGGCCATGTCGGATTCGTGAACTCAGCAGCGCTCAGAGCCTGAGTTCAACAAGACCCGGGCTGCTCTCGCGAGGAATGGAGCTCACAGGCAGAGAGAGGAGGAAGACGGGGGGGGGGGGGGGGGTACGTAAGTGGATGTGGTGTGCCGCATGGGGAGACGTGTGGACACGTGGGGACACGTGGGGACACGTGTTTGACCCCAGTCGCAGGACAGATCCTGTCAAACAGAGCTTCACACCTCATCGGATTGCTCCGCGACAAAGACAGATCCTGACGATGAGTTGCCGGCTGAACTAAAACACACGCACCCTTCATTTGGCTTCTTTGTGAGGATATTATTAGCGATGAGGCGGATTTATATATTCATATCGAGACAGTATTGTGCGTTAAAATGTTTATGTTCAAGGCACAGCCGTGCTCGCTGCTGTCGGAAGAAGCGGCATCTACCTTCACCCGAGAGAGCTCAGGAGATGCCACAGCCGTAGAGGGCATTGTGGGATGTTAACTACTGCTGTATATTTTGGAGTTTGCGTGTCTCTCTCGCTCTCATCATCATCACGGTGGCTAGGATATGTTGACTACCTCGCCTGGTCTATATGAGGTCGTGGGTTCCATCCCGACCCTGACGCCTGCTGCTGTATATTTGGAGTTTGCGTGTCTCTTTCTCATCATCATCATCATCACGGTGGCTAGGAGATGTTAACTACCTCGCCTGGTGTACAGGAGGTCGTGGGTTCGATCCCGACCCTGACGCCTGCTGCTGTATATTTGGAGTTTGCGTGTCTCTCACTCTGTCATCATCATCATCAACTCGGTGGCTAGGAGATGTTAACTACCTCGCCTGGTATACAGGAGGTCGTGGGTTCCATCCCGATCCTGATATCTGCTGCTGTATATTTGGATGTTGCGTGTCTCTATCTCATCATCATCATGGTGGCTAGGAGATGTTAACTACCTCGCCGAGTATCGATCTGCTTCCCGTTGTATCTGTACCAGATGGAAATTCCTCCGGTACAGCCATCGAAGGCTTCACGAACTGCGTGGTCGAAATAAATGTGGGAGCCAGAGGACATCCCTGTCGCACCCCAAGGTGAACAGGGAATGGCTCCGACTCCTCGCGACGTAGCCTTATCCGGACCTGCCCACCATCATGAAGGATGTCCTCTGGCACACACACACAGTCACACACAGTCACACACACAGCCAAAGGCAAAGATCCCCCGTGTAGCCTGAACAGACTGTTGGGGCAGGTGCTGTTAGCGAGCACCTATAAAGGTCGGCACTGCACACGAGGGGGTGGGTGGCCAACACCACGCCCGGCCGCCTTTATCTCCCCAGTGGCGATGTTTACACTTCGCACCAGGTACTCATTTGAGGCTGAGTCGACCTAGGGGAGGCCCAGGACCTGTTCAGATAATCGCCACTGGTGTTGGCCGTGAGCGGGAATTGAACCCGGTGTCACCAGGTTCGTAGCGCAGCGCGCTAACCGCTACACTACCGCGTCCCACACACACAATCACACACACAGCCACACACAGACACACACACACGTGTACACACACACACGTGTACACACACAGACACACACACACAGACACATACACGTGTTCACACACACACGTGTACACACACACAGACACACACACACAGCCACGTGTACACACAGACACACACACGTGTACACACACAGACACACACACACGTGTACACACAGCCACACACAGACACACACACACGTGTACACACACACGAGTGTAGTATTTATAGCGAGAGGCCGCCAACAATGGGAGTCGTTAGGCCGGGAGAAGAAGACGTCGTCCCGGTGTCTTTCGAGCTCCCTGGGGGGGCAATTACAGAGTTCGTTCCCCCCCCCCATCTCCAACCCCCCACCCCCCGTGCCCCCCGTTCCCACCTCCAACCCCCCCCTACCCCCCGTGGCCCCCGCCCCCATCTCCAACCCCCCCCTACCCCCCGTGGCCCCCGCCCCCCAAAGGTGTTGCACAACTATGGGCACGGTGACGTCACGAGGGGGCGATGTTGCTGAAGGTCCCTGGCGGCATCTGCCGGGTCACCGCGACCACGTGGCACGGGCGGGGAGTCGACCACGTGACACGGGCGGGGAGTCGGCCAGCGTGGCGCGGACTCGCCATCGCTCCCTTCCCTCTGCCAGATGCCGACGCCGCTGCAGCAGCAACAGCTGCAGCAACAGCAGCAGCAACTGCAGCAGCAGCAGCAACAACTGCAGCAACTGCAGCAGCAACTGCAGCAACAACTGCAGCAACCGCAGCAGCAGCAACAGCAACAGCTGCAGTAACTGCAGCAGCAACTGCAGCAACAACTGCAGAAGCAACTGCAGAAATAATTGCAGCAGCAACTACAGCAATTGCAGCAGAAACTGCAACAGCAACAGCAGCAGCAACTGCAGCAGCAACTGCAGCAGATGCAATAGCAGCAGCAACTGCAGCAGCAACTGCAGCTGCAATAACAGCAGCAACTGCAGCAAGGAACTGCAGCAGCAGCAGCAACTGCAGCTGCAATAACAGCAGCAACTGCAGCAGCAACTGCAGCAGCAGCAACTGCAGCTGCAATAACAGCAGCAACTGCAGCAGCAACTGGAGCAGCAGCAGCAACTGCAGTTGCAATAACAGCAGCAACTGCAGCAGCAGCAACTGCGTTAGCAATGGGAATAGTTGATACGCCTTTTATTACTCTGAACGTAAATTAGTTTATTTCGTCGATCAACAAAAAATTCACACACACACGCAAGTTCCGTGTCAATAATAATAACACCACCGCCGTGCAGTGGTGTGCGACGTTTCGGGCAATGGCCCTGCTTCACAACACTTAGGAGAAGCCAGAGGGGGAGAGTCAAGTCGCTCTGAAGAAGGGCCACTGCCCGAAACGTCACAGAGTGTTTATTTTGTTTTCTTTTGCGACCACAAATAGCAGCGTTATTGTGTGAGTCTATGGATCTCTGTGTGAGTCTATGGATCTTTGTGTGAGTCTATGGGTCGTTGTGTGAGTCTATGGATCTCTGTGTGAGTCTATGGATCTTTGTGTGAGTCTATGGGTCGTTGTGTGAGTCTGTGGGTCTCTGTGTGAGTATATGGGTCTCTGTGTGAGTCTATGGGTCTCTGTGTGAGTCTATGGATCTCTGTGTGAGTCACTGGGTCTCTGTGTGAGTCTATGGGTCTCTGTGTGAGTCTATGGGTCTCTGTGTGAGTCTATGGGTCTCTGTGTGAGTCTATGGGTCTCTGTGTGAGTCTGTGGGTCTCTGGGCGAGTCTATGGGTCTCTGTGTGAGTCTGTGAATATCTGTGTGAGTCTATGGAACTCTTTGTGGGTCTGTGTTCACGAACAGCACTTGCCTCCACAGTCTGTAAAGGCTACACGGGGGATCATTGTCTAATTTCGTGTGTGTGTGGGGGGGGGGGGGACCCGCCTTACCTGGGAGTTGAACCTGATCTGGCACAGGCTGCAGGTGATGATCTGTCGCTTGCGTGGAGCCGGAGTCACCCCGAACGTGTGGTTGATGACCGCCTTCTGTACCGGATCCATCTGAGAGGGGGGGGGGGGGGCATGGGGGGGCACGGGGGGGGGGGTTACGTCCAAGGGACGTGCCCGCCAGTAAGAATCGAACTCGGCAGGCACTTCTTCCACCTGCTCGCAAATGAACGCTATGGTCGTTTTTTCTTCTCTCGACACATCCCATGAGCCCCCCCGCGCACGCGCACCAGTTTCAGCAGCGCTGGCTCGGCACGACCACGACTCCGCAGCGGCTTCGACACTGGGTGTCTCATCAGCAGTCAGGCTTCGCTTGAGCCCCTGGCTGGTGTGCAGGCCGGATGGTTATCGGTAAGGGCTCTGTTTCTGTGTGAGCTATGGGCTCCATTCACGTGCGTACACACAAAGACAAAGATTCCCCCGTGTAGCCTTTAACAGACTGTTGGGGCAAGTGCTGTTAGCGAGCACCTAATGAAGACTGGTACAGCACACGAGGGGGTGGGTGGCCAGCACCACGCCCGACCGCCTTTGTCTCCCTAGTGGCGACGCTTACACACCGCACTAAGCACTCAATTGAGGCTGAGTCGACCTAGGGGAGGCTCAGGACCGCTGCAGGTAATCGTCGCCGGTGTCGGCCGTGAGCGGGAATCGAACTGGGGTCGCCGGGTTCGCAGCGCAGCGCGCTAACCGCTGCGCCACCGCTCCCCACGCGCGCTCTGCGAGGTCTCTGCGCGCACGCGCCGACTCCGCGTCTCCGGTGATGTCGCCGGAACAGAAATAACCGAGATCCCAAGCGGCTCCATCTCCCCGCGAGCTCCTCCTGTCCATCGCCCCCCCCCCCCCACGTGTCTCTCTCACGTGCTGCTCATCATTTCCTCTCGCGCGCTCTCTCACCCTCCTCTTTCCTCTCCTCCCCATCTCTCCCCCCCACCACCACCACCACCCTCCTACCCCCCCCCCCCCATCTTCCTCTCTCTCTCTCTCCCCTAGTTCGCTCTTCCTCTCCTCTATCTCCCTCTCACCCGGCGATCTCCTCCCCCCTCTTCCTCTCTCTCTCCCCGTCTCTCCCCGTCTCTCTCCCATCTCCCTCTACACCTCCCTCCCCCCTCTTCCTCTCTCTCCCCGTCTCTCTCCCATCTCCCTCTACACCTCCCTCCCCCCTCTTCCTCTCTCTCCCCGTCTCTCTCCCATCTCCCTCTACACCTCCCTCCCCCCTCTTCCTCTCTCTCCCCGTCTCTCTCCCATCTCCCTCTACACCTCCCTCCCCCATCTTCCTTTCTCTCTCCCCGTCTCTCTCCCATCTCCCTCTACACCATCACCTCCCTCCCCCTCTTCATCTCTCTCCCATCTCCCTCTGGTGATGGCTCATCCCTATGGGCGGGTGGATAAAATTAGGTACCACGTTGTAGAGATTGTTGTTGCTTCGGGTCGACTCAAGTCGTAACTGAGTAGCCGGGTGCGGTGTGCGGTAAACATCGCCACTGGAGAGACAAAGGCGGCCGGGCGTGGTGCTCGCCTGGCGTGCCACTGTGGCGGCCTTCATCGGTGCAGCTACTTGCCACTCAACAGCACTTGCCCCGACAGTCTGTGACAGGCTACACGGGAGGAATCTTTATCTTTGTGTTTTACATTACCCACAGCACTTGCCCTGACAGTCTCTTAAGGCTATACGGGGGGGGGGCAATCTTTATCTTTGTCTTTAACATCACTCACAACACTTGCCCTGATAGTCTGTGAAGGCTATACGGGGGCAATCTTTATCTTTGTGCTTTACATCACCCACAGCACTTGCCCTGACAGTCTCTTAAGGCTATACGGGGGGGGGCAATCTTTATCTTTGTCTTTAACATCACTCACAGCACTTGCCCTAACAGTCTGTGAAGGCTATACAGGGGGCAATCTTTAGCTTTGTGTTTTACATCACCCACAGAACTTGCCCTAACAGTCTGTGAAGGCTACACGGGGGATCTTTGTCTGTGTTAGTGTGTGTCGGTGTATCTTTAACAGCACTTGCCCTAACAGTCTGTGAAGGCTATACAGGGGGGGCAATCTTTATCTTTGTGTTTTACATCACCCACAGCACTTGCCCTAACAGTCTGTGAAGGCTATACGGGAGGAATCTTTATCTTTGTCTTTTATATCACACACAGCACTTGCCCTGACATTCTCTTAAGGCTATAAGGGGGCAATCTTTATCTTTGTGTTTTACATCACCCACAGCCCCTGCCCTAACAGTCTGTGAAGGGTACACGGGGGACCTTTGTCTGTGTTAGTGTGTGTCGGTGTATCTTTAACAGCACTTGCCCTAACAATCTGGGAAGGCTACACGGGGGATCTTTGTCTGTGTTAGTGTGTGTCGGTGTATCTTTAACAGCACTTGCCCTAACAATCTGTGAAGGCTACACGGGGGGCAATCTTCATCTTTGTCTTTAACATCACTCACAGCACTTGCCCTGATAGTCTGTGAAGGCTACACGGGGGGCAATCTTTATCTTTGTCTTTAACATCACTCACAGCACTTGCCCTGATAGTCTGTGAAGGCTATACAGGGGGCAATCTTTATCTTTGTCTTTAACATCACTCACAGCACTTGCCCTGATAGTCTGTGAAGGCTATACAGGGGCAATCTTTATCTTTGTCTTTAACATCACTCACAGCACTTGCCCTAACAGTCTGTGAAGGCTATACAGGGGGCAATCTTTAGCTTTGTGTTTTACATCACCCACAGAACTTGCCCTAACAGTCTGTGAAGGCTACACGGGGGATCTTTGTCTGTGTTAGTGTGTGTCGGTGTATCTTTAACAGCACTTGCCCTAACAGTCTGTGAAGGCTATACAGGGGGGGCAATCTTTATCTTTGTGTTTTACATCACCCACAGTACTTGCCCTAACAGTCTGTGAAGGCTATACGGGAGGAATCTTTATCTTTGTCTTTTATATCACACACAGCACTTGCCCTGACATTCTCTTAAGGCTATAAGGGGGCAATCTTTATCTTTGTGTTTTACATCACCCACAGCCCCTGCCCTAACAGTCTGTGAAGGGTACACGGGGGACCTTTGTCTGTGTTAGTGTGTGTCGGTGTATCTTTAACAGCACTTGCCCTAACAATCTGGGAAGGCTACACGGGGGATCTTTGTCTGTGTTAGTGTGTGTCGGTGTATCTTTAATAGCACTTGCCCTAACAATCTGTGAAGGCTACACGGGGGGCAATCTTTATCTTTGTCTTTAACATCACTCACAGCACTTGCCCTGATAGTCTGTGAAGGCTATACAGGGGGCAATCTTTATCTTTGTCTTTAACATCACTCACAGCACTTGCCCTGATAGTCTGTGAAGGCTACACGGGGGGCAATCTTTATCTTTGTCTTTAACATCACTCACAGCACTTGCCCTGATAGTCTGTGAAGGCTATACGGGGGCAATCTTTATCTTTGTGCTTTACATCACCCACAGCACTTGCCCTGACAGTCTCTTAAGGCTATACGGGGGGGGGGGGCAATCTTTATCTTTGTCTTTTACATCACCCACAGCACTTGCCCTAACAGTCTGTGAAGGCTACACGGGGTCAATCTGTATCTTTGTGTTTTACATCACCCACAGCACTTGCCCTGACAGTCTGCGAAGGCTGCACGGGTGACCGCTGTCTTAGGAGGCCGCTCACATTCGGGAAGTTGTGGAAGAGGCTGAGTCTCGTGGGCGCGCCCTCCCCTGGGAAGGGGAGGAAGTTCTTGAGTCCTCCTGCTGCTGCTGCCGGGTGCTGAAGGGGCATCGCGGGGCGGGCGTGGAGGGGCTGAGGGCCCACACCCCCCTGGCACCCGCCTCCTGCGTCGTGGGCAAGGGGGGGGGGCACAGACACGGGGCAGTTCATAGGGTGCAGGGTGGCTGCAGCAAGAAGGGAGTTGGGTGCAATGACCGACTCTGGCCCCCATCTCTGGGTGGGGTTCGTGTGAGCGCGCCCCCCCCCCCCACTGTGTTTTAAGTCGCACAGAGATGCATAGACTCACACAGAGACACATCGACTCAAACAGAGACCCATAGACTCGCACAGAGACCCATTAACTCGCACAGAGACCCATAGACTCGCACAGAGACCCATAGACTCGCACAGAGACCCATAGACTCGCACAGAGACCCATAGACTCGCACAGAGACCCATTAACTCGCACAGAGACCCACAGACTCACACAGAGACCCACAGACTCACACAGAGACCCATTGACTCACACAGAGACCCATAGACTCGCACAGAGACCCATTAACTCGCACAGAGACCCATAGACTCACACAGAAACCCACAGACTCGCACAGAGACCCATAGACTCACACAGATACCCATAGACTCGCACAGAGACCCATTAACTCGCACAGAGACCCATAGACTCGCACAGAGACCCATTAACTCACACAGAGACCCATAGACTCGCACAGAGACCCATAGACTCGCACAGAGACCCATAGACTTGCACAGAGACCCATAGACTCGCACAGAGACCCATAGACTCACACAGAGACCCATAGACTCGCACAGAGACCCATAGACTTGCACAGAGACCCATAGACTCGCACAGAGACCCATAGACTCGCACAGAGACCCATAGACTCGCACAGAGACCCATATACTCGCACAGAGACCCATTAACTCGCACAGAGACCCATAGACTCGCACAGAGACCCATAGACTCGCACAGAGACCGAGTTGTGAGTAAACCGGGTTCTCAAGTGTCGCGAGTTGATAGCCTCGGATCGGCCACCAGTGACCGCACGCCACACACCACCCACAGTCAGCTCGTGGCTGGGCACCGTCGGGCTTCGTTGCAGCGGCGCGGGGCAACAACCTCGTCCTGACCGCCCTGCGGGGAGCCGACTGCCCCGTGGGGCAGGGCAGCGTGTGAGGAGCCGACTGCCCCATGGAGCAGTTCAGCATGCGAGGAGCCGACTGCCCCGTGGGGCAGGGCAGCGTGTGAGGAGCCGACTGCCCCGTGGGGCAGGGCAGCGTGTGGGGAGCCGACTGCCCCGTGGGGCAGGGCCGCGTGTGAGGAGCCGTCTGCCCCGTGGGGCAGGGCCGCGTGTGAGGAGCCGTGCCCTCGTGGGGCAGGGCAGCGTGTGAGGAGCCATGCCCTCGACTGTGCGTGGACGGCAGCGTCACTCAACGAACTCGGAGGTAGCTCTGTGGTGTCCTCTTCCGTGTGCCGTTCAAGGCGACTCGTCATCTCGAGTGCAATTCTTTACAACGGGGAGCCTCCCACCGGTTTTATTGTTGTTCTTGTTAAAGTGGGGAAACGACTCGGAGGCGTTGCGAAATGCCCCATCGCTGACATAACGAGAGCCTTGCTTGCGAGTGTCAAATATCTGAAAATCTTTCCCGGAGTCAATTACTCGGCCGCCTGACTCGCTCTCGCACGCGGATCGAGACAATCCCCTGGCTCCTGAGTTCACTGCTGAAGCCAAAGCCCCCAGGGCATTTCGGGGGGCAGAGTGCCCTCAGGGCATTGCGGGGGGGAAGAGTGCCCTCAGGGCATTGTGGGGGGGGGGGGCAGAGAGCCCCCAGGACATTATGGGGGGGGGGCAGAGAGCCCCCAGGGCATTGCGGGGGGCAGATTGCCCCCAGGGCATTGCGGGGGGATGAGTGCCCCCAGGGCGCACTTGCCCGCTCGCACGAGCAGGAGGCGGAAAGCGACGGACCGCGTCGCGACCGCGGAGGGGTTCACAATGAGCGGCTGCGTGAAGCGGCTCGCCACCTGGAGCTCTGAGCGCACAGATGCTGCCGCGGGATGGGGGGCGGGGCGTGGGGGGTAGAGGGGAGGGGGGATAGCGGGGAGGGGGGGTAGCGGAGAGGGGGGGGTAGAGGGGAGGGGGGGGTAGAGGGGAGGGGGGGGTAGCGGAGAGGGGGGGTAGAGGGGAGGGGGGGTAGCGGGGAGGGGCGGGTAGAGGGGAGGGGGGGTAGAGGGGAGGGGGGATAGCGGGGAGGGGGGATAGAGGGGAGGGGGGGTAGAGGGGAGGGGGGGTAGAGGGGAGGGGGGATAGCGGGGAGGGGGGATAGAGGGGAGGGGGGATAGAGGGGAGGGGGGATAGAGGGGAGGGGGGATAGCGGGGAGGGGGGGGGTAGAGGGGAGGGGGGGTAGAGGGGAGGGGGGGTAGAGGGGAGGGGGGTAGAGGGGAGGGGGGGGTAGAGGGGAGGGGGGATAGAGGGGAGGGGGGAGGAATAGGCTAGCGGGTGAGAAGGGGGGAGACGGGGGGAGAAGGGTGAAGAGGGGCAGGGGGAGGGGCCAGGGGGAAGGGAGTGAGGGGGGTGTGGAGGTGGGAAGGGGAAAGATGAATGGGGGAGGGGGGACGAGAGGGCTCTAGGGGCGGGGGGAGGGGGGAGCGGGTAGAGGGGAGGGAGACGAGGGGGCGGGGGCGCTGAGTGTGGATGGGGAGTACAGTAATGAGAGATGATAATCCATGGAAGGTGGGGTGCTGAAGAGAAGGGAGGGGGGTGAGAAGGCGGAGGGGTGGGAGAAGGGGGGAGGGGTGGGAGAAGGGGGAGGGGGTGGGAGGAGGTGGGAGGGGTGGGAGGAGGGGGGAGGGGTGGGAGGGGTGGGAGGAGGTGGGAGGGAGGAGAAGGGGGGAGAAGGGGGGAGAAGGGGGGAGGGGTGGGAGGAGGGGGGAGGGGGGAGAAGGGGGGAGGGGTGGAGGAGGGGGGAGGGGTGGACCCTGATTGATGCGCTCCGCCCTGCCTGGTCAAGTGGGAGCCGAGGGAGTTGGATGCACGGCGGATGCCGCCTTGCTGAGAAGACGTTTCACCGTCACACTTATAATCTACCAACGATTCAGCAGCCAGAGGCCTTCCTTCTCACATGTGTCCCTCTACAAATACAAGTGTATATATATTATTTATTCGACACATCCCATCAGCCGTCGAGCATTCTGCGAGCGTGCATGCCACCAGCAAGCGGCGGACCCGATTCGGCGCAGGCAAAGCGCGTTCGAGAAGCGGCTTCGGCGTTCGAGTGCCTCATCAGCAGCCCGGCCGGCCTTGGCTGGCAGCAGACGCGTTGATCATCGCACTGCTGAAGCTCACTGAAGGTGTCGTGCCTCGCGGTGACAGAGACAGAGAGAGAGAGACAGAGACAGAGAGAGAGACAGACAGAGACAGACAGAGAGACAGACAGAGAGACAGAGAGAGACATACAGAGATACAGAGACACAGGGAGAGAGAGACAGACAGAGAGACAGACAGAGAGAGACAGAGAGAGAGACAGAGACAGACAGAGAGACAGACAGAGAGAGAGACAGAGAGAGAGACAGAGAGACAGAGAGACAGAGAGACAGAGAGACAGACAGAGAGACAGAGAGAGACAGAGAGAGAGACAGAGAGAGAGACAGGGGGTCGTAATGACCGTGCCGGTGACACGAATCCAACCGGCACCCTGGTGGGTTCGTCTGGGGTTCACCAAAACAAAGACAAAGATCCCCCGTGTAGCCTTCACGGACTATTGGGGCAAGTGCTGTTAGCGGGTAACACCTATGAAGGCCGGCACGGCACACGAGGGGGTGGGTGGCCAGCACCACGCCCGGCCGCCTTTGTCTCCCCAGTGGCGACGTTTACACACCGGGCCAGGTACGCATTTGAGGCTGAGTCGACCTAGAGGATGCCCAGTAACGGTTCAGAATCATCGTCACTGGTGCTGCAGTGGTTAGCGCAGTGCAGCGCTGACCACTACAGCACCAGTGAAGGTTCACAACCCCTGTTCACAACCCCTGTTCACAACCCTGTTCACAACCCCCTGTGCACAACCCTGTTCACAATCCTGTTCACAACCCCCTGTGCACAACCCTGTTCACAACCCTGTTCACACCCCTGTTCACAACCCTGTTCACAAACCCTGTTCACAACCCCTGTTCACAACCCTGTTCACAACCCTGTTCACAACCCTGTTCACAACCCTGTTCACAACCCTGTTCACAACCCCTGTTCACAAACCCTGTTCACAACCCTGTTCACAACCCTGTTCACAACCCTGTTCACAACCCTGTTCACAACCCTGTTCACAACCCTGTTCACAACCCCTGTTCACAAACCCTGTTCACAACCCCTGTTCACAACCCTGTTCACAACCCTGTTCACAACCCTGTTCACAACCCCTGTTCACAAACCCTGTTCACAAACCCTGTTCACAACCCTGTTCACAACCCTGTTCACAACCCCTGGTCACAAACCCTGTTCACAACCCTGTTCACAATCCTGTTCACAACCCTGTGCACAACCCTGTTCACAACCCCTGTTCACAACCCTGTTCACACCCCTGTTCACAACCCTGTTCACAACCCTGTTCACAACCCTGTGCACAACCCTGTTCACAACCCCTGTTCACAACCCTGTTCACAACCCTGTTCACAACCCTGTTCACAATCCTGTTCACAACCCTGTGCACAACCCTGTTCACAACCCTGTTCACAACCCCTGTTCACAACCCTGTTCACAACCCCTGTTCACAAACCCTGTTCACAACCCTGTTCACAAACCCTGTTCACAACCCTGTTCACAAACCCTGTTCACACCCCTGTTCACAACCCTTTTCACAAACCCTGTTCACACCCCTGTTCACAACCCTGTTCACAACCCTGTTCACAACCCCTGTTCACAACTCTGTTCACAACCCTGTTCACAACCCCTGTTCACAAACCCTGTTCACAACCCCTGTTCACAACCCTGTTCACACCCCTGTGCACAACCCTGTTCACAAACCCTGTTCACAACCCTGTTCACAACCCTGTTCACAACCCTGTTCACAACCCTGTGCCAACCACCCCTTGTTGCACAACCCTGTTCACAACCCTGTGTCACAATCCCTGTTCACAACCCTGTGCACAACCCTGTTCACAAACCCTGTTCACACCCCTGTTCACAACCCTGTTCCCAACCCTGCTGCACAACCCTGTTCACAACCCCTGTTCCACAAACCCTGTTCACAACCCTGTTCACAACCCTCGTTCACAACCCATGTTCACACAACCCTGTTCACAACCCTGTTCACAACCCCTGTCCACAAACCCTGTTCACAAACCCTGTTCACAACCCTGTTCACAACCCTGTTCACAACCCTGTTCACACCCTGTTCCACAACCCCTGTTCACAACCCCTGTTCACAACCCTGTTCACAAACCCTGTTCACAACCCTGTTCACAACCCTGTTCACAACCCTGTTCACAACACCCTGTTCACAACCCCTGTCCCAAAACCCTGTTCACAACCCCTGTTCACACCCTGTTTCACAACCTGTTCACAACCCCTGTTCACACCCCCTGTTCACAACCCTGTTCACAACCCTGTTCAACCCCTGTTCACAACCTGTTCACAACCCTGTTCACAACCCTGTTCACAAACCCTGTTCACAACCCTGTTCACAAACCTGTTCACAACCCTGTTCACACAACCCTGTTCACAACCCTGTTCACAACCCTGTTCACAACCCTGTTCACAACCCCTGTTCACAAACCTGTTCACAACCCTGTTCACAAACCTGTTCACAACCCTGTTCACAACCCTGTTCACAACCCCTGTTCACAACCCTGTTCACAACCCTGTGCACAACCCTGTTCACAAACCCTGTTCACAAACCCTGTTCACAACCCCTGTTCACAACCCTGTTCACAACCCTGTTCACAAACCCTGTTCACAACCCCTGTTCACAACCCCTGTTCACAACCCCTGTTCACAAACCCTGTTCACAACCTGTTCACAACCCCTGTCACAACCCCTGTTCACAACCCTGTTCACAACCCTGTTCACCCCCTGTTCACAACCCCTGTTCACAACCCTGTTCACCAACCCTGTTCACACCCTGTTCCACAACCCTGTTCACAACCCTGTTCACAACCCCTGTTCACAACCCTGTTCACAACCCTGTTCAACAACCCCTGTTCACAACCCCCTGTTCACAACCCTGTTCACAACCCTGTTCACAACCCTGTTCACAACCCCTGTTCACAACCCTGTTCACAACCCTGTTCACAACCCTGTTCACAACCCGGTCACAACCCCTGTTCACAACCCTGTTCACAAACCCTGTTCACACCCCTGTTCACAACCCTGTTCACAAACCCTGTTCACAACCCCTGTTCACACCCCTGTTCACAAACCCTGTTCACAACCCCTGTTCACACCCCTGTTCACAACCCTGTTCACAACCCTGTTCACAACCCTGTTCACAACCCTGTTCACAAACCCTGTTCACAACCCCTGTTCACACCCCTGTTCACAACCCTGTTCACAACCCTGTTCACAAACCCTGTTCACAACCCTGTTCACAAACCCTGTTCACAACCCTGTTCACACCCCTGTTCACAACCCTGTTCACAACCCCTGTTCACAACCCTGTTCACAACCCTGTTCACACCCCTGTTCACAACCCTGTTCACAACCCTGTTCACAACCCCTGTTCACACCCCTGTTCACAACCCTGTTCACAACCCTGTTCACAACCCTGTTCACAACCCTGTTCACAAACCCTGTTACAAACCCCTGTTCACAACCCTGTTCACAACCCCTGTTCACAACCCCTGTTCACAACCCTGTTCACAACCCTGTTCACACCCCTGTTCACAACCCTGTTCACAACCCTGTTCACAACCCCTGTTCACACCCCTGTTCACAACCCCTGTTCACAACCCTGTTCACAACCCTGTTCACAACCCTGTTCACAACCCTGTTCACAACCCTGTTCACAACCCCTGTTCCACACCCCTGTTCACAACCCTGTTCACAACCCCTGTTCACAACCCCTGTTCACAACCCCTGTTCACAAACCCTGTTCACAACCCTGTTCACAACCCTGTTCACAACCCCTGTTCACAACCCTGTTCACAACCCTGTTCACAACCCTGTTCACAACCCTGTTCACAACCCTGTTCACAACCCTGTTCACAACCCTGTTCACAACCCTGTTCACAACCCTGTTCACAACCCTGTTCACAACCCCTGTTCACAAACCCTGTTCACAACCCTGTTCACAACCCTGTTCACAACCCCTGTTCACAAACCCTGTTCACAGACCCTGTTCACAACCCCTGTTCACAACCCCTGTTCACAACCCCTGTTCACAAACCCTGTTCACAGACCCTGTTCACAGACCCTGTTCTCAAACCCTGTTCACAACCCTGTTCTCAAACCCTGTTCACAACCCTGTTCACAAACCCTGTTCACAACCCTGTTCACAAACCCTGTTCACAACCCTGTTCACAACCCTGTTCACAACCCTGTTCACAACCCCTGTTCACAACCCTGTTCACAAACCCTGTTCTCAAACCCTGTTCACAAACCCTGTTCACAACCCTGTTCACAAACCCTGTTCACAAACCCTGTTCTCAAACCCTGTTCACAAACCCCTGTTCACCCGCTACCCACAAGGCGCTGGGCCACAAATCGACCACAACGACACCGTCGCTGTCCACCTCATCGAGGAGTCGTAAAAACACCGTCACGTTGACTCCACTCATGATGGTGCGAAACGTCGAACAGAGAGGGCGGAGGTCGCCCGCATCGCGCGGCACCTCCAAAGGTGCCGCTGCTGCGGCCGTCTGGAACGTTCCTCTCCACCACGCCGCCGGGAGCTGTGCCCGCTTTCGAATGAACGCGATGGAAGACGATCTGCTTGTTGTTGTTGCTGTTGTTGTTGCTGCTGTTGTTGCTGTTGCTGTTGTTGTTGCTGCGTTTAGTTTGTTTGTTACCCCCCCCCCCCGCCGCGCGCGCACCCTCCGACGAGCACGCGTTGGCCACGTACGGTGCGAAGGAAGTTCAACAAACATACATGCACGGATTAGCGCGTTGCATTTACTCCCCGTCAACTGTGCTCTGAGCGCCCCCGACATTAACCCCATCGAACCCCCCCAACATTAACCCCCTCCAACATTAACCCCTTCAAACCCCCCACATTAACCGAACCCCCCCCCCCCCCCCCACGTTAACACCCTCGACCCCCCCCCCCCTCGTGATCGCTCCTCGCCACAGGAATGTCCCGGCCTCATCTGCATCGCAGACCGCGTGCGCGACCCCTCTCGGATCCTCCCCCTAGGTCGACTCGGCCTTAAATGAGTACCGGGTGCCGTTTTGTAGACATCGGCGCCGGTGGAGAGACAAAGGCGGCCGGGCGTGGTGCTGGCCACCAACCCCTCGTGCGCTGCTCGGGCCTCAGTGGGTTTCTACTCGCTGACGGCACTTGCCCCGCAGGTCTGTCGGAGGCTACGCGTGGGATCTTTGTCTGTGTGCTGTGTCGCGCTCTCGATCTAAGCGGCTCTGAGAGGAGTCGGGGCAAGTCGAGACTCCGCAGGGAGAGAGAGACCACAGAGAGAGACTCCGCAGGGAGACACACCACAGAGAGAGACTCTGCAGGGAAAGACACACCACAGAGACACCAAAGAGAGAGGGATACCATAGAGAGACACAACACAGACAGAGAGAGATACAACACAGAGACAGAGAGACACCCCAGAGAGACACAAGACAGAAAGAGAGAGATAGACACAACACAGAGAGACAACACAGAGAGACACCCCAGAGAGCAACACGACAGAGAGAGAGACAGAGAGAGACACAACACAGAGACAGAGAGACACCCCAGAGAGACACAAGACAGACAGAGAGACACAACACAGAGAAATACCCCAGAGAGACATAGAGAGACAACACAGACAGAGAGACACCCCAGAGAGACAGAGAGACAGACAGACACAACACAGAGAGATACCCCAGAGAGACATAGAGAGACAACACAGACAGAGAGACACCCCAGAGAGACAGAGAGACAGACAGACACAACACAGAGAGATACCCCAGAGAGACATAGAGAGACAACACAGACATAGAGGCACCCCAGAGAGACAGAAAGACAGACAGACACAACACAGACAGAGAGACACCCCAGAGAGACAGAGAGAGAGAGACAGACACAACACAGAGAGACAGACAGAGAGAGAGAGACACAAGACAGACAGAGAGACAGACACAACACAGACAGAGAGACACCCCAGAGAGACAGAGAGAGACAGACACAACACAGACAGACAGAGAGAGAGAGAGACACAAGACAGACAGAGAGAGAGACACAACACAGACAGAGAGACACCCCAGAGAGACAGAGAGAGAGACAGACACAACACAGAGAGACAGAGAGAGAGAGAGAGACACAAGACAGACAGAGAGAGAGACACAACACAGACAGACAGACACAGAGAGAGAGACACACACAAAGAAGGAGGAGGATGTGAGGAGGGGGCGGGTGACGTGAGTCCGACTCGCTACCCGCTCATTATCGGCTCGGCCGAGAGAGCGGTGCACGGATCAAGTTTGGACGAGGGGAGCGAGGGGCGGGGCTGTGGGGGCTGTGGGGGGTGGGGGGGGGGGCTGTGGGGGGAGGGGCTGTGGGAGTGTGTGTGGGGGGGTGTTAGATGTTGGAGCTCTTATTACGAGAGAGGGTTAATTGTGTGGGAGAGGAAGGTGGATGGTGTTGGTGATGGTCGCGGCGCTGGTGGATGTGATGGTGCGGGTTGTTGTTGATGTTGTTGGTGCTGGTGATGGTACTGATGACGGTGATGGTACTGATGATTGTGTTGGTGATGGTACTGATGATGGTGATGGCACTGATGATGGTGATGGACCTGATGATGGTGTTGGTGATGGTGATGGACCTGATGATAGTGTTGGTGATGGTGTTGGTGATGGTCCTGATGATGGTGTTGGTGATGTTAGTGATGATGGTGATGGTGTTGGTGATGGTCCTGATGATGGTGATGGTACTGATGATGGTGTTGGTGATGGTACTGATGATGGTGATGGCACTGATGATGGTGATGGACCTGATGATGGTGTTGGTGATGGTGATGGACCTGATGATGGTGTTGGTGATGGTGTTGGTCCTGATGATGGTGATGGTACTGATGATGGTGTTGGTGATGGTACTGATGATGGTGATGAACCTGATGATGGTGATGGTGATGGACCTGATGATGGTGTTGGTGATGGTCCTGATGATGGTGTTGGTGATGTTAGTGATGATGGTGATGGTCCTGATGATGGTGATGGACCTGATGATGGTGTTGGTGATGGACCTGATGATGGTGATGGTCCTGATGATGGTGATGGTCCTGATGATGGTGTTGGTGATGGTTGCTGTTGTGGTGATGCCACATCCCATCTATGCCCTCCTCCCTCTCACCAACCCGCGCTGACCAGCGAGGTGAAGTATGGCTATCACAACAACTACAACACCCCTCCCCCATGGCTCACACAGCAGTGGACTGAGAATGATCCGATTTGAGTCGCTCCGATTTGAGTCGCTCTGATTTGAGTCGCTCTGATTTGAGTCGCTCCAATTTGAGTCGCTCCGACTTGAGTCGCTCCGATTTGAGTCGCTCTGATTTGAGTCGCTCTGATTTGAGTCGCTCCGATTTGAGTCGCTCTGATTTGAGTCGCTCTGATTTGAGTCGCTCCAATTTGAGTCGCTCTGATTTGAGTCGCTCTGATTTGAGTCGCTCTGATTTGAGTCGCTCCAATTTGAGTCGCTCCGACTTGAGTCGCTCCGATTTGAGTCGCTCCAATTTGAGTCGCTCCGACTTGAGTCGCTCCGATTTGAGTCGCTCTGATTTGAGTCGCTCTGATTTGAGTCGCTCCGATTTGAGTCGCTCTGATTTGAGTCGCTCCAATTTGAGTCGCTCCGACTTGAGTCGCTCCGATTTGAGTCGCTCTGATTTGAGTCGCTCTGATTTGAGTCGCTCTGATTTGAGTCGCTCCGATTTGAGTCGCTCTGATTTGAGTCGCTCCGATTTGAGTCGCTCTGACTTGAGTCGCTCCGACTTGAGTCGCTCTGATTTGAGTCGCTCCAATTTGAGTCGCTCCGATTTGAGTCGCTCTGATTTGAGTCGCTCTGATTTGAGTCGCTCCGATTTGAGTCGCTCCGATTTGAGTCGCTCCAATTTGAGTCGCTCCGATTTGAGTCGCTCCGACTTGAGTCGCTCCGATTTGAGTCGCTCCGATTTGAGTCGCTCTGATTTGAGTCGCTCTGATTTGAGTCGCTCCGATTTGAGTCGCTCCGATTTGAGTCGCTCTGACTTGAGTCGCTCCGACTTGAGTCGCTCTGATTTGAGTCGCTCCAATTTGAGTCGCTCCAACTTGAGTCGCTCCGATTTGAGTCGCTCTGATTTGAGTCGCTCTGATTTGAGTCGCTCTGATTTGAGTCGCTCCGATTTGAGTCGCTCCGATTTGAGTCGCTCCGATTTGAGTCGCTCCAATTTGAGTCGCTCCGATTTGAGTCGCTCCGACTTGAGTCGCTCCGATTTGAGTCGCTCCAATTTGAGTCGCTCCGATTTGAGTCGCTCTGATTTGAGTCGCTCCGATTTGAGTCGCTCCAATTTGAGTCGCTCCGATTTGAGTCGCTCCGACTTGAGTCGCTCCGATTTGAGTCGCTCCAATTTGAGTCGCTCCGATTTGAGTCGCTCTGATTTGAGTCGCTCCGATTTGAGTCGCTCCAATTTGAGTCGCTCCGACTTGAGTCGCTCCGACTTGAGTCGCTCCGATTTGAGTCGCTCCGATTTGAGTCGCTCCGATTCGTACCACGCTGGAACCGATCTCCGTGTCACTGGGAGGCCCGGGGAGACATCAGGCAAAGTGCCCAGGAGGCCGCTAACAGTTGCCCCAAGCTCTGCGGTCCTACATTGGGACGTTTAGACAACTCCACGAACGAGCGCGTTGATACCACGTGGGAGGAGACCCCCCCCCCCCAACACCTGCGAGGGGGTGGTGGCGGAGGGGGGGGCAACACTCGATCCCCCTCCAGATGGAACAGATGGAGATTGCCATGGGACCGTTTGGCCACTTTCCAATAATTTAAAATAAGAACAGATTTTACCCTTTCTGTGCGAGGATGTTCAAAACACCAAATAGATCACGGGACCGTCCTTGCCAGTATCAGAATACAAGACGAGGTTTTACCCTCTCTGTCAATAAAACAGCAGTCGTGTTAAGATGTGAAAACACCAAACGGAAACCCTTCGCAAGGGATCATGCCGCTGCATTAGCCACACGTCGTAGTGGTGAACATGCGCCTTGAAAATAGAAACCTTCTGCAAGAAATGAAGTCAACATGAACCACACACAGAGTTCGTGTGGTGAACGTGCATGTTCTCATAACACTGGTCAACAAAAAAAAAACATTTCTGACCTGGACTTTTGTAGCTGTTTTAGGCTAATTTCAGGGTGCTGATTCCAAATCTGATCTCAGATTTGCTCTATCACATCTCATTTTTATGCTATCGGCATACCCCATTTTCATTGATTTTACCCAAAATTAACTCCGTCACTTATGATTGCAAGTTGTTGCGAATCAGTGACTGCTTTAGTGTTAACATATGGTGCTGTATTTTTAGGATAGTGTGTTTATAATATAATTTTATGTAGATATCCACATTTATTTAATATTTTTCTTCTGCAGTTTTGATTGAAAATGCAATATTTGATATCTCAAAACCCTGATGTGATAGACAAAAACTGAAGCCAGATTTGGAATCAGCACCCCAAAATACTTTAAAACCGTTGGAATACCTTATGCCAGAAAAAGTGTGTTGACCGGTGTAATTAAGGAGAGCCTTGTGCATGGCCTCGTCTCAGGCCAGAGACGGCAGGAAGGGCGTGAGATGGGACAGATGGAGATTAGTCCACACACTTTGCTGTAGTACCGCCTCGACGTTCGCCAATGGGGCACCACGGCATCTGTGCGAGATCCATAAACCCTCGCTGCTGCCTCTGCGACGGCTCGCTGGCGTGGAGATAGCGATGGTGGTGATGGTGGTGATGATGGTGATGATGGTGATGGTGATGCAGTTGATGGCGATGCAGGCGATGATGATGGTGATGATGGTGATGATGGCGCTGCTGGTGTTATAGATGTCGACGTCGATGATGCAGGTGATGGCGACGCTGCTGGTGCTGCTGCTGCTGCCGTTTGAATAGATGATGATGATGGTGGTGGTGGTGATGTTGGTGATGGTGTGTGGGTGGGAGGGACGATGGGGTGGGTGTGTGGGTGGGACGAACCAGAGGAACGGGTTTATGTCGCCACAGGGGCTGGGAGAGATATAATCCCGCAGATTTAATGTGACACCAACAGACCCCCGCCCACCGCTCAACAACCACCACAACCACCACCACCACCACAAATACCACAACCATCACCAGCGCCACCACCACCGCCATCACCACAAATACCACTACCACAACAACAAATACCACAACCATCACCAGCGCCACCGCCACCACCACCACCACCACCACAAATACCATAATCACCACCACAAATACCAATACCACAACAACAAATACCACAACCATCACCACCGCTACCACAACAACAACCACCACTACGACAAATACCACCACTAGACCCACCACCACACTACAAACTACCACTACCGTAACCACCACAACTACCACTACAAATATCACCACGACTACCACAACCATCATAACCACCATCACAACTACCCCTACAAATACCACCACCACTACCACAACCATCATAACCACCACCACAACTACCACTACAAATACCACCACCACTTCCACAACCATCATAACCACCACCACCACTACAAATACCACCACCACAACCATCATCACCACCACCACCAACTACCACCACCATGACAACCGACACACCCAGCACTGCGACTACCACCACGGGCACCGCCACCACACTGGGAGGTGGCTCTGTGATATCCAGTTCCGCGGGCTGCGAGAGCCTGCCAGAGTTCGACCAATTGGGGGAGGGAGGGAGAGTAAATAAATAAATAAATACACAGGTAACTGCACGTATTTATAAATAAATAAATATGCATTTAAATATTCTTGATTTGAAGCTTTCGTGACTGCAAGAATCCATACTCGTTGGCTCTTTCGGTAAAGTCACGTGGGTAGAAAAATCAAACAAATCACGTCGTTTCGGGCGCAACACAAGCGTCCGTCATCAGGTGTGAAAGCAGACGATGCGTCGTGATTTATTTTATTTTTCTAGCCGACGCGACTTTACCGAAAGAACCAGAGAGTATGCATTTACACATCTCAATTTGCCCATTGCAATCTACAACGCACAAAGCGGGCCAATGTTTTCTCTGTCCTCTCCAATCCGATGAAGGGACATTGCCCGAAACGTCAGACTAGTAGTATACGTATTGTTGTCCTGCTTTATCAGGAGGTGGACTGGCGGGGGTGGGGGAGAGGGGGATGGGAGATGGGAGATGGGAGAGGGGAGAGAAGGGGGGGAGGGTGGGAGGAGAGGGTGGTGGTGGTTAACGCACTGCGGTTTGAAGCCGGCAACCCGAGTTCGATTCCCGCTCACGGCCACCATCACCAGGGACGATTATCTAAACCGGTCCTGGGCCTCCCCTAGGTCGACTCAGCCTCAAATGAGTATCTGGCGCGGTGTGTAAACATCGCCACTGGGGAGACAAAGGCGGCAGGGCGTGGTGCTGGCCACCCACCCCTTCGTGTGCCGTTCCGGCCTTCATAGGTGCTGCTCGCTAACAGCACTTGCCCCTACAGTCTGTTACAGTCTGTTACAGGCTATGCGGGGGAACTTTGTCTTTGTCTTTGGTATGTGTGCGTACTGGATTAGGTTTTGAGGGCCGAGTCAACCTAGCGGAGGCCCAGGACCGGTTCAAATGCTCGTCACCGATGTGGGACGCGGTGAGCGGGAATCGATCTCTGGTGGTCGGGTTGGTAGCGCAGTGCGCTAACCACTGCGCCACCGCTCCCCTCCCCACAGCACTCACCCAGACGGCGTGACACTGGCACGCGCGGCAGACATCGACAGATGGAACAGATGCGACCCACAGCTCCCCCCCCTCCTCACCCTCCCCCTCCTCACCCTCCCCTCCCCTCCTCACCCTCCCCTCCCCCTCCTCACCCTCCCTCCTCACCCCCTCCCCACCCTCTTGCTCCGAGTTTCCCGTTCACGGCCAACACCAGTGACAGCGATTTATGTGAACCGGTCCTGTGCCTCCCCTAGGTCGACTCAGCCTCAAATGAGCACCCGGTGCGGTGTGTAAACAGCGCCACTGGGGAGACAAAGGCGGCCGGGCGAGGTGCTGGCCACCCACGCCCTCGTGTGCCGTGCCGGCCTTCATAGGGGCACAGCACTTGCCCCTACAGTCTGTTGAGGCAATCCAGGAGTGGGGGTACATTTGTCTTTGTAATCTGACGTCAAGGGAGAACAATCGTTGCACGTGATGCATCGTCCCCACGTGACTCGTCCCCACGTGACCCCCTCCCACGTGATCCCCTCCCACGTGCCCGCGTACGGTCGGAGGTGAAAGTATGGTAACCTGGTAGTCAGATTGTGTTAATTGGCGATGGTAACCTGGAGGTAAAATTGTGTTCATTGGCCATGGTAACCTGGTAGTCAAATTGTGTTCATTGGCAATGGTAACCTGGAGGTAAAATTGTGTTAATTTGCGATGGTAACCTGGTAATAAAATTGTGGTAATTGGCGATGGTAACCTGGTAGTCAAATTTTGTTCAATGGCGATGGTAACCTGGTAGTCAAATTGTGTTCATTGACGATGGTAACCTCGTAGTCAAATTGTGTTCATTGACGATGTTAACCTCGTAGTCAAATTGTGTTCATTGGCGATGGTAACCTGGTAGTCAAATTGTGTTCATTGGCGATGGTAACCTGGAGGTCAAATTGTGTTCATTGGCGATGGTAACCTGGAGGTCAAATTGTGTTCATTGGCGATGGTAACCTGGAGGTCAAATTGTGTTCATTGGCGATGGTAACCTGGTAGTCAAATTGTGTTCATTGGTGATGGTAACCTGGAGGTCAAATTGTGTTCATTGGCAATGGTAACCTGGAGGTCAAATTGTGTTCATTGGCGATGGTAACCTGGAGGTCAAATTGTGTTCATTGGCGATGGTAACCTGGAGGTCAAATTGTGTTCATTGGCGATGGTAACCTGGAGGTCAAATTGTGTTCATTGGCGATGGTAACCTGGTAGTCAAATTGTGTTCATTTGTGATGGTAACCTGGTAGTCAAATTGTGTTCATTGGTGATGGTAACCTGGTAGTCAAATTGTGTTCATTGGTGATGGTAACCTGGTAGTCAAATTGTGTTCATTTGTGATGGTAACCTGGTGGTCAAATTGTGTTCATTGGTGATGGTAACCTGGTAGTCAAATTGTGTTCATTGGTGATGGTAACCTGGTAGTCAAATTGTTTTCATTTGTGATGGTAACCTGGTGGTCAAATTGTGTTCATTGGCGATGGTAACCTGGTAGTCAAATTGTGTTCATTGGTGATGGTAACCTGGTAGTCAAATTGTGTTCATTTGTGATGGTAACCTGGTGGTCAAATTGTGTTCATTGGTGATGGTAACCTGGTAGTCAAATTGTGTTCATTTGTGATGGTAACCTGGGAGTCAAATTGTGTTCATTGGTGATGGTAACCTGGTAGTCAAATTGTGTTCATTGGCGATGGTAACCTGGTGGTCAAATTGTGTTCATTGGCGATGGTAACCTGGTAGTCAAATTGTGTTCATTTGTGATGGTAACCTGGTAGTCAGATTGTGTTCATTGGTGATGGTAACCTGGTAGTCAAATTGTGTTCATTGGTGATGGTAACCTGGTAGTCAAATTGTGTTCATTTGTGATGGTAACCTGGGAGTCAAATTGTGTTCATTGGTGATGGTAACCTGGTAGTCAAATTGTGTTCATTGGTGATGGTAACCTGGTAGTCTAATTGTGTTCACTGGCGATGGTAACACTGCCGGGCTGCCGCGTGTCGCCTCACGGCAGGCCTCGTGCGGCTCTCGCTGCGAACGACGCCGACGCGGAGGGAAGTTCCAGGTGACGCCGCGGCATTAACCGGGGTGGCCTGGCTGCCCGGGTTCGAGCCGCGAACCTCTTGAAACGCGGCGCGGATCGCCACCGCGAGGAGCCCGGCCTCCTCCTCCGCCAGCCACGCTGCCGAGGCCGCGTCTCCTCTACAGGAGCGCCGCTGGCTGCAGCTGAAGCCGGTTTACTTCGCCAGGTGAAGCCCCACCGAGCTGCGAGCGGGGCTCTCTGTGTTCAGCAGAGACGCGGCTATGGGGCCGTCCATAAATGACGTCACGCGATTTTAGACGATTTTTGACACCCCCCCCCCTTCGTCACACGGCGTCACAAAAAGTCAGACCCCCCCCCTCAAATATGACGTCACGAAGCTCTGCCCCCCCCCCAAAACCATATTTCCGTTTGGATAAAACATGCTTCAAATCGCTTTAAACTATTTAATGTGGCGCTGCACTCTGATTTTGTAGGAGAAAACATTTATAAAAATAATATATATTTAATTAAGTAGAACGTGTTGTCTATATTTATTTAAAGTTGCATATTTTGATGTGACGTCACATTTCTCAACCCCCCCCCCCTACCTCGTCACACATCGTCACAAATGTCTGACCCCCCCCCCCAGGTGCGTGACGTCATTTATGGACGGCCCCTATCACAAATGATAGCAGTTCAACGAAGTGGGCTCATCGTCATCGTCACCATCACGCGGACGTTCATAGCAGCAGCCAAATAACTCCTCAACGCGTGATGTCGATTCTAAATGTGGAGGGGAAAGAGCGGAGGACTTAGAGAGAGACACGCAGACTCCACACATACAGCAGCAGCAGGCGTCAGGGGCGGGATCGAACCCAGGGCTTCCTGTAGACCAGGCGAGGTAGTTAACATCTCCTAGCCACCGTGATGATGATGAGAGAGAGAGAAACACGCAGACTCCAGATATACAGCAGCAGGCGTCAGGGTCAGGATCGAACCCACGACCTCCTGTACACCAGGCGAGGTAGTTAACATCTCCTAGCCACCGTGATGATGATGAGAGAGACACGCAAACTCCAAATCTACAGCAGCAGGCGTCAGGGTCTGGATCGAACCCACGCCCTCCTGTAGACCAGGCGAGGTAGTTAACATCTCCTAGCCACCGTGATGATGATGATGAGAGAGACACGCAAACTCCAAATATACAGCAGCAGGCGTCAGGGTCGGGACTGAACCCACGACCTCCTGCACACCAGGCGAGGTAGTCAACATCTCCTAGCCACCGTGGCGGCGCTGGTGGAATGAAACTCAACGCGCTCCGAGTCCAGGACTGGTTCCTTTGATCGTCAACAACCAAACGGGCCGTGCGTGTGGGGCCTGAACAGGGACATCCTATCACACGCGACGCTGTTCCGTCTGGCCATCGAACAAAGACGGTTTGATGCCTCGCGCGCTTTCAGATGCGCTTCTGCGGCCGTCTGGAACGCTCTCCCTTCCCATATCAGGATGCCACTGTGAGCGAAGTCCTTTGTAAGTCATCTAGATTTGACAAAATAATTTATTTCGAACTGCTGCCTTTGTCTTTAGTTCGCTGTCCTTCCTCCGCGCCTCCGATTGGCACGGTCGGCTACGTACGGTGCGAAAGAAGTTCAACGTACAATAGGCGACGTTTCAGACAACGTCCCTTTCCCCATCGTACAGAGAGGCCGAGTATGGATCGGTAGGCCGCGATGAGACCACGGGGATCGCATAGCCGCTCTGCCCGGGGACAGCTCGAGGTCACCCCCCTGAGCTCAACGCGGGGGCCCGGGTCCCCCCCCCCC
>NC_083839.1:7963768-7976489 GCF_015708825.2 Lethenteron reissneri
TTATGGTGTGGTGATGGTGGTGGTGATGGTGGTGATTGTGGGGGTGGTGATTTTGGTGGTGATGGTGTTGGTGGTAATGGTGGTGATGGTGGTGATTGTGATGATGGTGGTGATTGTGATGATGGTGGTGATGGTGGTGGTGATAGTGGTGGTGATGGTGGTGATTTTGGTGATGGTGGTGATTGTGGTGGTGGTGATGGTGGTGATTGTAATGATGGTGGTGATTGTGATGATGGTGGTGATTGTGGGGGTGGTGATGGTGGTGATGGTGATGGTGGTGATTGTGGGGGTGGTGATTGTGGTGGTGATGGTGGAGGTGATGGTGGTGATTGTGGTAATGGTGGTGGTGAAGTATGGATGTTGGTGGTGTTTATGATAGCGAAGTTTGTGGTGTTGGTGATGTTGGTGTTGATGATGGTGGTGATTGTGGTGGTGATGGTGGTGATGGTGGTTAGTCCGGCAAAACAGCCCCCTACCTCGTCGTTGGTGCTGGACGGCAACGCTGCGGTGGGCAGCAGTGCCGTGGGGGGGGGGGGGCAATGTAGATTGGCCATCACCCTCATGGCGTTTGTAGCCACCACAGCGGCTAAATGGGGGCTCTGGATGCGTACGAGGGGCTGGTAACCCCTCCACCTTCAAATAACTTACCACTAAACCACGAAGAAAATATCAAACAAAGCTTGTGCCGGAGGCCCCAGGGGGACAGGCGTCTATGACGTCTCCATTTGGCGGAGCCAGGCGACTGAATCTTTACCCTCGGGGCTCCTCTAGAAGCAGAAAAAAGCCACTGCGGGTGGCCACGTGGAATGTTCGAATGCTCAGTGCGGAGGAGAGGCTGCCACTCCTCTGCCAGGAGCTGGACCGGTACCGCCTGGACCTCTGTGGTATTCAGGAGGTCCGGTGGACCGGCACTGGCTCCTGCCACCATGAGGGGTGGACAGTCCTCTACTCGGGTCAGGAGACTGCCAAACAACAGGGTGTGGCTCTTCTTCTGAACAAAAGAATGAAAGGGGTGTGGGAGTGTGGCGGTGAGGTGTGGGAAGCTGTAATCCCCATGCTACTTTGGGCTCGCCTTCCCATCAACCAGAGGCGAGGAGTGGTGGGCGTGGTTACTTATGCCCCCACCAAAGATGAACATCAGTGGAGGGATGCAGGCAAGGCCAATGAGTCAGATGCCTTCTATGACCTCCTGTCACAGGTGCTGGCTAAAGTGTCCCCTCAGGATCAAGTCATCCTGTTGGGTGACTTTAATGCCAGAGTTGGTCATTATGATGGCACCTAGTCTGGAATAGTTGGAAGGCACGGGCCAGATCAGCTCAATAACAACGGTAGGAGGCTGATAGATTTTTGTGCAGCCCATGGGCTTGTAATTACCAACACGCTGTTCCGGCCTCGGTGCATCCACACAACATCATGGATGCATGCCGGGTCCAAGCAAGACCATCTGCTGGACTAAAAAGTGCAGAACAGCAGATGCCCGCCCATGTCCTTTACACCAGGACCTACCATGGAGCTGATCTGCCCACTGACCATCGACTTGTCATCTGTAAGATGCGCCTGCCATTCTTCCACTCCGGTGGTGGGTGTACACCCAGGACGCCATTCTTTCCACAGTGGCCTAGTCTCAGCTAGCTGATGAAAGTTTCAAGCAAGAATTTAATCATCGCTTGAAGCTGGGGTTGGCATAATCCCCGACTCCTCTGGATGTCGAGGGGAAATGCACGAGGTTTAGGACTGTGGCTCATGTAGCTGCAATAGCCGGGCAGAGATGATCTCTCAAGCGAAATGCTGAGGGAGGGTGGCGTTTGTGCACAGACTGCCCGACATGACATCATAACAACAGTCTGGACCACTGGACGGGTTCCGCAGGATTGGAAGGATGCCCTTGTGGTCCTCTTCTTTAAGAAGGGGGACTGCACGGACTGTAACAACTACAGGGGCATCTCACTCCTCAGTATGCCGGGAAAGGTCCTGGCAAGGATTATTCAACATCAGCTTGCCAGGCACGCCAAGGAGAGGCTTGCGGAGCTCCAATGCGGTTTCAGGAAAGAGTGGTCCTGCACAGATGCCATATTTGCTGTCTGTCTGCTACAGCAGAGGTGTAGGGAATTCTAACAAGACCTACATCTCTGCTTTATTGACCTGGTCAAGGCCAATGATACCATCAGTAGGCCTGGACTCTGGGTTGTTCTTCATGCTTTCGGAGTCCCTGACTCTCTGCTCACGATTATAAGGACCTTCATGATGGTGAGCGGGCCCGGGTAAAACTATGTGGCTGGGAGTCGGAGCCATTCCCTGTTCACCTTGGGGTGCGACAAGGATGTCCTCTGGCTCCCACATTATTTAACATATATTTCGACCACGTAGTTCGTGAAGCCTTCGATGGCTGTACCGGAGGAATTTCAATCTGGTACAGGTACAATGGGAGGCTGATCGATGCCCGGGTGCAGTCAAGGAATGGCTCCCTATTGGTCAACCATGTTATGTATGCCGATGATCTGGTGATTGCTGCTCATTCAGATAAGGAGTTGGAGGTGCTGCTGTTGAACCTGGAGCGTGCTACTAAGAGGTGGGGCCTTACAATCAGCCCCACCAAAACTAAGCACCTACCTGGGTATTTTGTACCATCGGACACTCCACCTCCACAACTCCCAATTGGTAATGGGGCATTTGTGGAGAGAGTGGAGAGTTTCCCATACCTGAGCAGTGTGCTCATGACCGGTTCCAGTTTGACAGCAGAGGTCTCACTCCGAATCAGTCGAGGGGCATTATTTTTTCGTCGGTTGCATAACGCTGTGTGGAAGCTACCTGGTTTGTTGCTCCACACGAAGCTTTAGGTCTTTTCGGCCATGGTCATGCCCTCTCTTCAATACGCTTGCGAAACGCGGACCCTCCTAATGGAGCATCTTTGCTGGTTAGAAACATTTAGGCTGGCCTGTCTACGATCCATCCTGGGTTTAACCAGGCTGGATTGTGTGAGGAGCTCACAAATCCTTGAAAGATTGGACAAAGTCCCATCGGTAAACTCCTCCAGCAGGCAAGGCTGCATTGGCTAGGTCATGTAGCCCGCATGCCCAGCCACCGCATGCCTAAACAGCTTTAGTTCATACTCTTCGGTAAAGTCACGTAAGTTAAAAAGGAAAACAGTAATTGTGCTGTGACGGTTCCACCTGAAGACGGAGGCTTGTGTTGCCTCCGAAACGTCGTGATTTAATTTATTTGTTTTCCTTTTTTAACCTATGTAACTTTACCGAAAAAACCAAAGAGTATGGATCATTGCAGTCACGAAAACTTCTAATCTAGAAGCTTTAGTTCAGCCGGATAAAGGGGGCTAAATGGGCGCGACACGGGCTAGAGAAAAGATGGAATGATTTGGAGCTGTGTGGACTTGCCGATGACTGGTACCAGCGGTGTCAAGATCGGCCTCTGGGGAGGAGGCTCGTGAAGGATGCTACTGGACAGTTAGAGGCAGTTGCCCTCCAACAACAACGGAGGGCAGAGGAGCGACGCTCACAACAATGAGTGGAGCGCCGGGTGGCTAAATCACAGCAAGCTGGCACAGTAGGGGGCACAGGTGGTGCATCAGCCAGTCATCTCAGTCAATCGACCCGTGGCATCTGGATCTGCCCCGTGACCTCCTGCTAGCGGGCGTGGCCTCAACATGCACACAGCCTGGCACAAGATCCCTGGTGACGTCACCGCCACTTAGTGGCGAATGGCGGTTGTTGTTGTGGTGGTGGTGATTGTGTTGATGGTGGGAGTGGTGATGGTAGTGGTGATGGTGGTGGTGATGATGGTGTTGATGGTGGTGGTGATGGTGGTGGTGATGATGGTGTTGATGGTGGGAGTGGTGATGTAGTGGTGATGGTGGTGGTGTTGATGGTGTTGATGGTGATGGTGGTGGTGCTGATGATGATGGTGATTGTTGACAAGTTCAGGAGAGTTTTGTTAGCCCGGGGAGAGCACTCAAGACGCTTCCTATCACTCCCGCCTGTGATCTGTGGGTCTCCGTGCGAGTCTCCGGGTCTCTGTGCGAGTCCCTGGCAACCCGTGCGAGTCGCTGGCAACCCGTGCCGGTCGACGCAAGGTGACAGCTGCTTCGGTGGCCACCGTCTCCAGGATGCCACTGATGAGGGTCACGCACTCAACTCCCCCCCCCCCCCCCCACGTGCCTCGCCAACGACTCGCGGCGCCACACCGAGGCGCTGGACAGACGGGCACAGCCATAAAGCGTCGCGCTATTCATAGCCCCCCCCCCCCCCCCCGGCATTGACCCCCGCGAGGTGAAGTGCCGTGACCTCACGACGGCTGCAGCACCGCCGGTGTCATGACGACGATGATGAGGTCACCGCTCGCGTGGACTCGGATGAGTTTAGTCGGCGAGCTCGTTTGTATTGTCTCGTTTCCATTGTCTCGAGTGTATTGTCTCGTTTGTATTGTCTCGTTTTTCTATTGTCTCGTGTGTATTGTCTCGTGTGTATTGTCTCGTGTGTATTGTCTCGTGTGTATTGTCTCGTGTGTATTGTCTCGTGTGTATTGTCTCGTTTGTATTGTCTCGTGTCTATTGTCTCGTGTGTATTGTCTCGTGTATATTGTCTCGTGTGTATTGTCTCGTGTGTATTGTCTCGTGTGTATTGTCTCGTTTGTATTGTCTCGTGTGTACTGTCTCGTGTGTATTGTCTCGTGTGTATTGTCTCGTGTGTATTGTCTCCTGTGTATTGTCTCGTGTGTATTGTCTCGTGTGTATTGTCTCGTGTGTATTGTCTCGTGTGTATTGTCTCGTGTGTATTGTCTCGTGTGTATTTTCTCGTGTGTATTGTCTCATGTGTACTGTCTCGTGTGTATTGTCTCGTTTGTATTGTCTCGTGTGTACTGTCTCGTGTGTATTGTCTCGTGTGTATTGTCTCGTGTGTATTGTCTCGTGTGCATTGTCTCGTGTGTATTGTCTCGTGTGTATTGTCTCGTTTGTATTGTCTCGTTTGTATTGTCTCGTGTGTATTGTCTCGTTTGTATTGTCTCGTGTGTATTGTCTCGTGTGTATTGTCTCGTTTGTACTGTCTCGTGTGTATTGTCTCGTTTGTATTGTCTCGTGTGTATTGTCTCGTGTGTATTGTCTCGTGTGTATTGTCTCGTGTGTATTGTCTCGTTTGTATTGTCTCGTTTGTATTGTCTCGTGTGTATCGTCTCGTGTGTATTGTCTCGTGTGCATTGTCTCGTGTGTCTCGTCTCGTGTGCATTGTCTCGTTTCTATTGTCTCGTTTGTATTGTCTCGTGTGCATTGTCTCGTGTGTATTGTCTCGTGTGTCTCGTCTCGTGTGCATTGTCTCGTTTGTATTGTCTCGTTTGTATTGTCTCGTGTGTATTGTCTCGTGTGCATTGTCTCGTGTGTCTCGTCTCGTGTGTATTGTCTCGTTTCTATTGTCTCGTTTGTATTGTCTCGTGTGTAGTGTCTCGTGTGTATTGTCTCGTGTGTATCGTCTCGTTTGTATTGTCTCGTTTGTATTGTCTCATGTGTATTGTCTCGTTTCTATTGTCTCGTGTGTATCGTCTCGTGTGTATCGTCTCGTTTGTATTGTCTCGTGTGTATTGTCTAGTGTCTATTGTCTCATGTGTATTGTCTCGTGTATATTGTCTCGTTTCTATTGTCTCGTGTGTATTGTCTCGTGTGTATCGTCTCGTGTGTATTGTCTCGTTTGTATTGTCTCGTTTGTATTGTCTCATGTGTATTGTCTCATGTGCATTGTCTCGTTTCTATTGTCTCCTGTGTATCGTCTCGTGTGTATTGTCTAGTGTCTATTGTCTCGTGTGTATTGTCTCGTTTCTATTGTCTCGTGTGTATTGTCTCGTGTCTATTGTCTCGTGTGTATCGTCTCGTGTGTATTGTCTCGTTTGTATTGTCTCGTTTGTATTGTCTCGTGTGTATTGTCTCGTTTGTATTGTCTCGTCTGTATTGTCTCGTTTGTATTGTCTCGTTTGTATTGTCTCGTGTGTATCGTCTCGTTTGTATTGTCTCGTTTGTATCGTCTCGTTTGTATTGTCTCGTGTGTATTGTCTCGTTTGTATTGTCTCGTTTGTATTGTCTCGTGTGTATTGTCTCGTTTCTATTGTCTCGTGTGTATTGTCTCGTGTGTATTGTCCCGTGTGTATCATCTCGTTTGTATTGTCTCGTTTGTATTGTCTCGTTTGTATTGTCTCGTTTGTATCGTCTCGTTTGTATTGTCTTGTTTGTATCGTCTCGTTTGTATTGTCTCGTGTGTATTGTCTCGTTTGTATTGTCTCGTGTGTATGGTCTCGTTTGTATTGTCTCGTTTGTATTGTCTCGTTTGTATTGTCTCGTTTGTATCGTCTCGTTTGTATTGTCTCGTGTGTCTCGTCTCGTGTGTATTGTCTCGTGTGTCTCGTCTCGTGTGCATTGTCTCGTTTCTATTGTCTCGTGTTTATTGTCTCGTGTGTATTGTCTCATTTCTATTGTCTCGTTTGTATTGTCTCGTGTGTATTGTCTCGTGTGTATTGTCTCGTGTGTTTTGTCTCGTGTGTATCGTCTCGTTTGTATTGTCTCGTGTGTATTGTCTCGTGTGTATTGTCTCGTGTGTATTGTCTCGTGTGTATTGTCTCGTGTGCATTGTCTCGTGTGTATTGTCTCGTGCGTATTGTCTCGTGTGTATTGTCTCGTGTGTATTGTCTCGTGTGTATTGTCTCGTTTGTATTGTCTCGTGTGTATCGTCTCGTTTGTATTGTCTCGTGTGTATTGTCTCGTGTGTATTGTCTCGTGTGTATTGTCTCGTGTGCATTGTCTCGTGTGTATTGTCTCGTGTGTATTGTCTCGTGTGTATTGTCTCGTGTGTATTGTCTCGTGTGTATTGTCTCGTGTGTATTGTCTCGTGTGCATTGTCTCGTGTGTATTGTCTCGTGTGCATTGTCTCGTGTGCATTGTCTCGTGTGTATTGTCTCGTGTGTATTGTCTCGTGTGTATCGTCTCGTGTGTATCGTCTCGTGTGTATTGTCTCGTGTGTATCGTCTCGTTTGTATTGTCTCGTTTGTATTGTCTCGTGTGTATTGTCTCGTGTGCATTGTCTCGTGTGTATTGTCTCGTGTGTATCGTCTCGTGTGTATTGTCTCGTGTGTATTGTCTCGTTTGTACTGTCTCGTTTGTATTGTCTCGTGTGCATTGTCTCGTTTGTATTGTCTCGTGTGCATTGTCTCGTTTCTATTGTCTCATGTGTATCGTCTTGTGTGTATCGTCTCGTTTGTATTGTCTCGTGTGTATTGTCTCGTGTCTATTGTCTCGTGTGTATTGTCTAGTGTGTATTGTCTCGTTTCTATTGTCTCGTGTGTATTGTCTCGTGTGTATTGTCTCGTGTGTATTGTCTCGTTTGTATTGTCTCGTGTGTATTGTCTCGTTTGTATTGTCTCATGTGTATTGTCTCGTGTGTATTGTCTCGTGTGTATTGTCTCGTGTGTATCGTCTCGTTTCTATTGTCTCGTGTGTATTGTCTCGTGTCTATTGTCTCGTGTCTATTGTCTCGTGTGTCTCGTCTCGTGTCTATTGTCTCGTGTGTCTCGTCTCGTGTGTATTGTCTCGTTTGTATTGTCTCGTGTGTATCGTCTCGTTTCTATTGTCTCGTGTGTATCGTCTCGTGTCTATTGTCTCGTGTGTATTGTCTCGTGTGTATTGTCTCGTTTGTATTGTCTCGTGTGTATTGTCTCGTTTCTATTGTCTCGTGTGTATTGTCTCGTTTGTATTGTCTCGTGTGTATCGTCTCGTGTGTATTGTCTCGTTGTATTGTCTCGTGTGTATTGTCTCGTTTCTATTGTCTCGTGTGTATTGTCTCGTGTGTATTGTCTCGTGTGTATCGTCTCGTGTGTATTGTCTCGTTGTATTGTCTCGTGTGTATTGTCTCGTGTGTATTGTCTCGTGTGTATTGTCTCGTGTGTATCGTCTCGTGTGTATTGTCTCGTTTGTATTGTCTCGTGTGTATTGTCTCGTTTCTATTGTCTCGTGTGTATTGTCTCGTGTGTATTGTCTCGTTTGTATTGTCTCGTGTGTATTGTCTTGTGTGTATTGTCTCGTGTGTATTGTCTCGTATGTATCGTCTCGTGTGTATTGTCTCGTTGTATTGTCTCGTGTGTATTGTCTCGTGTGTATTGTCTCATGTGTATTGTCTCGTGTGTATTTTCTCGTGTGTATTGTTCTGTCTAGTGTGTATTGTCTCGTGTGTATTGTCTCGTGTGTATTGTCTCGTGTGTATCGTCTCGTGTGTATTGTCTCTTTTGTATTGTTGACTCCCCAACCCTTCCCATAGAATACATCACGTGACTGTAGCCCCCCCCCCTACCACCCCCTCCCCTCAATTATCCCCCCCCCCCACAAACCCCTCACCTCCAATACACCACGTGACTCTCATCACCCACTCCCCACCCCTCCCCTCATACCTCACGTCGCCACGCCGAGCTGCGGTGTTGTTCGGAAGCAGCGATGCTGACAGACACCGGGGAGGGGGTAAGGGGGGGGGTGGAGATGCTGATGGCAATGATTGATTTCAGTGATCATGATATTTACTCATGATGATGATGATGATCGTGGGGATGATTATTCGGGATAGTTACCCCCAAATCACTCAATTGGTGTCACGCACAGAGCCAGGGAATCGTCGCCTCCTACTGCTGACAGACTCACGGCCACGTGCCGAGTCTCGCTCGTGCTGCACAGGGACAGCTGCCACGGGGGTGGGGGGTGCCCCTCTGAAATGCGTCAACGAAGGATGCAGCTGCGAGGCGTCGCCTCTCACACGAAGCAGAATCACGGACACGTCTTTTAGGCTCCAGGAAATCCGAGAAGCTGCGAAGCTCTTTTCTAATTCACCTGTTGTGCAGCAGGGGCACGGGGTCAGCAAAGTTGCGACGACAAACAACAACAAACAACAACAAACAACAACAACAAACAACAACAAACAACAACACAACGATCGGATTGCAAAGTGGAGAAGTGTAAGAGAATCACTACAAAGTCGAGGAGGCCAAATGTGAACAAAGTAGAAACATTCCTGCCGATTTGCCAACACCACATGCAAGCTCGGGGCAATGCCTCGAAACAACAACAACCTCAGACCCAGGCACCACACGGGCCCGCACGGCTGGCTACGTACGGCGTGAAGGAAGTTCAACACACATACAACAACAACAACGACGACGAGTAGTCCCAGACCACACCAAGACAACAACGACATCAACCAACAGTCCCTCAATGAGATTGCACATGGACTGAGAAGTCATATGACACTCCGAGGTGAGGCAGGTGACAGTGGCGATGGGGATCGTCGCGGTCACGACGCCGGTGTGGGCATGCGGCTCGAACCGCGCACCACGCGTCAAACCCACAGAGACACACAGAGACACAGTGAGACACACAGAGACACAGATACACAGTGAGACACACGGAGACACACGGAGACACAGTGCGACACACAGAGACACACGGAGACACAGTGAGACAGATACACAGTGAGACACACGGAGACACACGGAGACACACAGATACACACAGAGACCCAGTGAGACACACAGAGACACACGGAGACACACAGAGACCCAGTGAGACACACAGAGACACACAGAGACACTGTGAGACACACGGAGACACACGGAGACACACCGAGACACACAGAGACACACAGAGACACAGTGAGACACACAGAGACACAGTGAGACACACAGAGACCCAGTGAGACACACAGAGACACACAGAGACACTGTGAGACACACGGAGACACACGGAGACACACCGAGACACACAGAGACGCACAGAGACACAGTGAGACACACAGAGACACAGTGAGACACATTGAGACACACAGAGACACACCGAGACACAGTGAGACACACGGAGACACACAGAGACACACAGAGACACAGTGAGACACACAGAAACACAGACACACAGTGAGACACAGAGACACAGTGAGACACACGGAAACACAGAAACACAGTGAGACACACAGAGACACACGGACCAATGGAGACACAAAGCGACTCATAGAGACCCATAGAGATACAT
This sequence comes from Lethenteron reissneri, assembly GCF_015708825.2. Taxonomy (NCBI): domain Eukaryota; kingdom Metazoa; phylum Chordata; class Hyperoartia; order Petromyzontiformes; family Petromyzontidae; genus Lethenteron; species Lethenteron reissneri. The sequence continues at coordinate 7,973,823 of NC_083839.1, forward strand.
TGAAGACAAACGACACGAACTTTCTCTCTCTCTCGTCGCGGCCAGCAGCAGCAGATCCTCCACGTTTATCAACATCCCGCACCTCCGGTTAGCACGGTTGCCTACGTACGGCGCGAAAGAAGTTCAACACACATACGTACATTGGCATCTATAGCTCCTGAATCTCATCGCTGCTGCTGCTGCTGCTGTCATCATGCGCCCAAACTATATACAGACAGAGAGAGAGAGGCACGCACGTAGCAACGAGGCGATGAAGCGCGTGAAGAGAATAACACCTGGAAAGGCAATTGGCCGGTGAACTAAAACATGTTTATTCGTGCAAATGTGGAACACGAAATGGAACCAAAAAATAATCTGAAAAGCGCGCAGGGAAGTGCTGAGCGACGCCCGCCTGGAATTTGACTTGGAGACACGGCGCGTGGATCAGCCTGGGCCTGCTGGTGAGACACTCAGTGGCGAAACCGGTGGGTGCAGAGTGTTGACACTTGCGTGGAACCACTGCTCCAATGCCGTGCGGCTGCTGATGGGAAGCGCACGGCATCTATTTGTGTATGGGAGACGTATTCTGTCTGCTTGCGTGTTGTGTTTCAAGCTTGTGATGACATCACCCTTACTGCCCACTCCCCCCACACTCCATCCCCCACTCCCCTCACCCTCCATCCCCCACTCCCCCCACCCTCCATCCCCCTCTCCCCCCGCCCTCCATCCCCCACTCCCCCCACCCTCCATCCCCCACTCCCCCCACCCTCCATCCCCCCCTCCCCCCACCCTCCATCCCCCACTCCCCCCACCCTCCATCCCCCACTCCCCCCACCCTCCATCCCCCACGCCCCCCACCCTCCATCCCCCACTCCCCCCACCCTCCATCCCCCACGCCCCCCACCCTCCATCCCCCACTCCCCCCACCCTCCATCCCCCACGCCCCCCACCCTCCATCCCCCACACCACCATCACCACCTTCACCACCACCATCACCACCACCACCATCACCACCATCACCACCACCACCATCACCACCACCATCACCACCACCACCATCGCCACCACCACCACCACCACCATCACCACCACCACCATCACCACCACCACCATCACCACCACCATCACCACCACCATCACCACCACCACCATCACCACCACCATCACCACCACCACCATCACCACCACCACCATCACCACCATCACCACCATCACCACCACCACCATCACCACCACCAGCAGCACAATGAGTGACAGTAACAACCGAGCGTCGAGGCGTTTGGAAGCGAGTCGCTGGGCCGGTATATTTAGGGCTGGCTCAGGTCCCGGTCTGAATTCTGGGGGAAATCCGAAGCCGCGCGGTTTAACGAGGGGGCCAAGCAGGAGCCCCACGGCTGAATTCTCTCCCTCTCTCTGCCGCTGTGCGTGACGATATCACGGGGGGGGGGCTGTGGGGGGCATTTGTGACCCCCCCCCCCCCCGCTGACACCTCCCCTCCAAGTCTGCCCCCCCCCCCACCACTTCCATTCCAATCTCGCGGGGGTTAACGCGCCTTTGCTGCGAGCATTTTAATTAAAGTGTAATTTTGACTTGGGAGGGTTGCACGTGGGAACCGCTCGCCAGGTGCTCTCGAGATATGCAATAGGATGAGGAGGACGGTGAATTATAATATTAATAACGTGCCGCGTTATATTAATAAATGTGCTCGAGTGGCATTCATGATGTGCTATAGATGTTGTATTCAAAATGTGCCAGAGTTATTGTATTTAAAATGTGCGAGAGTTATATTTATCATGGGGTAAAGTCGTCTGTAAGTGCGTTTTAGCCGCCCAGCGCTCCGCTTGTTGTTGTGAGCGTCGCTCCTCTGCCCTCCGTTGTTGCTGGAGGACGACTACCTCCAGCTGCCCAGCAGCAGCGTCCTTCACGAGTCTCCTCCTCCACAGAGGCCAATCTTGACACCGCTGGTACCAGTCATCGGCAAGTCCACTCAGCTCCACGTCCTCCTGTACCACATCACTCCATTTCTTCTCTAGCCCGTGCCGCGCCCGTTTAGCAGCCCCCTCTACCTGGCCACACAGACGCGGCTTGGGCATGCGGTGGCTGGGCATGCGGTGGCTGGGGCATGCGGTGGCTGGGCATGCGGTGGCTGGGCATGCGGTGGCTGGGCATGCGGTGACTGGGCATGCGGTGGCTGGGCATGCGGTGGCTGGGCATGCGGTGGCTGGGCATGCGGTGGCTGGGCATGCGGTGGCTGCTACATGACCCGGCCAGTGCAGCCTCGCCCGTGGGAGGAGCTCAGCGACGGGGATGTATCCAGATCTTCCTGTGATGTGTCCAGATCTATGGGGGGTGTGTCCAGATCTTTCAGTAATGTGTCCAGATCTTCCGGGGATGTGTCCAGATCTTTCTGTGATGTGTCCAGATCTTTCTGTGATGTGTCCAGATCTTTCTGTGATGTGTCCAGATCTTCCTGTGATGTGTCCAGATCTTTGGGAGATGTGTCCAGATCTTTCAGTGATGTGTCCAGATCTTCCTGTGATGTGTCCAGATCTTCCTGTGATGTGTCCAGATCTTCCTGTGATGTGTCCAGATCTTTCTGTGATGTGTCCAGATCTTTCAGTGATGTGTCCAGATCTTTCTGTGATGTGTCCAGATCTTTCAGTGATGTGTCCAGATCTTTCAGTGATG